>NC_053391.1:350728643-351328643 GCF_905171765.1 Bufo bufo | reverse complement strand
TGAGATTGTATATTCTTTTGGTTCTTGTTACTCCTGGTTCTAGTGGGGTTAGCATTGCCTGAGCTGTTTCTGTGTGTGTTTTTCATTTTGCGGCTATTTCTACCTGTGAGCTGTGGGGCTTGGGGTTAGTCTGTCTTGTGCCTTACTGGGTGTAGTCCCTTGCTGCTGACCCAGGGATGGGGGGTTTACCATCTGCACCTCTGTGTGCTGTCGCCTGGTAAAGCCTTGGTGTTGATGTTATTCCCTTGTCTGATCTTCTGTACCTGTTCTGTGTTGATGTTGTTGTTCTTGTCCATGCATTGCCTGATCTTCTGTACCTGTTCTGTCTGGGTCCACTTTGTTCCATGTTAAGCCTAGCAGTGCTCTAACTGCGTCTGATCCAGTCTGTTCCATGTCTGTCCTGCAGTGCCTTACTGCATCTGTTCCTGTGTTGTCCTGACTTCGTGAGAGGGCTCCTAGGTTCTCCGGAGGGAGGATCTGTAGTCTGTGTGTAGCTCTGCCTGAGACCGCCATGCTTCATTCCACTTTGTGTCCAGGCACCTGCTTCTGTGCTGGTTCCCGTTTGTCTTTTTGTCTGATCCGTGTCCTGTGTTTGCTTGGATTCCAGTTCTTTGTAGGTAGCGGCCAAGTGTACCGGGACCTTCCTGGAGTTGCGACCAGTGAGCCCTTGGCCCAGCTCTGTGAAGAACTCTGCTCACTGGCTCTTCGCCCTCCTGGGTTTTTCCTCTGGTCTGCCGGTGCACTTGGTTCTGTGGTAGTGCTACCACTATTGCCTAATCTGCATATGTTAGTCATGTTCACTTATTACATGTGTAATAAAGTATTCTGTTGGTCCCTGGTCTGTTATCTACCTTTTTCCTGTTTGCAAGACGTCCCGCAGGTCTGCCTAGGCCCCCGTTACGCCATTTTGGAGAAACGGTAGTCTGGCGCAAGCAAAGGGAGATGACTTGCAGGTCTTTGCTGAGAGTACTTATGGCATAGGAGGCAACATAATCATGGATGTCCTGAGATATTGTAGGCCACTAGTAGTATCAGGAAATAAGTTCAATGTCTTGCATACTCCTGGATGGCCCAAAATTTTTGATTTATGTCCCCAAGAAAAGTTTTGTCCCATGTTGGTTGTAGGAACAAGTATTTTTATGATGGTATGTCTTAAACTAAGAGAGGAGCAACAGAGAATTTGGGCCAGACCAATAATGTGTCAAGGCTAGCCACCTTGACGCCTGGTAGATGGGCCCGACACATGTTTGATCAAATATGTACGCTAAGAGCTTCCATTGACTCATTTATAGTAGGTATTATACCACTTTTTATATAGAATGACCCCCATTTCTTAGCTCTATTGTTTGTATGTATAATGATGTGCAGACATTTTCTTTTTTATATGGCTAAGTGTCTGCTGAGTCAAAGGAATGCAAGAGAGCACCCACCTTGATATGTTTCTGCAGGATGAAAGTGAAAAATAAAATTTAACTTAGTAAATAATAGAGGCCCCTTGGCTTCACAAGAATTGAGCTGCTGATTAGTCAGGAGAAAGACCTATAAACGAACACAGAGTTGATAAGCTATAAAAATATTGTTTATTGAAGTACATGATTAAAACATACAAAGGGAGATGACAGGCAAATCCATAATTGAAAAAAGTGCGGTACAATCCTGGGAGAGTTTATGAAGTACAAAAGTATAGTAAAACACGTGACCCAACAATAGAGCCTTCAGACAAAATTCTACTGCATGGAGTATGTATTATACATATACAGTACAGACCAAAAGTTTGGACACACCTTCTCATTCAAAGAGTTTTCTTTATTTTCATGACTATGAAGGCATCAAAACTATGAATTAACACATGTGGAATTATATACATAACAAACATGTGTGAAACAACTGAAAATGTCATATTCTAGGTTCTTCAAAGTAGCCACCTTTTGCTTTGATTACTGCTTTGCACACTCTTGGCATTCTCTTGATGAGCTTCAAGAGGTAGTCCCCTGAAATGGTCTTCCAACAGTCTTGAAAGAGTTCCCAGAGATTCTTAGCACTTGTTGGCCCTTTTGCCTTCACTCTGCGGTCCAGCTCACCTCAAACCATCTCGATTGGGTTCAGGTCCGGTGACTGTGGAGGCCAGGTCATCTGGCGCAGCACCCCATCACTCTCCTTCCTGGTCAAATAGCCCTTACTTTCAAAGTTTTCCCAATTTCTCGGCTGACTGACTGACCTTCATTTCTTAAAGTAATGATGGCCACTCGTTTTTCTTTACTTAGCTGCTTTTTTCTTGCCATAATACAAATTCTAACAGTCTATTCAGTAGGACTATCAGCTGTGTATCCACCTGACTTCTCCTCAACGCAACTGATGGTCCCAACCCCATTTATAAGGCAAGAAATCCCGCTTATTAAACCTGACAGGGCACACCTGTGAAGTGAAAACCATTTCAGGGGACAACCTCTTGAAGCTCATCAAGAGAATGCCAAGAGTGTGCAAAGCAGTAATCAAAGCAAAAGGTGGCTACTTTGAAGAATCTATAATATGACATTTTCAGTTTCACACTTGTTTGTTATGTATATAATTCCACATGTGTTAATTCATAGTTTTGATGCCTTTCAGTGTGAATCTACAATTTTCATAGTCATGAAAATAAAGAAAACTCTTTGAATGAGAAGGTGTGTCCAAACTTTTGGTCTGTACTGTAGATGTTTTTAATCAGTGAGAGCAAGAGGTGCCATCAATTATAAAGTGCGAGTGCAGACTGCAAAATACGCAGTAAAAATGGCAACTTTGCGAATATATAGATCACTGATTAAATAAGCACTATTTAATAAAGTGCAAATAGGTGCCATAATAAAGTGCATGTGCAGGCCACAAAAAAGTGGCAACAAAGCCTGATAAGAGCTTGCTTAAAAAAAAAAAAGGCTCAGCAAATGGTAATATGTACAAAGTAAGCAGGATAGATCACATACCGTAATTTAAAGTAATGACTCCACAGGGGGACCGCACACCCCGACGCGCGTTTCGATTGAAACCCCAATCGAGTCCTCATCAATATTTCTAAAAGGTCTGCTTTGCCTTTTGAGGACCTCTGTACCTTGAAAGATCCGATGGATAGACGGGCAGAAGTATACCTTAAAAAAGTATGTAAGGCCTCTATGCAGGCATTTTAAACCAAATATTGCCACTACCTCTACTGCCAGGTCTTTAAAGTTATGGCTACAAGAGTTACAATCCCAAATGCAGAATAAAACCTCCAGAGACCAGTTGCTAGGGGTGTTTCCTACCATCTTTAAAGTGGTGGACTTCATTTCGGATGCTTCTGCGGATGCATTAAGATTAAATGCCCGGTCAGCTCTATCTAATTCTGCTAGGAGGGCCATTTGGCTTAAGGCGTGGTCTGGTGACACGGGTTCAAAAAATAAGCTTTGCTCTATTCCGTGCCAGGGAGATTTCCTTTTTGGGTCGGTTTTGGATGAAAAGGCCTCTGACAACAAAAAAAAGGCTTTCCTGTTTCCAGACCCCCTAAAAGACAACAGTTTTTTTTTTTTTTTTTGCAGAAACAGAAAATTTTTCAATAGAACAGACAAAAAGCAGAATAATTGGAAAGAAATCAGAGGTAGGAAGGATAAGGGATTCCTCTTTAATACCCAGTCCACTTCAGGGCCCAAGGCTGGTCAACAATGACTGTTCCTGTCCCATGGGGAGGGGGAGACTTTCTTTTCTCGGGCTTGGGAAAAAATCTCTGAAGCCCTTGGACACCGCGCAACAATGATTTTGCTACTGAGAGAAAAACGTGTGACTTATACTAAAATGAGCGTGCTGATTCCAAATAGGTACTCTGAATTTGCCTGACACATCTAGATTTTAACCCCTTTAAAGACCCTGGGATTTTCCATTTTTGCGTTTTCGTTTTTTCACTCCCCTCCTTCCCATAGTCCTAACTTTATTTTTTTTTCCATTCACATAGCCTTATGAGGGCTTATGTTTTGCGGGACAAGTTGTACTTTCTAATGGCACCATTTACGGTTGCATACCATGTAGTAGGAAGCGGGGGAAAAATTCCAAATGGGGTAGAATTGGGGGGAAAAAAACGCAATTCTGGTAAAGGTTTTTATTTTTTACACTGTACACTATGCGGTAAAATGGACCTGTCATCTTCATTCTCCAGGTAAGTATGGTTACGATACCACACTTATAATTTTTCTTGCGTTTTAATACTGAAAAAAATTAAAACCTTTGCAGAAAAATAAATTCTTTTTTATAACCATATTCTGACCTCTAACTTTTTTGTAGTTATGTGTATGAGGCTGTGTAAGGACTCATTTTTTGCGGGACGATGTTATTTTCAGTGATGCCAATTTGAAGTGTGCGCGACTTTTTGATCACTTTTTATAAAAAAAATTATTGGGTGGTTGAAGTGGCAAAAAATGGCAAATTGACAGTTTTTATATATTTTCTCCATTATGCCATTTGCCGTAGGCCATTAATATATTTTAATAGTATGGGCATTTTCGCATGCGGCGATGCTCATGATGTTTATTTTTTTATTGTTTAAGTATTTTTATTTTAAGGAGGTGATTTGAACTTTTTTTTTTTTTTTTTTTTTATATTTGCAAATACTTTACTTTTTTTAAGTCACCTTGGGTAACAATAACTGGCAATCAATAGATTGCCTATTGTGTTCATTGATGTATATATAGACACCATTGAACACTTAATTTGCACTATACCTATACAATGCTGCCACCTAGTGGCCTGTATTGGTATAGGCATCTAAATGGCACCGAAGCCTTCTTTAGGCTTCAGACTATTAGATCAATGTAACAGGTTCCCCGATCTCAGCCGCTGATCGCATACATGTGCCGTGGGTCTCTGTTATTTATAATAGCAGAAACCCGGCGGCTATGGCGCCCGCTGCACGTGCGAGCAAGTGCCATGTTTGAGGACCGGACTTCTGCTGTACATGTACGGTGGAGTCCTTAAAGGGTTAAGTACATGCAAAAACTTTTCAGTTATAATATTAATGCATTATATTGGAGATATTCCAGTGGTCATGTCCAGACCTGTTCGGACGCACTCAGGCTGATGTCAGCAGTAAGTATATAAGGCAAGCTGGACAGATTTTGATAAAGTGATCTGTTATAGTGCTATCGGTTTTGAAACTTAAGATGGATAAACGCAAATGTGTTAACGATCCAGACAATTTCTGCTACAAATGTGGCAAATACACTACTTATGATCAGAGCAAGAATCTGACAAAGCAAGTGCGTCTTGCAGCTTGGGATGCATTTGTGCTAGTAGTGCAGAACTTCCTTGGGAACGGACGAGCTGCAAACTATGCTGAATCAGTAGACAACATGCTTACAGCATATGAACAACCTGGCTGCCGAATGTCATTGAAAGTGCATTTCTTACATTCCCATCTTGACTTTTTCCCACTCAATTTGGGACACGTAAGTGACAAACATGGAGAGCGGTTGCACAAAGATATATTTCTGCAATGGAGAACAGGTATCAAGGCCACTGGAATCCCAACATGATGGGGGACTACTGCTGGTTTTTACAACGGCAAAATATGACCGTTCACAAATGCAAAAGCAGATGCCTGAAGCACTTTTAACAGTACTGGGCCTTGCTCCAGTAAGACTTTTAAACTGAAGAACGAGATTTTTTTGAAATTTTGTTATACATAGACATTTTCATACACTGTTTACTACGCAAACTTTGATGTAGATCAGGTAATTGTTGGAGTAAAAGTCGTTCTGTTCAAAATTATTCTATGCTTTTCAAGTGCTTAATTCATTTAGGCATACTTATGCATAGCAAAATTTTGTGACGTGTTACAACAATTCTGACTTCGGATTTGTAATCTGCACACTCATTTTAGTATAGGACAAATGGTTTTTGCCTAGTAGCAGACTAAAAGTTATTTGTTGCGTGGTGTTATTGGTATTATAAAAGACGGGTTTTGTCAAGAGTTTATCTCCCCCCCCCCCCACCAGAAAGATTACAAATTACAAATCTGGTTCCAAATTCTGTAAGAGACTTAACACTAAGACGAGACAAGAAAGGTTCTTGTTCCTGTTCCAGACTCAGAGAAGGGGAGGGGTTTTCATACATCTCTTTTGCTCGTACCCAAGTCAGACGGATCATTCAGAATGATTATAAACCTGAGAGACTTAAATCAGTACCTAAAATGCCAAAAATTCTGAATGGAATCCGTACAGTCTGCAATAAAACATCTCTTCAAAGATTGTGTCATGGCTACCATAGACATAAAGGATTCCTATTACCACATCCCAATTAATGCAGATTTTCAAAAATATCTCAGAGTGGCGGTGCCTATGGAAGGCCAAGTTCATTATTTACAATACAGAGCACTTCTGTTTGGAATATGTCAGGCCCCCAGGCTCTTTACGAAACTGATGGCAGAGGTTATGGCCCACCCAAGGGAAAGAGACATTCTGGGTATTCCTTATTTGGATGATCTTCTGGTGGCAGAATCAGAAGACCTTCCAGGCGCTCGTCTTCTAGAAGTAAAAGAAATTCTAGCAAAGCTAGGATGGTAGATAAACTGGGAAAAGTCAAACCTGACCCCTTCCCAAAAATGTGTATTTCTAGAACTCGTTCTGGATTCTGTGAAGTTACGTTGCATCCTCCGTCAGCACAAGATATCCCAAATAAGAGAATACATGCGGTCCCTGGTAGCCTCAAAAAATCGAACAGGCAAGGGATGGCAGTATAAGGCAGAATGACCTCCAAAATACCTGCTGTCAGTTAGACCCTGTTTCACTCCAGGACGCTTCAATGGCAGATTCTAAAAGAAGGGCAGGGATCATTGTCCCCGTTGGATGCCCCACTTCCTCTCACCCCTCAGGTGATACAATCCTTAACCTGGTGGCTGGAACCTTCAAATCTGATTGAGGGCCTCCCTTGGGATCTACAGGAGCAAATAACCATCACCACGGATGCCAGTCCCACCGGGTGGGGGGGCCTATTGTCAGTGGGGGCAGGGGGTGTGGAGTTCAACAGAGTCAGGATTCCCAGAATATGATGGAGTTGAGAGCGGTTCTGTTGGCCTTAAGAGAATTCCTACTCAAAATACGAGGAAAGGGAGTAAAAATCTTCTCAGACAGCACCACGGTGGTATCCACCTAAACAGGCAAGGAGGGACAAGGTCAGAAAATCTTATGTCCTTAGCCGCAGACATTTTTTCTCTAATCATTTCTTATGTTCCTTTCATCAAGGCAGTACACTTAAAGGGAACAGAAAACAAGGTGGTGGATTATCTAAGTAGAAACCATTCTGATCCAACCAAGAAGTCTTCAGTCAGATAGTTCAGCTGTGGGGCCAACCTCAAGTAGAACTATTTGCAACCAGACAGAACAAAAAATGCAACCTATTATTTTCTCTAAATCCGAAAGATTTTTCGTCAGGGATAGACGCCTTCTCCCTTCCATGGCCGGATCAGCTTCTGTATGCCTTTCCTCCTCTAAGACTTCTTCCAAGGGTATTACAGAAGCTGAAGCAGGAACATACGAGGCTCTTTCTAATCGCCCCTTTTTGGCCAAGGAGGATGTGATTCACTTGGTTGAGGAAGCTATCTCTTGCAGATCTCGATTTTTTTCTTTACAAAAGAGTCTTGATAAGAACCTAAGACTTAGCACCCATAAAGTTCAAGTTTCTGCCCTTAGTGCTTTCTTTGATTTCCCTATTTCCAATCATCCGTGGATTAGGAGGTACTTTAAAGCGGTTAGTAGGATTAAGCCTGTGATCAGATCTTCCATTCCCCCGTAGGATCTTAATCTAGTTTTGTCTAGAATGATGGAGCCTCCTTTGGAACCTCTGCAGGATTTATCTATTAAAACTGTCTTTCAAAACTGCTTTTCTAGTGGCTATCACGTGTGGGTGAGATTTCTGCCTTTTCAGCCTCTCCTCCTTATACTAACATCCTGGAGGACAGAGTGCTCATTAAACCAGATCCTTCTTTACTACCTAAAGTGGTATCCCAGTTTTATAGGACCCAAGACATTGTTCTTCCATCCTTGTGTCAATCCCCAAAGAACAAGAAAGAGAGGAGGCTCCATTGTCTAGACGTTAAAAGATGCCTGTCTGAATATCTGAAAGTCACTGGTTAATAGGGGAAATCCTCTAGACTTTTTGTACAGTTTGGTGGAAGAAACAAAGGTAATAAAGTTTCTTCTAGAACTCTATCCAGATGGATAGTGGGGGCTATCGCTTTAGCCTATTCCTCAGTGGGGGAAACTCCTCCTTTGGGATTTGGTGCTCACTCACCCAGATCCATTTCTACTTCTTGAGTAGAGAGGGCTGATGCATCTCTAGAACAAATTTGTAGGGCTGCTACCTGGAAGTCTCCATGTACTTTTTTTTCATCACTACAGGTTAGATTTAGACTCTAAGGACCATTTATCTTTCGGCAGGAAGGTTCGCAGGCAGTATTCCCCCCCAAGCTAGTTACTATTCTAGTCTTCTCTCAAGGGTGCTGTCATGGGTGTAAGAGAAATTCAGGATTACACTTGTAATTGTTTTTCCATGAGCCCATGACAGCACCCGGGGTGTATAAAAAATAACTAAAATGTAAAAATATATATAATTAAATAAATCAGGGAGCACCGCTGTAAAGCAAGCAAATGCTGGAGTGCCAGCTGCTAAAGGTGCGATCCCTCAAGCCAAAAAGTACAAAAAATTAAGAAACTCTGCAGCACCTCTGTGAATGTGCATTTATTCACCCGGTATCATTGTATTGTAAAACAAAAAAAGGAGAGATGTGTTTTAGGACAAGTTCTTGCAAGTAACTTGTGGTATAGGAGCAGAGCCCCTCCTTAAGAGCTCTCCACGAAAGTTCCTGTTTCCTGTCCTGGACGGAGGCGGTCTCTCAAGGGTGCTGTCATGGGCTCATGGAAAAAAGATTATCGGTAAGTGTAATCCTGAATTTCCGCCCCATAAGACGGGGGGAAAATGTTCCTGCATCTTATGGGGTGAATACTAATGAGTGCTTTGCAGAGTGTGACACACAGACATCTTAGCTTCCTCACATTTCTATCATCATCCCCCAACATGGAGTCTCCCACAGTGTTATCCTGCTGTGCCCTCCAATACACCCAAAAACTATCCTGAAGAAAAAGGAGTGCCCCCCCATAGCAATAGTGCTCCTCAGAGTCCCCCCAATAGGAATTCCCTTCTAGAATGCCCTCATTAGTAATACTGCCCCTACAGTGCCTGCAACAGTGATAATGCTCTCCAAGAGTGCCCCCATTAGTAATACTGCCCCCTACAGTGCCCCCAACTGTGATAACACTCCCCAAGAATGCTCCCATTAGTAAAAGAGCCTTCCAGTATTAATAATACCCTCAAAGAGCCCCCAGTAGAAATAAGGCCCCCTCTTGTCCCCCCAGTGGTAATAAAGCTATCTACAGACCCCTCAGTAGTAATAAGACCCCCATAGTGCTCTTAGTAGAAATAAGGCGGATCTATAAGTCCCTCCTATAGAGCCCCCAGTAGTAATCAGACTGCCTAATGTCCCCTGGATTTATAATACCCCTACAGTTCCCCCAGTATTTATACTGCTCCCTACTGTTATAATGCTCACAATGAAGTGCCCCTAGTATTTATAATGCCCTCTGTAGTTATATTCCTCCCTCTACAATACAGTCCCATGTAAATAACATCACACCATCTCTCCTGCCCCCTCCAAAATACAGTCCCATATAAATAACATCACTCCCCTCCCTTCAGCCCCTCCAATATACAGGGAGTGCAGAATTATTAGGCAAGTTGTATTTTTGAGGATTAATTTTATTATTGAACAACATCCATGTTCTCAATGAACCCAAAAAAACTCATTAATATCAAAGCTGAATATTTTTGGAAGTAGTTTTTAGTTTGTTTTTAGTTTTAGCTATTTTAGGGGGATATCTGTGTGTGCAGGTGACTATTACTGTGCATAATTATTAGGCAACTTAACAAAAAACAAATATATACCCATTTCAATTATTTATTTTTACCAGTGAAACCAATATAACATCTCAACATTCACAAATATACATTTCTGACATTCAAAAACAAAACAAAAACAAATCAGTGACCAATATAGCCACCTTTCTTTGCAAGGACACTCAAAAGCCTGCCATCCATGGATTCTGTCAGTGTTTTGATCTGTTCACCATCAACATTGCGTGCAGCAGCAACCACAGCCTCCCAGATACTGTTCAGAGAGGTATACTGTTTTCCCTCCTTGTAAATCTCACATTTGATGATGGACCACAGGTTCTCAATGGGGTTCAGATCAGGTGAACAAGGAGGCCATGTCATTAGATTTTCTTCTTTTATACCCTTTCTTGCCAGCCACGCTGTGGAGTACTTGGACGCGTGTGATGGAGCATTGTCCTGCATGAAAATCATGTTTTTCTTGAAGGATGCAGACTTCTTCCTGTACCACTGCTTGAAGAAGGTGTCTTCCAGAAACTGGCAGTAGTACTGGGAGTTGAGCTTGACTCCATCCTCAACCCGAAAAGGCCCCACAAGCTCATCTTTGATGATACCAGCCCAAACCAGTACTCCACCTCCACCTTGCTGGCGTCTGAGTCGGACTGGAGCTCTCTGCCCTTTACCAATCCAGCCACGGGCCCATCCATCTGGCCCATCAAGACTCACTCTCATTTCATCAGTCCATAAAACCTTAGAAAAATCAGTCTTGAGATATTTCTTGGCCTAGTCTTGACGTTTCAGCTTGTGTGTCTTGTTCAGTGGTGGTCATCTTTCAGCCTTTCTTACCTTGGCCATGTCTCTGAGTATTGCACACCTTGTGCTTTTGGGCACTCCAGTGATGTTGCAGCTCTGAAATATGGCCAAACTGGTGGCAAGTGGCATCTTGGCAGCTGCACGCTTGACTTTTCTCAGTTCATGGGCAGTTATTTTGCGCCTTGGTTTTTCCACACGCTTCTTGCGACCCTGTTGACTATTTTGAATGAAACGCTTGATTGTTCGATGATCACGCTTCAGAAGCTTTGCAATTTTAAGAGTGCTGCATCCCTCTGCAAGATATCTCACTATTTTTGACTTTTCTGAGCCTGTCAAGTCCTTCTTTTGACCCATTTTGCCAAAGGAAAGGAAGTTGCCTAATAATTATGCACACCTAATATAGGGTGTTGATGTCATTAGACCACACCCCTTCTCATTACAGAGATGCACATCACCTAATATGCTTAATTGGTAGTAGGCTTTCGAGCCTATACAGCTTGGAGTAAGACAACATGCATAAAGAGGATGATGTGGTCAAAATACTCATTTGCCTAATAATTCTGCATGCAGTGTACAGTCCCATGTAAATAACATCACTCCCTCAGACCCCTGTAACATTCAGTAACATGTAAATAACATTACTCCCTCCCACAGCCATCAACATACAGTCCCATGTAAATAACATCACTGCCTCCCCCAGTCCCCTCTGACATACAGTCCCATGTAAATAACATCACTGCCTCCCCCAGTCCCCTCTGACATACAGTCCCATGTAAATAACATCACCCTGCCTTAGCCCTCTCCAACATTCAGTCCCATGTAAATAACATCACTGCCTCCACTAGCCCCCTCCAAAATGCACTCCCATGTAAATAACATCACTCCCTCCTACAGCCACCATCAACATACAGTCCCATGTAAATAACATCGCCCCCTCAACATTCAGTCACATGTAAATACCATCACTCCCTCCCTCAGATCCCTTTAACATTCAGTCTCATGTAAATAACATGACCCCCTTCCTAGCCACCTCCAATACACAGTTCCATGTAAATAACATCACTCCCCTCAGCCCTAACATACAGTCCCAGTTAAATAACCACAACTCCCAGCATTGCTTTACCTCTCCCTTCACTTACCTCTCCTCATGTAGCAGACATCACCACAGCTTCTTCCCCCAGGACTTCTCCTCATCACCGCAGAGCAGGTCCTTCTCAACCACTGCCTGTTTTACTGGCCACATGACCTGTGATGTCATCACAGGTCCTTCAGCATTTCCAGTGCATTAGATTCAATTGTATTGCCATCCTGAGGACAACAATAAATTTGTATCTAGCTGGCAGGCAGGACATTTGGGACCTGGGACAAAACATCAAGGGCCAGGCCTCAAATGTTTTAACCTAGCAACGCCCCTGCCCAGAATAAGAAAAAGTGACAGATAGGAATACATAGATGCTGGAAGTTGTAAATTACTTTCTATGCTGAGGGCAGGAGCTTCTTCAGGTTCTTGCATTTTACATACATGTACCAGTAAAATAAAATGGAGTCGCTGCTCAGGTGGTATCCAAAGGAGCAGCTCATCGTGGCACAGGCAAGGGGACAGTACAGAACATTTAGTACCACAGAGGAGCTGCAAGACCACCAATAAAGATGTTTTACCAGTAAAACGGTCATGTTGGATCTGAGTCTGAGGCATTGTATGTTGAATTTAGTTTCAACTTACAATGGTCTTTTCTGGGCCATTGTATGTTTTAAATATTATATCCTGAAGCCATTGCATCTTGAGGGATCATTGTAGTTCCTCTCAGCAGATGAAAATGCATATCTGGGTCTTGCCACTCGAGCTCTCCTCGAATCTGAATAAAACATATAGACCTAATACACATCTTGAAGATCCACAATTTACGAAAGGCTGGGAGCAACTTCTAACCGATTGCTCACTGCGATTAATAAAATATTTATCCGAATACGAAAAAAATTCCTTTGCCAAGTTAGATCAACAACTAGAAAAAGAGATTAAGAAAATACAGGAATTCAGTCAACATCCAGAGTTCACTAACTTGGAACAAAATATTAAGAAAAGTATTGATCTCTTACAAAACAAGATCAAGGAACGTAAACACGTGAAATACATCAGAGATCGTCAAGATTTTGAAACAAACAGGGTATATATTTGGAAAAACAGGAATAATACGAGAAATACCTATCGGAGAAATACAGAGACTTCTGATACAGATACATCAGGTACAGAAGGCTCAGTACAGAGTGGTGGCTTTCAAAATTTGAGAATAGGGACAAAACGGAAAACTAAGAAAGGGAGGTATCAACAACTGAAAAGGCCTGCCCAAGAAAATAGATCAATTCCACAACCATGCCCCACAGGGATTACAAGACAGCCCTATATGGGATCAAGCGACATCATGACCAATATGGGTGTCAATCCATCTATAGGTATAACATCTACCTCTACCTCTGTACAACCTTTCTCCTTTGGTCAGTCAGTACAGGGCACTCAGAATGCAGTTCAGAATGTAACCGCAAGCCCTCTACCAACAACACAGATGAATACACAGCTGAATGCACCAATAGCTCCTCTTTTTTTTAGGTCAGACAGGGATCCAATTGAGGGATCGAGAAAAGTGGGGGTACAGCAAGTAGTAGATACGGCAGTGATAGAGGATAGACAAATTATTAATTTCTCTACACATGTACTGACAACAGCACAGAGAACACTTCTCAATAGAGGCCTAACTTTTTCACCGGTCCCACAGAGTGATAAATTCCTGTGGATAAAGGATATTAATCTTTTTGCGCGGAAACTGGCCTTACATAAGGTCCATAAACAGGAAGAGTGGGACCTAAGAAAGGTATATGAAAATGAAAAGAGATGTGTTCAGACATTGAAAGACCTACTGAAAGAAAATGAGGGACAATATATCGCTCCAGACCCCCCCTTCTCATCTTTGAAACCTAAATAAAAAATCACGCCCTCTTTTACACAATTTAAAGAGATTGATACATTTATAAATCTCGCAACACAGGATATCAAGTCTCTTAAAATGAGGAAGGATCATATTACATCTAATCTAAGTACTCAGGAACTAGAGGCCCTGGAAGAACTTAAGAAAAATGAAAATATCATTATTAAACCTAGTGATAAGGGCGGAAACATAGTCATCCAAAACAGAGATGACTATGTTGAGATGGCACTGAGACTGTTGCGAGATAAAAAAAACGTATCAAAAAATCCCAAATGATCCTACTAGGGCCTACACAAATGAATTAAAAACTCTACTGTATGACGCCAGATCCAGAGATCTGATATCAAAGGATGAATTTGTGTACCTCCTAAAAAAAGACCCCACCATCTCTACCTTCTATGCACTACCCAAGGTGCATAAGGATAAAATTCTGATTCCAGGGAGACCAATAGTGTCCGGGAATGACAATCTGACTCAGGGTATAAGTCAATATGTGGATCAGATATTAAGATCATTTGTCACCACATTACCCTCCTACATTAAGGACACAAAAGATCTCCTCCTGAAAATTAACGAAATGATAATAACACCAAATACCATCCTAGCGAGTTTGGATGTCGAGTCCCTATATAGTAACATAAAACATTCACTAGGCCTTAAGGCCATTCACCAATTCCTGAGCACAAGAAGCAGTATTTTTCACCCACACAATCACCTAGTATTATCTATGTTGGAATTTGTTTTGGAGCACAATTTTTTTATTTTCCAAGGGCACTTCTATAAACAGGTCAATGGGACCGCTATGGGGACGTCATGTGCCCCTACTTATGCAAATTTATTTTTAGGGTGGTGGGAGAATGAGATAGTATTCACGGAGGGGATGTCGTCGTATACCTGTCACATTCTTTTTTGGGGCAGGTATATCGACGACATCCTCATCCTTTGGGATGGGGGACCATCACTATTTAAAGAATTCACTCAAGTGTTAAATAATAACAATATAGGGATGAGATACACATATGAAATACAGGAGCGAGAGATAGTTTTCCTGGACCTGAAAATCAAAATTATGAAAAATGGACGTCTTAATACGGAAGTACACAGGAAGCCAACCTCCACTAACAGCTACCTACACTGGACGAGTTGGCATCCAGAGCCACTCAGGAGAGGAATACCTACCGGTCAATATTTGAGGGCCCGTAGGAATTGCTCTGATGAAGGAACGTTTGAAAATGAGAGTAGGAACCTCTTTGAGAGATTCAAAAAGAGGGGATATCCATCGGCCCCCTTAAAAAAAGCCTATAATAGAGCAAGGACTGTGAATAGAGAGGACCTTCTGAAATCTCCCCCTCAAAAAAAGAATGACATCATCCGGTGTATAGGAACCTTTGATGGGTATAATAGAGAGATATACAATATCCTAAAAAAGTACTGGCATATAATACAGACAGACAGAGATCTAAAAATGGTACTTACCATCAATCCAAGTGTGACATACAGAAGAGGTCCCAACCTTAAGGATCAATTGGTGCACAGCTACCTAAAGGAGAAAGAAAAAGAAAACAGTTTAAATAGAGGGAAATATCGAGGGTCATCACCCTGTGGAGACTGTTCTTTTTGTAAGTACATTCCACGGATTAAAAAATTTACAAATCCTGCCGATAAAAGGGAATATGACATCAGACAACTAATTACATGCAAAACTCAAGGAGTCATATATATAGCATCATGTCCCTGCCCCATGCTGTATGTGGGTAAAACCACTCAGGAACTGAGACGTCGGATATCGGGCCATCTCAGCTCGATAGAAACCGACAAAGATACACCGATCGCAAGACACATAAAATATGTGCATGGAAATAAACCATCAGTTCTACAGTTTTGGGGCATAGAGAAATTGACTATGGGTCCTAGAGGGGGCAACCTTGATAAAAAAAACTCTTGCAAAATGAAGCAAGATGGATTCAGCGACTCAATACAATGAGTCCAATTGGTCTAAATGAGGGCTTCACATATACCGCATTTATATAATACCCGGAATATAAGAATGGGAACTATAAATAATGGAAGAAAGTCCTGATGGACCCCATATGAAAATACTCCTCCTTTCTCAATGATATATCTGTAGATAACTACTACAAAAAATAGAAAATTAATTAAATGTAATGATTAGTCCAGAAAAACACAGGCCATTGTATATTCAGGGAATCAAAAAGATGTTTTTTTTTTTTATAAAATGAAGAATTGCGAATACTCCAGAAAGGTGGGGGTGAACCTATATATATTTAAAACAAAGGGGGAAGGGGGGAAAAAATATATATTTTCTTTTTTTTTTTTAGATAAAAAAATAAAGATAAAAAAACAAAAAGAAATAAGAACTAATGATGTCATATTCTCCATAATTAATCTTAAATTTAATTCAAACACACGCCATAATTTTTGAACAAATTTCATTTTATTGAATAATGTGAACAAATAAACTGTTGGGATATATAGGCCGCAATGCTTATTATGTTATAATATTGATTAATTTATTAATTCTCCAATTTCCATTATAATAATTCTAATATTATATACATCAACCAAATAATCAAAAAGTCCACTCAACGGAGTGACTTAACCCTTTCATTAATAAGCAAAGCGACAGATTTTTTCTTTTAATTTCAATTTTTTAAGGGAGGGAGGGAGGGAAGGGAATTTGTGCAATATACTTACGTGAATGCGCATTTACTGTTGATCCTTTCCTTTTATAGGTTCAGAAAAGCCGTTGAATCGCTTCCACCAATCAAGCTGCTATAAATTACCACCTGCCAAGTTATGCAGTTACCCTGGAGCAGACCATCTCATCCTTTGAACAGGTAAGTGTATATAAATTAATGAATGTTTAATATAAAATGATAGGTGTCATGACATCATGGCTCCCCTCATTGTACATACAATATGTCTCGCTCCATGATGTCATATTCTCCATAATTAATCTTAAATTAAATTCAAACACACGCCATAATTTTTGAACAAATTTCATTTTATTGAATAATGTGAACAAATAAACTGTTGGGATATATAGGCCGCAATGCTTATTATGTTATAATATTGATTAATTTATTAATTCTCCAATTTCCATTATAATAATTCCAATATTATATACATCAACCAAATAATCAAAAGTCCACTCAACGGAGTGACTTAACCCCACCGCCACATCGCGAAGCGACATGGCCCAAGCCATTGCAGCCTAAATCCATATTAATTAAATATTTTTTCAATCATATTCTGAATATCCACAATAAATATATCAATACCAATATCAGATAACTGTTCTTCCCGTGGGTGATAAAGACCTCTGGTAAAATCATTTAATTCCCAATGCCTGTAAGAAATTTCTCCAATTTTCTCCAGAAATTTTTCCATCTGTTTATTTATTCTTCTTCTTATTTTTTCTTTAAATGCCATATCCTTATAATACCAAGTAATTTTTGGAATAATTTCTGAAAATAATACTTTAGGGTTTCCAAGTATGTTTCGAATTTGAAATATATTATCTTTCAATTCACTTATTAACTCATGTGTTTTTATTTTCCCAATGAAATCCCCACCAAACTGTAAAATGACTAGATTCGGTTTCGGCCATTTATCTAACAGGCCTTTACATTCATGTACTATATTGTTATACTTTCCATCTTTAAACGACTTCCAAAATAAATAATAGTTCTCTGGAAATCCTAAATTATTGGACGAATTTCTGACAATTGTTCGTCTTTGAGCCACTGCAATAGTGTCATTTCCCAGTATCCAAATTATTCTCAATTTTCCTAAAATTAATAAACAATTAAATTAGGACGAATATATAACTTAAAACAATTGGAATTCCATCTACCTATTTTTCTTATAACATTATCATTCATTCCTATATGTGCAGCATAAGTGGCAGCTCCAATTCTAAACGAGTGAGCAGTTATTTTGTGTTTATCTAAACCAATATTTTTTAAACACAATTTGAGAATATAATTAAATTGGTAGATTGTCAAAGGAGTCCCATCCAAATGAATAAATAAATAATCTTTATTATTCTTCCTAAACTTTAACCATTTTTTCATGTTTTCTACTGGACAAACTGAATTAATATAGAAATTATTAAGATGAATACTTGTTCCTTTACCAATCTGATCTGTTTTTGACTTTTTTATATTAATTTTCAATGAACTGTTATTACAAATTACATCGGAAATTAATAAAGGGGATTCTGCTTGTTTATTTTTTGCAGCTACTTCACTAATTCTAAGTGCTGCAAAGAATGCTAATGAATAAGCTGAAGAAAAGAGGTAAGTTTTATAGGTACAGTTACAAACAATGGGTAACTGAGTAATTATTTTTTGTAATATTAGTAACGAAATAGGCCTAGTTCTTACTCCAATAACTGAATTCTTTTTTATACCTTTTAAAATTTGTTTTATTTTAAAATTACTAAGTAAAGAATTGAAGCCTTCCAATTTCAGAAAAAATGATTTCTCGCCCAATTCCTTGGGGGACACAGGAAACCTTGGGTATAGCTCATCTCCATAGGAGGCGTGACACTAAGTGAAAGACTGTTAAGCCCCTCCTCCAGCAGCTATACCCTCAGCCTGGAGCGAGCGACTACCAGTTTTTTGCTTAGTGTCAAGGAGGCAAGACACTCTCTGCACTGCAGAGCTGTCTTTGCTAAAGATTTTATTTTTTCTTCTTCCATATTTGGACGATCTCCTTATCAAGGCACCCTCTCTGTTACTGACATCCGCCAGTGTGGACCTCTCGCTACAAACCTTACGCCGGTTCGGTTGGATTATCAATCTTCCCAAATCCGCTCTTGTTCCATCCAGGCAATTGATCTTTCTGGGGATGCTGCTGGATACAGATGCAGCGGAGGTTCGGCTTCCGTCAGAGAAGCGCCAGCTCCTTCAACGGTCGGTTCAGAGCCTTCTGACCCACCGCCATCCTTCCTTCCGGTTCAGCATGCGGGTCTTGGGACAGATGGTGTCCTGTTTCGAAGCAATCCCCTACGCGCAGTATCACTCCCGCACCTTTCAGACTGCCATTCTGTCCGCATGGGACAAGTCCCAGGAAAGTCTGGATCAGCACTTTCCCCTTCCCCCCCAGGTTCGCTCCTCTCTCCTCTGGTGGTTACGGACCCCTTTCCAAGGGAAGTACTTCCTGCCGATAACTTGGTTTACCACCGATGCCAGTCTGCGGGGTTGGGGGGGGGGTGTTTCCTCCTCGGTCCGTACAAGGCACTTGGTCTCCATCGGAGTCCAAACTGCCGATCAACGTTCTGGAGCTGAGGGCGGTTCTCCTTTCACTCCGGCATTGGACTTCGCTGCTTCAGGGTCTCCCTGTTCGTGTCCAATCGGACAATGCCACGGCTGTGGCATACATAAATCATCAGGGGGGCACTCGCAGCGCGGCGGCAATGAGGGAGGTGTCTCTAATCCTTCGCTGGGCGGAAATTCATGTTCCAGCCATTTCGGCCATTTACATCCCGGGGGTGGACAATTGGGCGGCGGATTTCCTCAGCCGGACGACGATCGACCCGGGCGAGTGGTCTCTGCACCCCGACGTCTTCGAGTCTCTTTGCCTTCGTTGGGGTCGTCCAGACGTGGATCTCATGGCCTCCAGATTCAACCACAAACTTCCCACCTTCATGGCCAGAACCAAGGATCCGGACGCTTACGGCGCGGACGCGCTCGTCCTTCCCTGGACGGAGTTCTCTCTCCTCTACGTTTTTCCGCCCCTGCCTCTTCTTCCACGAGTCCTTCGGAAGATCGCGGCGGAGGGCACGCCTGCGATCCTAATAGCCCCGGATTGGCCTCGTCGTCCTTGGTACGCCGACCTTATGTTGCTCCTGGCAGACGCCCCCTTGCCTCTGCCTCTAAGAGAAGACCTCCTCTCTCAAGGGCCGATCTTCCACCAGCATTTAGGGTCGCTACGTTTAGCGGCGTGGCTATTGAAACCGCGGTCCTAACACGGCGGGGGTTTTTCTGCTGACGTGGTCCGTACCATGATTCGTGCGCGTAAACCGGCATCGTCCAGGATTTATTACCGAACCTGGCGGGCCTATTTGAATTTCTGCGAGACCTTAGATGTTCATCCCCTTCGGTTTTCTCTCCCCACGATTTTATCCTTCTTGCAGTCTGGTCTGGACTTGGATTTAGGTCTCAGTACCCTAAAGGGTCAGATCTCAGCGCTTTCGATCCTTTTTCATCGACCTCTGGCTCCGCTCGGTCCAGTTAAGACTTTTCTTCAGGGGGTTGCTCACTATGTTCCCCCGTATCGCGCTCCCGTTCCATCTTGGGATCTTAATGTTGTGCTGACGGCTCTCCAATCTTCTCCTTTCGAGCCTTTGCGCAGGGTTTCCCTTCGCTTGTTGTCTTGCAAAGTTTTTTTCACGTCTCTTCGGCGTGTGTCTGAATTGGCGGCACTTTCTTGCGTAGAACCCCTCTTGGTTTTTCACCAGGACAAGGTGGTTCTCCGCCCGGTTCCGGACTTCCTTCCGAAGGTGGTGTCCGCTTTTCACCTGAATGAAGATATTGTCCTTCCTTCTCTGTGCCCGTCCCCGTCTCATCCTCGGGAACGGGATCTTCACCGTCTGGATGTTGTTAGGGCTCTGAGGATCTACTTGGATGTAACTAGACCCTTTCGGCGCTCGGATTCTCTATTTGTGGTTCCGGAGGGTCCGCGCAGGGGGCTGGCGGCATCTAAAGTGGTTATTGCCCGCTTCATCAAGATGGCTATTGCTGAGGCTTACCGTGCTAAGGGCAGGGAACCGCCCTTTGGTGTTACCGCTCATTCTACCAGAGCGGTCGGGGCTTCCTGGGCTCAGCGGAATCTAGCTTCGGCTGAACAATTGTGTAAGGCGGCCACCTGGTCTTCTTTGCACACTTTCACCAAGTTCTACAAGGTGAACACTTATGCATCGGCGGATGCTGCTTTGGGCCGCCTGGTCTTGCAGGCGGCGGTTTCTTGATACCTGCGGTGGTTTAATTCATCTTGGGTTGTGGTCCCTCCCTATTTGTGGACTGCTTTTGAACGTCCCAAGGTTTCCTGTGTCCCCCAAGGAAATGGGCGAGAAAACGAGATTTTTGTATAACTTACCAGTAAAATCTCTTTCTCGCTCTTCCTTGGGGGACACAGCACCCACCCATTGTTTTGGTTGCCCTGACGGGAGTTTTTGACTTGTTGGTGTTAATTTGGTCGATCCTTGCCTTTGTTTTAACTACTTGGGCACATAACTGGTAGTCGCTCGCTCCAGGCTGAGGGTATAGCTGCTGGAGGAGGGGCTTAACAGTCTTTCACTTAGTGTCACGCCTCCTATGGAGATGAGCTATACCCAAGGTTTCCTGTGTCCCCCAAGGAAGAGCGAGAAAGAGATTTTACTGGTAAGTTATACAAAAATCTCGTTATACTGGATAATTTTTTCGAAATGGCACCAGCTTTTAAACCTTTTTTGTAGAGATGTAAAATAAAAGATATGACATTCTCAGTATGCAGAATTGAATTGTTGATATTTAGCAATTTGCAATATGAACTCCACTCTAGCCATGCGGCTGCATATGCAGCCCATGTATTTGTAGCTATCGAATTTTTTATTAATTCATTCGTTAATCCTCTGTCATATTCCAAAGTTGAATCGGACAAGGAATTCCTATTCTTGTAGCTTGTGGTACCATCTCGAAGAAATCCCTGAAACGCTGTCGAGATAAAGCATCAACGAGTATATTATTTTTTCCTTGAATATGTTTTGCCTTAATCCATATGTTGTTTTTTAAACAATTTAATACTAATTTTCGTAACAGTAAGTTTACTATTTCTGATTTTGAAGAAAGACAATTAATGGCATAAACAACACCGGAGTTATCAGTGTGTAAAAGAATTCTTCTGTTCTGAAATTCAATAGACCAAATTACTAGTGACACTAAAACTGGAAATAATTCAATAAAAACCAGATTTTTTGTAGAATTATTTAAAACCCATTCTATAGGCCATTTTTCTGCTGACCAATTTAAATTGAAGTCGGCTCCATAACCTACCGCTCCTGCAGCATCCGTATATAAAGATAGAGTGTCTGAATCTATGAAATCTTTTTGCCATATTGTATGACCATTAAATTCACTTAAAATTTTTAACCATATAACAATATCATTTTTTATTTGTTTTGTAACACGAATATGAGAATTTGGAAATTTTTTACCTGCTGTTGCTGCGTACATTCTTTTAGAAAAAACTCTTCCCATAGGGATCACTCTTGAAATAAAATTTAATGAACCTAAAAGTGATTGAAGTTTCCTAAGTGAAGTTTTTTCCTTTTTTATTAAATCTGATAACAAACTAATAGTCTGAGTAATTTTTTCCTCTGGAATGCTGAATTCCATTTTTAAAGTGTTTATTTGAATACCTAAAATTTTTAACTGATTAGTCGGATAAACTGTCTTATCCATGGCCAATGGAATATTAAAATAATTTGCTAGCTTAAAAAATGTATCCAGCAATACTGAGCAATCATTAGAATCACTACTCCCAATGAATAAAAAGTCGTCCAAGTAGTGTAGTGTAAAACCATCTTTAGAATGTATATCCAACATCCAATGTAGAAATGATGAGAATGCCTCAAAGTATTGGCAAGAAAGAGTGAAACCCATGGGGAGTGCCATATCATAAAAGAATTTATCTAAAAAAGTAAATCCTAAAGAATTGTATCGAATAGGGTTAATTGGTAAAAGTCTAAATGCTGACTTAATGTCAGCTTTAGCTAATAAAGCATTTTTTCCCGCTTTTTGAAGATAAGACAAAGCTTTGGTCAAAAGAAGCATATTTTACACTAGCTTTTTTCTTATCAATTGAGTCATTTAACGAATCATTTTTAGGGTAAGATAAATTGTGAATTAATCTAAACGAATTTTGTTCTTTTTTCGGCACTAAACCTAAAGGTGAAATCCTAAAATTTTTAAAAGGAGAAGTATTAAATGGGCCAGCAATACGACTTGCAACAATTTCTGATTGAATTTTCTCCCTTACAATATCCAAATTATTTGTTACAGAAAGAAGATTATCAACTATTATACATCCCGGACCATTAAATTCAGGTATAAAGAAACCGTAAGTAAACCCTTCAGTTAGTAGAATGGACATCTGTTTGTTTGGATACATTTTTAGCCAATGGATTAATTTTGTTGGATTCAGAGGAGTCACTTTGTTTATTTGCATGGTGATGTGTGAAATTAATGCCTTGTTTTTTGAAACATTTTGATACTGGATGTGATCCGGAACAGAATGAACATTCATGTCTGTATTTGCAATTGTTCTGCCATTTACAAAAATTCTCGTTAAATGCAAAACAGATTCCTTTTCTATATGTGTTAAAATTGGCTGTTTGCTGACGAAAATGACTCCGCTGAGGCAACATTAGGTTTAACCATAAACCTACGTCTTTGCTACCCCAATTAATATTTTTGTAAATTGCTAATTTTTGTCTGAAAGATTCATCATAAAGGAACCATCCATAACCTCCAAAATTTTTATATGCTTCAAGAATTGAGTCTAAATGAAAAAACAAACCAGAACAAAGATCGGGATGTTTTTCCCCTAATACTGCAGCATAAATGCAAAATGCTTGCATCCAATTAAATATAGACCTTTGATGTTTCTTTTTATCCTCATCCGACCTTTTCTCTTTTTCAGATTCTAATTTCAAGTTGTCTCTAGCTGAGGGTAAAAGATAAAAAATATCTATGTATTCTTTTTTCCATATTTTTTCTTTTATATTTTGCGTTAAATGGAATCCAAGTGGTGAAATTTGGCAAGATAGAGCCTCCTTGACTGAGGTTTCTTTTATTCCTGTACCAAATTCCAGCATTGGGATAGGACTACTCTCATTAACTATTTTTTCCTGTGTCACATTTAATAAGGGAAATTTTTGGTTAGCAATTTCAGAATTAAAACTATTGGCGATTTTTGAACTATGTTCCATATCAGAAGGATCTTGCCATACAAAACCTGTATGATCAGAAACTTCTTTTCTGGATAAAAATTTTAAAAATTCATTGAATAACATGTCTTTGTCTAATGAAGAATATTCATTAACAATTGTAGGATTTCTTGTACTAGTGCACTGTTGTGAACAGTCACTTTGTTTTATTATATTAGATGTCTCACTTATATCTGAAGTCAGCGATGCTGTAGTGACAGTTGAAGGCTGTGATGACACCTTTTTTGATGAGAGTCTGTTTGACCGTTGAACTGACCTGACATCCTTGTCAGTAAAAACTGCCGGATTTCTTCTGCCTCTCTTATTCAATTGAGCTGTATTAAAATGAGATGGAGAATAAGCTCTTTTGTTTTTTCTTTTTCTTTTCATAGGTTGAATTTCTTCGCTATCACCGCACAAGCCTGTGCCAGTGACGGATCGGGAATCGATGATATCTGAGCTCGCGCATGGTACTGCGCATAGGACTGGATTAGCTGCTTGCCGATTTACTCCTTCATCTTCGGTATCCTGTCCGATTTGAAGACATCTGCGCAGCCATGCTTCACCTCCTTGTGATTCCGCCTTGAAGATCAGCTGTTTCAGGAGTTCTTCCATCGTGAAGGTAAGTATAAGACTGTATTTGTGCAATATACTTACGTGAATGCGCATTTACTGTTGATCCTTTCCTTTTATAGGTTCAGAAAAGCCGTTGAATCGCTTCCACCAATCAAGCTGCTATAAATTACCACCTGCCAAGTTATGCAGTTACCCTGGAGCAGACCATCTCATCCTTTGAACAGGTAAGTGTATATAAATTAATGAATGTTTAATACAATGATAGGTGTCATGACATCATGGCTCCCCTCATTGTACATACAATATGTCTCGCTCCATTCTGAAGAATAAGAATATACTATAGATATAGGATAGATGTCGATATATACCCATGTAAAAATATACTGGGGCTCTAAATGCGTACTATCTCCACAGAAAAAACTGTAAACTACCGGAGTGGAGACATTAATTAATATATATATATAAAAAGAATGGGGTCAGAGTCCCAATGCAGAAGTAGAATGAAGCGCACTAAAAGATGTGCAGAGATACTAGAATATACATATGAACACATCCACGGATATAAAGAAGAAAAAAGAGATAACCTCGAAGTCCGGACATAACCGATGACAGGACAACTGTAATTACAGAAGTCGGCAGTTCAAGTCTGAGCACAGAGGACACGGGGAAAGAATCGAGCAATGAAGACAAATTTAAAGTCCCGGAGCGTGCGCTTTGAAGGTATACAACCAGCAGTGAGTCTATCTTATGATGCATGCGCACAAGCCCCCTATAGGTTCACATGTTGAAGTTTGAGCGCAGAGGATATTGGTATATAACCGAATAAAGGAGAAAAATTCAAAGTCCCAGAGTGTGCGCTTTGGAGGTACGCAACTAGCAGTGAGTCTATCTCCTGACGCATGCGTATGAACCTCCGACAGGTTCACATGTAATTTCAAACACCATACGCAAGCGTAGAGCCCACCCTGAAAGAAAGTATGCAATTGGCCATCAGTGGACATCAATCAACATGAGAGTGCAATGCGATAGGTGGAGTCTAAATGAGATCCACCCTTCTGACATAAAAGATCGCAGACAGAAAGCACTCGTGTTGATAATAGCTCCATCCCCCTGAAGACGCCGCGTTTAGCGGTGAAACATGTTGAGGGAGCTGTGTCTGTAATATTTTAATAAGTATGGTAGGGCTGAAGATGGACTAGGGAGAGGCGATCTGCAGACGCCGAACCTGCGTGAGGGCCAGATTAGAAAGACGAAAGCAATACAGCAACTGTGTAATTAGCAGCGAGGGACATTATAATAGATACATAGTTGAGGACGCAACACTGTTACAAAGTACGGCGTGTGCCTGGTGTCGGCTGACACCTACAGGCACCGAAGTGTCATTACACAAATTAAATATAGAGAAGTCCACATATGATATCCATGAGAGAATGTCCTTCTGATTAACCAGTAAATACGAATACTGAGCCCACAGGTCCAAGCCCTCCATATACCTTTTAAAGAGTGTTTTTTTGTTTTGTGTAGTAAATATAGAATTTAATAAAAGGAAAATAAAAGTTATATTTTAATATAAGACCAGAAACAGGAAATTATAGTCAGCAGACTATTGGAATATTGATTTGAATCTCCTGGGTTTAGTGGGTCATCTGAAGTAGTGCATGTAAATAACATCACACCATCTCTCCTGCCCCCTCCAAAATACAGTCCCATGTAAATAACATCACTCCCCTCCCTTCAGCCCCTCCAATATACAGTCCCATGTAAATAACATCACTCCCTCAGACCCCTGTAACATTCAGTAACATGTAAATAACATTACTCCCTCCCACAGCCATCAACATACAGTCCCATGTAAATAACATCACTGCCTCCCCCAGTCCCCTCTGACATACAGTCTCATGTTAATAACATCACCCTGCCTTAGCCCTCTCCAACATTCAGTCCCATGTAAATAACATCACTCCCTCCCACAGCCACCATCAACATACATTCCCATGTAAATAACATCACTGCCTCCACTAGCCCCCTCCAAAATGCACTCCCATGTAAATAACATCACTCCCTCCTACAGCCACCATCAACATACAGTCCCATGTAAATAACATCGCCCCCTCAACATTCAGTCCCATGTAAATACCATCACTCCCTCAGATCCCTTTAACATTCAGTCTCATGTAAATAACATGACCCCCTTCCTAGCCACCTCCAATACACAGTTCCATGTAAATAACATCACTCCCCTCAGCCCTAACATACAGTCCCAGTTAAATAACCACAACTCCCAGCATTGCTTTACCTCTCCCTTCACTTACCTCTCCTCATGTAGCAGACATCACCACAGCTTCTTCCCCCAGGACTTCTCCTCATCACCGCAGAGCAGGTCCTTCTCAACCACTGCCTGTTTTACTGGCCACATGACCTGTGATGTCATCACAGGTCCTTCAGCATTTCCAGTGCATTAGATTCAATTGTATTGCCATCCTGAGGACAACAATAAATTTGTATCTAGCTGGCAGGCAGGACATTTGGGACCTGGGACAAAACATCAAGGGCCAGGCCTCAAATGTTTTAACCTAGCAACGCCCCTGCCCAGAATAAGAAAAAGTGACAGATAGGAATACATAGATGCTGGAAGTTGTAAATTACTTTCTATGCTGAGGGCAGGAGCTTCTTCAGGTTCTTGCATTTTACATACATGTACCAGTAAAATAAAATGGAGTCGCTGCTCAGGTGGTATCCAAAGGAGCAGCTCATCGTGGCACAGGCAAGGGGACAGTACAGAACATTTAGTACCACAGAGGAGCTGCAAGACCACCAATAAAGATATTTTACCAGTAAAACGGTCATGTTGGATCTGAGTCTTAGGCATTGTATGTTGAATTTAGTTTCAACTTACAATGGCCCAGAAAAGACCATTGTATGTTTTAAATATTATATCCTGAAGCCATTGCATCTTGAGGGATCATTGTAGTTCCTCTCAGCAGATGAAAATGCATATCTGGGTCTTGCCACTCGAGCTCTCCTGGGTCATCATTGCTCCAACTTCTACAAGAACTGCCTGTGTGGGTAACCCAAGATGTAACTTCTGTTTGAGGTCCAATCTTTGGTGTTTATCCCCTTTCTGGTGAGGGCAGAGATGGGTGTGGAGAAATGTAAGATAAATTGCCGATAATTAGCACAACAGAGGAACCAGAGGCAATTTTCAGGATCCATCTTTGGGCCATGATCTGAGATCACATAACCCAGAAAAGGAAGAGACAATCTCTCAAAGAGGCAGTGCTCAAACTTGGCGTTGAGTCTATTCTCCCACAGGTGCTATAGGGGCAGCATGAGCATGGTTCTGATGTGAAATCAAGTCAGGCAAATAAATCAAGGTGTCATTGCTATATACCACTAAGTAGATTCATTGCAGATCATGAAAGATATCAATACCAAACTGCTGTAACATGGCTGGGGCATTACTGTGGCCAAAGGGCTTGATGAGATATTCATAATAACTTTTAACACCCGTGAGGGCCATCTTCCATTAACCACCTTAATGAATATCAATAGAGTTATAGGCACCTCAGAAATTCAACTTGGTGAAGACCTTTTTCAACACTTGTATTTCTACCAAAAGGGCCTATTGTAAAGATTTCCATAATGTGGTTCATTTGATATTGCACATTTATTCAGTCCATGGCCTTTAACCGTGTGGATCACACACGAACCCATTCATTTGTATGAGTCTGCAAAAAAAGCAGACAGCAAATGGATCCAAGGTTTCCTAGCACGTAACACTGCCCAGAGCATCATACTGCCTCCAACAGCTTTTCATCTTAACACAGTGAATCCTGGTGCCAAACGTTCCCCAGGTACAGTAAGTGACACAAACCAAGACGTTCATATGGTGTATCAGATAATGTCATTTATCCACCTTCTTCTATTGCTGTATTGTCCAAATCTGAGGTTCAGGTACCTATTGTAAGGCCCTTTCAGCCTGTAAGCAAAGTTCAGCATAGGCAGCCCTAAACACGACAAGCTGTGATGCACTGTGTGTTCAGACAGCTATAAGAGCAAACATGAACTTCTTCAGCAATCTGTGCTACTGTAGTCCATTACCATTCTATGGAATGCTTTATTTTTTTATAGCATATATAAAGTTGCTCAGATCATTACACTTGGCCATTTCTCCTGCTTGGAACACTTTAACCACCTCCGGACCGCCTAACGCAGGATCGCGTTCCGGAGGTGGCAGCGCTGCGCACAGTCACGCATATACGCGTCATCTCGCGAGACGCGAGATTTCCTGTGAACGCGCGCACACAGGCGCGCGCGCTCACAGGAACGGAAGGTAAGAGAGTTGATCTCCAGCCTGCCAGCGGCGATCGTTCGCTGGCAGGCTGGAGATGTGTTTTTTTTAACCCCTAACAGGTATATTAGACGCTGTTTTGATAACAGCGTCTAATATACCTGCTACCTGGTCCTCTGGTGGTCCCCTTTGTTTGGATCGACCACCAGAGGACACAGGTAGCTCAGTAAAGTAGCACCAAGCACCACTACACTACACTACACTCCCCCCCCATCACTTATTAACCCCTTATTAGCCCCTGATCACCCCTAATCACCCCTGATCACCCCATATAGACTCCCTGATCACCCCCCTGTCATTGATTACCCCCCTGTCATTGATCAACCCCCTGTAAAGCTCCATTCAGACGTCCGCATGATTTTTACGGATCCACTGATAGATGGATCGGATCCGCAAAACGCATCCGGACGTCTGAATGAAGCCTTACAGGGGCATGATCAATGACTGTGGTGATCACCCCATATAGACTCCCTGATCACCCCCCTGTCATTGATTACCCCCCTGTCATTGATTACCCCCCTGTAAAGCTCCATTCAGATGTCCGCATGATTTTTACGGATGCACTGATACATGGATCGGATCCGCAAAACGCATCCGGTCGTCTGAATGAAGCCTTACAGGGGCATGATCAATGACTGTGGTGATCACCCCCCTGTCATTGATTACCCCCCTGTAAAGCTCCATTCAGATGTCCGCATGATTTTTACGGATGCACTGATAGATGGATCGGATCCGCAAAACGCATCCGGACGTCTGAATGAAGCCTTACAGGGGCATGATCAATGACTGTGGTGATCACCCCATATAGACTCCCTGATCACCCCCCTGTCATTGATTACCCCCCTGTCATTGATTACCCCCCTGTAAAGCTCCATTCAGATGTCCGCATGATTTTTACGGATGCACTGATAGATGGATCGGATCCGCAAAACGCATCCGGACGTCTGAATGAAGCCTTACAGGGGCATGATCAATGACTGTGGTGATCACCCCATATAGACTCCCTGATCACCCCCCTGTAAAGCTCCATTCAGATGTCCGCATGATTTTTACGGATGCACTGATACATGGATCGGATCCGCAAAACGCATCCGGTCGTCTGAATGAAGCCTTACAGGGGCATGATCAATGACTGTGGTGATCACCCCCCTGTCATTGATTACCCCCCTGTAAAGCTCCATTCAGATGTCCGCATGATTTTTACGGATGCACTGATAGATGGATCCGATCCGCAAAACGCATCCGGACGTCTGAATGAAGCCTTACAGGGGCATGATCAATGACTGTGGTGATCACCCCATATAGACTCCCTGATCACCCCCCTGTCATTGATCACCCCCCTGTCATTGATTACCCCCCTGTAAAGCTCCATTCAGATGTCCGCATGATTTTTACGGATGCACTGATAGATGGATCGGATCCGCAAAACGCATCCGGACGTCTGAATGAAGCCTTACAGGGGCATGATCAATGACTGTGGTGATCACCCCATATAGACTCCCTGATCACCCCCCTGTCATTGATCACCCCCCTGTCATTGATTACCCCCCTGTAAAGCTCCATTCAGATGTCCGCATGATTTTTACGGATGCACTGATAGATGGATCGGATCCGCAAAACGCATCCGGACGTCTGAATGAAGCCTTACACGGGCGTGATCAATGACTGTGGTTATCACCCCATATAGACTCCCTGATCACCCCCCTGTCATTGATCACCCCCCTGTCATTGATCACCCCCCTGTCATTGATCACCCCCCCTGTCATTGATCACCCCTCTGTAAGGCTCCATTCAGATATTTTTTTGGCCCAAGTTAGCAGAATTTTTTTTTTTTTTTTCTTACAAAGTCTCATATTCCACTAACTTGTGTCAAAAAATAAAATCTCACATGAACTCACCATACCCCTCACGGAATCCAAATGCGTAAAATTTTTTAGACATTTATATTCCAGACTTCTTCTCACGCTTTAGGGCCCCTAGAATGCCAGGGCAGTATAAATACCCCACATGTGACCCCATTTCGGAAAGAAGACACCCCCAGGTATTCCGTGAGGGGCATATTGAGTCCATGAAAGATTGAAATTTTTGTCCCAAGTTAGCGGAACGGGAGACTTTGTGAGAAAAAAATTAAAAATATCAATTTCCGCTAACTTGTGCCAAAAAAAAAAAATTTCTATGAACTCGCCATGCCCCTCATTGAATACCTTGGGGTGTCTTCTTTCCAAAATGGGGTCACATGTGGGGTATTTATACTGCCCTGGCATTCTAGGGGCCCCAAAGCGTGAGAAGAAGTCTGGTATCCAAATGTCTAAAAATGCCCTCCTAAAAGGAATTTGGGCACCTTTGCGCATCTAGGCTGCAAAAAAGTGTCACACATCTGGTATCGCCGTACTCAGGAGAAGTTGGGGAATGTGTTTTGGGGTGTCATTTTACATATACCCATGCTGGGTGAGAGAAATATCTTGGTCAAATGCCAACTTTGTATAAAAAAATGGGAAAAGTTGTCTTTTGCCAAGATATTTCTCTCACCCAGCATGGGTATATGTAAAATGACACCCCAAAACACATTCCCCAACTTCTCCTGAATACGGCGATACCACATGTGTGACACTTTTTTGCAGCCTAGGTGGGCAAAGGGGCCCATATTCCAAAGAGCACCTTTAGGATTTCACAGGTCATTTACCTACTTACCACACATTAGGGCCCCTGGAAAATGCCAGGGCAGTATAACTACCCCACAAGTGACCCCATTTTGGAAAGAAGACACCCCAAGGTATTCCGTGAGGGGCATGGCGAGTTCCTAGAATTTTTTATTTTTTGTCACAAGTTAGTGGAAAATGCTTATTTTTTTTTTTTTTTTTTTTTTCATACAAAGTCTCATATTCCACTAACTTGTGACAAAAAATAAAAACTTCCATGAACTCACTTTGCCCATCAGCGAATACCTTGGGGTCTCTTCTTTCCAAAATGGGGTCACTTGTGGGGTAGTTATACTGCCCTGGCATTCTAGGGGCCCAAATGTGTGGTAAGGAGTTTGAAATCAAATTCTGTAAAAAATGACCTGTGAAATCCGAAAGGTGCTCTTTTGAATATGGGCCCCTTTGCCCACCTCGGCTGCAAAAAAGTGTCACACATCTGGTATCTCCGTAATCGGGAGAAGTTGGGGAATGTGTTTTGGGGTGTCATTTTACATATACCCATGCTGGGTGAGAGAAATATCTTGGCAAAAGACAACTTTTCCCATTTTTTTATACAAAGTTGGCATTTGACCAAGATATTTATCTCACCCAGCATGGGTATATGTAAAAAGACACCCCAAAACACATTCCTCAACTTCTCCTGAATACAGAGATACCAGATGTGTGACACTTTTTTGCAGCCTAGGTGGGCAAAGGGGCCCACATTCCAAAGAGCACCTTTCGGATTTCACAGGTCATTTACCTACTTACCACACATTTGGGCCCCTAGAATGCCAGGGCAGTATAACTACCCCACAAGTGACCCCATTTTGGAAAGAAGAGACCCCAAGGTATTCGCTGATGGGCATAGTGAGTTCATGGAAGTTTTTATTTTTTGTCACAAGTTTGTGGAATATGAGACTTTGTATGAAAAAAAAAAAAAAAAAAAAAATCATCATTTTCCACTAACTTGTGACAAAAAATAAAAAATTCTAGGAACTCGCCATGCCCCTCACGGAATACCTTGGGGTGTCTTCTTTCCAAAATGGGGTCACTTGTGGGGTAGTTATACTGCCCTGGTATTCTAGGGGCCCAAATGTGTGGTAAGGAGTTTGAAATCAAATTCAGGAAAAAATGAGGAGTGAAATCCGAAAGGTGCTCTTTGGAATATGGGCCCCTTTGCCCACCTAGGCTGCAAAAAAGTGTCACACATCTGGTATCCCCGTACTCAGGAGAAGTTGAGGAATGTGTTTTGGGGTGTCTTTTTACATATACCCATGCTGGGTGAGATAAATATCTTGGTCAAATGACAACTTTGTATAAAAAAATGGGAAAAGTTGTCTTTTGCCAAGATATTTCTCTCACCCAGCATGGGTATATATAAAATGACACCCCAAAACACATTCCCCACCTTCTCCTGAGTACGGAGATACCAGATGTGTGACACTTTTTTGCAGCCTAGGTGGGCAAAGGGGCCCATATTCCAAAGAGCACCTTTCGGATTTCACAGGTCATTTTTTACAGAATTTGATTTCAAACTCCTTACCACACATTTGGGCCCCTAGAATGCCAGGGCAGTATAACTACCCCACAAGTGACCCCATTTTGGAAAGAAGAGACCCCAAGGTATTCGCTGATGGGCATAGTGAGTTCATAGAAGTTTTTATTTTTTGTCACAAGTTAGTGGAATATGAGACTTTGTAAGGAAAAAAAAAAAAAATCATCATTTTCCGCTAACTTGTGACAAAAAATAAAAAGTTCTATGAACTCACTATGCCCATCAGCGAATACCTTAGGGTGTGTACTTTCAGAAATGGGGTCATTTGTGGGGTGTTTGTACTGTCTGGGCATTGTAGAACCTCAGGAAACATGACAGGTGCTCAGAAAGTCAGAGCTGCTTCAAAAAGCGGAAATTCACATTTTTGTACCATAGTTTGTAAACGCTATAACTTTTACCCAAACCATTTTTTTTTTACCCAAACATTTTTTTTTTATCAAAGACATGTAGAACTATAAATTTAGAGCAAAATTTCTATATGGATGTCATTTTTTTTGCAAAATTTTACAACTGAAAGTGAAAAATGTCATTTTTTTGCAAAAAAAATCGTTAAATTTCGATTAATAACAAAAAAAGTAAAAATGTCAGCAGCAATGAAATACCACCAAATGAAAGCTCTATTAGTGAGAAGAAAAGGAGGTAAAATTCATTTGGGTGGTAAGTTGCATGACCGAGCAATAAACGGTGAAAGTAGTGTAGGTCAGAAGTGTAAAAAGTGGCCTGGTCTTTCAGGGTGTTTAAGCACTGGGGGCTGAGGTGGTTAACTGACTGTTCGCTTGCAGTCTAATATTCCCACTCTTTGACATGTAATGAGATAATTTTATTCACTTCACCTAAGTAACTTTATTAAGGCTTTGCATTACTAATCTTGTCCTGAGTAATAGCCTGTATTGTAGTCTGTAACAGCGGCTGCTGTACGCCGCTGTTCCCCTGCTTACCACCGCGGCCACCAACGTTTCTTATACAAATACAGGAGGCGGGTGCCGGAATCAAATAGCCGGCACCCGACCTTTGTGACAGGGAGCTGCGATCAGCGGCAGTTAACCCCTCAGGTACCGCACCTGAAGGGTTAACTCAACTGCAGCTGATCGCAGCTCCCTGTCACAAAGGTCGGGTGCCGGCTATTTGATTCCGGCACCCGCCTCCTGTATTTGTATTTCCGGTCAGTTATCTTCATTGGTGGCGCAGTGGCCACAGCCCCTCCCCTCCTCCTCCTGTCTCTCTTCTTATTGGCAGCGGCGGGGGCAGCAGGCAGGTCAGACACAGGGGAGGAGGAATCAGGTCAGACAGGGGAGGGGGAGATGGAGGGGGCGCCCCGAGGGAGAACACAAGTGCAGCCTCGCCTGCCGCATATTACATTGCGAGCTGTCGGCCGCCCAGCGCCCCTGTTGCTATGGCGCCCTGTGCGGCTGCACAGCCCACACACCCCAAAGGCCGGCCCTGAATGACCCGATCACCTTGGCCACAAGGATAGATATGTTTTTCAGGGAACGTTCTAAGGAGGTCGCATGCACCAGAAGACCACCTCGTTTGGCTCCATCCTTCCAGAGGCCGGTCCTTCCTCTAGTGTCCACCCCACCTGAAGAGCCTATGCAAATAGAGCGCCTTCGATTGTCTGACCAGGAACGTTTCTGCCGCAAAGCAGAGAACCTGTGTCTGTATTGTGGAGGCAATGCCAACTTTGTGCGTAATTGTCCACAGAAGCCAGGAAACGCCAATGTCTAGGATCGGTTGGAGAGGTGGTCCTAGACAAGAAGTCCTCTCTGAAACTTTCAGTTCCGGTGACTCTCTCGCATATGGGAGTCACACTGTCTGCCTGAATTTTTGGACTCTGGGTCAGCCGGTAACTTCATTCAGCAAGCTCTGGTCCATCAGTACCGGCTTCCTACCATCCATCTAGAAAGACCTCTGTCAGTGGCTTCCGTAAATGCACTGCCGCTCCCTGAACCTGTGCTCTCTGTTACTATGCCCCTTAAGTTGCAAATAGGGGTTCTGCACTCAGAGATGATTTCCTTCTATGTGCTGCCAGCGTCCGTGAATCCGGTTATCCTTGGTCTTCCCTGGTGCATCTGCACACTCCAGTTCTGGATTGGCACTCCGTTGAGATTCTGCGTTGGGGGTCTTCCTGCCAGTCTACCTGCTTATCAGAGGTCCAACCTGCTTCCACGCCTACTGTACCTGAAGATCTGCCTGGATTTCCGCAGCAGTATGCCAGTTTTGCGGATGTCTTCAGTAAGAAAGAGGCCGAGACCCTGCCTCCGCATCGTCCATATGATTGTCTGATTGACCTTCTGCCTGGTGCCACTCCTTCTCACAGTCGAGTCTACCAACTCTCACTTCCTGAAATCCAAGTGATGTCTGATTACGTCAAGGAGAATCTCGAGAGGTGGTTTATCCGGAAGTCTACTTCACCAGCTGGTGCCGGGTTCTCCTTTGTGCAGAAGAAAGATGGTTCCTTACGGCCCTGTATCGACTATCGGAGTCTGAATAAGGTAACAGTCAAGAATCAATACCCTCTTCCACTATTCTCCGAACTCTTTTACAGAATCCGGGGAGCTAAAGTCTTCAGAAAAATCGACCTGCACAGCACATGAAACCTTATCCACATTCGAGAGGGTGATGAGTGGAAGACTGCTTTCAACACTCGTGATGGACACTACGAGTATCTCGTCATGCCCTTCGCTCTGTGCAATGCTCCCACGGTGTTACAGGAGTTGGTAAATGATATCTTCCGGGACCTGCTCTATGTCTGCGTGATAGTGTACCTGGATGACATACAGTACTAATCTATTCTCCAGATTTGACCACTCACCGGAAGCATGTACGATTAGTTTTACTGCGGTTGAGAGAGAATTGACTTTATGCTCAACTAGAGAAATGCATCTTTGAAAAATCTACCGTACCGTTCCTTGGATACATAATCTCGGATGCCGGGTTGCAGCTGGAGCCTGAGAAATTGAATGCAGTGATGGACTGGCCCCGCCCACAGGGTCTTCATGCTATACAGGGCTTCCTTGGATTTGCTAATTTCTATCATCAGTTCATCCCGAATTTTTCATCTCTTACATCTCTGATCTCCGCTCTTACCAGGAAAGGGGTGAATCCCAGAGCCTGGACTCCTGAGGCGGAGGCCGCCGCCTTCATCCAATTAAAAAGGTCTTTTGCTTCTGCACCTGTTCTGCATCATCCCAATGTCTCCCGCCATTTCTTTTTAGAAGTGGACGCCTCCTCCATAGGAGCCGGTGCTGTTTTACTACAAAAAGGTTCCAAGGGCAAGATATTTACATGTGGCTTCATCTCCTCCATGCTCTTCTTCTCTGCTGAGAGGAATTACTGTATAGGAGACAGGGAGCTTCTGGCCATAAAACTTGCCTTGGAGGAGTGGCGTGATCTATTGGAGGGGGCCCAGCATCCAGTAATAATCTTCACCGACCACAAGAACCTTACATATCTGCAGACAGCCCAGCATCTGAACCCTCGCCAAGCAAGATTAGCACTCTTCTCCCGTTTAGATTTTGAGCTGCACTTTCGCCTGGCCAAGAATAACATCAAGGCGGATGCTCTGTTTCAGTCATTTGACTTCTCCGACCAGCAGGAGGAGCCCCAGTACATTGTAGATCCTGCTCGCTTGATCACAGTGGCTCCTGTACTGGTAGGAAGACATTTGTTCCATCTGCCAACTCCAAACTGGCTGGTCACCCAGAGATCCGCAAGACCACAGAACATTTGTCTCGCCACTACTGGTGGCCCACACTGTCTAAGAATCAGGGCCGGCGTCATAACCCGGCAAACCTGGCAAGTGCCAGGGCCCAATGCTCCAAGGGGGGGCCCACTGAGCTGCTATGAGCACTTCCATCAATACAGATAGAAGCTCTCATTGCTGTCATTTCACTTACGCAGTACCCCTTTGGTGGGCCCTCTGAGTCACATGAGGCCGGCTGCTGCAGAGACTCAGACACGCCCCTTCTACACAGGACATGCTGCCTGAGGAGAGAGACCGGCAGGGCTGGAGCAGAGAAGTGTGAACACAGGTTGTCAGTGAGTCTGCACTGTGACTGTCTCTTCTCTGTGGGACAGGATGGTTGGGGGGGGGGGGGGGGACTCTTCGATCTGCTGCTGGATGCTGCTTCATTCTATTTAGTTGTTTTACTGTTTCATTAAGCAGTTTGCCTCCATGACACCTGCCCCCCCCCATATCCTGTCCTATCTCATCCTCATGGAGCCCCTGCTATCTCCTTTCCTCCCTCATGTATCCAGAGCTCCTGTTCCACCCTCCTATCTCCTATTGCTGCCCTGCACAGACCTCCTGCCACTACTTGTTGTATGAATCCCCCTCAGAGCCCCTTTCACCTACTTGCTGTGTCCACCCCTCCTGTCCATCCATGGCCCCTGTCTCACTCCTTTGCCTCTCATTATGGTGGCATCTGAACCACATTCACCATAAGGACCTTCTAATATCACAGGGTCATGTAACTGTGACCCCCACCCAGTACTGTGCCCCTCACCCGGTACTGTGCTCCTTTATACCCTGCATTGTGCCCTCTTACCCCACCCTGTACAGTGCCCCTAGTCATTCCCTGTACTGTGCCCTCTTATACTCTTTTATCCGGTCACTGTATGGTGGTTTTATCATTTTATGGCGGTGTTATCACTGTATGGCGGTGGTATCCAATAACTGTATGGCCATAACTGTATCCCCTTCCCTGCCCACGCCACTTTTTTTAGACCTGGCATGAGCGGGAAAAGATACAGATTGTGGTGCTAAGGACCTTTGCGCCACATCTGTGTCAGAAATACGCCTAATATAGACATATTTCTATATAATAAATGCTCACCTAATTGTGTTATTATTTGAGACTAGGGCTAATATCTTTATAGTATATAGATTGAAGTGTATTATACTGTGCTCTGTATTTCCCAATAGATAAATGATCCTTGGGAGATACAGTCCTCATCTCTGACGACCAGGACCAGTTAGCACTCTGTCAGTACATGGCGGCCTCCCCTCTCCACCACGCTGCTACAGTGTGTACTGGTGCTTATTCTGACACTAGGGCTGGGTTCACATCCCATTTGTGCCATCCATTTAATGCATACCAAAAATGTATACATTAACAGATGCCTCAGACTGATGCCGTACAATGGCGTCCGTTTACCATACAGTTCCATGACAGAAAAAACATATACGTTAACGTATGCATTTTTTCCTGGACTCTGCAGGATACAAAAACGTGGAGTGCTGCACATTTGTATACATCAAACCGATAGGAAAAACGTGATGTGAACCCACTGGGGAAGGGGGGTGTACTAAAATTTGCTGTGGGGCCCACTCAGTTCTAGCTACATCACTGCACATCTCCTTCTCTCCTCCAGGCCCGGCCCAGGGGATGACGTCATGACGTCTCACTGCTGCAGCGGGCCTGAGGAGAGGAGCGCAGGGAGCTGCAGTTAGTGACTGACAGGACCGCCAGCTCCCCTGCACTCCAGCAATGATAGGTATGTGAGGGGGCCACTGGGGGGTCATTACACTGTGAGGGCCCCTTACACAATATAATGACCCCCAGTGCCCCCCATTTAGTATAATGACCACCAGAGCCCCAATCAATATAATGACCCCAGTGCCCCCTCCATACCGTATAACCCCTAGTGTGGGGGCGATTGGGGGTCATTATTCTGAATGGAGGGCCACTGTGGGGTCATTATACTGTGAGGGTCCTTTACATAGTATAATGACCCCCAGAGCCCCCATTCAATATAATGAGCCCCAGTGCCCCCTCCATACAGTATAACCCCCAGTGTGGGGGCGACTGGGGGTCATTATTCTGAATGGAGGCCCACTGTGGGGTCATTATACTGTGAGGGCCCTTTACATAGTATAATGACCCCCAGTGACCACCATACAGTATAATGACCCCCAGTGACCACCAAACAGTATAATGACCCCCCGGTGCCCCCTCCATACAGTATTCCCCCAGTGTGGGGGCAACTGGGGGTTATTATTCTGAATGGAGGGCCGCTGTGGGGTCATTATACTGTGTGTGGGGCCACTGGGGGTCATTATACAGTTTGGGGGGCATTATACTGTGTGAAGGGCCACTAGTGGTCATTATACTGTGTGGGAGCCACAGGGGGACATGTAAATGTTAAAAAATGCCTCAAGGGGGCCCACTGGGATTTATCGCCCAAGGGCCCACATGAACCTTGAGCCAGCCCTGCTAAGAATGTACGTGTTTATATGTCTGCCTGCACAGTCTGTGCTCAGAATAAAGTCTCCAGGACCAAACCACCCGGGCTGTTGTTACCCCTTCCTGTTCCTGATGCCCCATGGCAACACTTTGCCATGGACTTTGTTACAGATCTGCCCTCTTCTGCCAGATGTACAGCTATTTGAGTGGTCGTGGACCTCTTCTCCAAGATGGCACACTTCGTTCCTTTGGCTGGACTGCCCTTCAGCTGCTGAACTTGCTAAACTGTTCGTGAAAAACATATTCCACTTGCATGATTTACCTTGGCATATTGTTTCCGATCGAGGAGTCCAGTTAACCCCTAAGCTCTGGAGATCTCTTTGCCTGCTGCTCAAAATTGAGCTGGACTTCTTTTCCGTTTATCATCCCCAGACCAACGGGCAAGTCGAGCGGGTCAATCAAATATTGGAGAACTATCTCCGGCAATTTGTTTCATCCCAACACGACAACTGGGTACAATTGCTACCTTGGGCTGAGTTCTCCTATAACAACCACACTAGTGAGTCTACTGGATCCTCTCCATTCTTTGTTGTTTTTGGTCAACACCCTCGTACAACTCTCCCTGTTCCTACATCCTCTGGGGTACCAGCTGCGGATTCCTCTTTTAGAGATTTTTTGAAGATTTGATGTGACACCAAGGTCTGCATCAACAAACCGGTGACCCGCATGAAAACTAATGCAGAAAAGAGAAGAAGAAAACCGCCTCAGTTTTCATCTGGAGATAAGGTATGGCTCTCTTCCAAAAACATCCGCTTAAGGGTTCCCAGTGGCGTTGTCACCCGGTGCGGTAGAAAATGGTGTCACCCCCCCCCCCCCTCCCCGAAGCAATTTTTTTTTGCCATATATGGGGGCTATGGTGGTGCTACTGCCATAGGGGGCATCCGTTAGCTCAGCAGACCCCCCCTAGCAGTCAGAGCCTGGTCTCGGGAGGGGCACTTCCAGATTATTTTCTGTCCGCCACCACAAAACAATGGTGCTTATAGAACAGACTCCACAGTGTAGCGGTATACTGTATATTGTGTGGCACAGTGTAGCGGTATACTGTATATTGTGTGGCACAGTGCAGAGGTATACTGTATATTGTGTGGCACAGTGTAGCGGTATACTGTATATTGTGTGGCACAGTGTAGAGGTATACTGTATATTGTGTGGCACAGTGTAGAGGTATACTGTATATTGTGGGGCACAGTGTAGAGGTATACTGTATATTGTGGGGCACAGTGTAGAGGTATACTGTATATTGTGGGGCACAGTGTAGAGGTATACTGTATATTGTGGGGCACAGTGTAGCGGTATACTGTACATTGTGTGGCACAGTATAGAGGTATACTGTATATTGTGGGGCACAGTGTAGAGGTATACTGTATATTGTGTGGCACAGTGTAGAGGTATACTGTATATTGTGGGGCACAGTGTAGAGGTATACTGTATATTGTGGGGCACAGTGTAGTATGCTATATGTGTATAACAAACATATTTCACATATAAATTTAGTTACTTGGCTCGGCCCTTGGGGATCTCGGATGCCACTTCAACACTTTGGCCGGGGGCTCGGCGGAGCTGATGTTGTGTTTTATCCTAATGAGAAAGATTTCATAATAAGGATTTGGAGAAGGAGCAGAGGGATAGCAGAGCAGGGAGAGGCTGGTGCTGCTACTAGGGGGTCATACCATTTGGGAGTAATAAAGCCCACCATAATGTCCCCTCCCCCCCCCCTAGTAGAAATAATTCTCCTTTTAATGTGACAGTGCAAAAAATACCCCCTTGTAATGCCCCCAGTTGAGCTAATGTCCCCATAATGCCCCCATAATGTCCCAGTATAAAATACCCCTATATAGTGCCCCCAGTGAATTCCCCCATAGTGCTCCTCTCCCCCCTTCCTGCTAGTGCCCCCCATAATGTACCAGTATAAAATGCCCCATATATAGTGCCCCAGTAGATGCCCCTCAGTGTCCGGCCTCTTATAGGCTGCCGGCCTAGTGTCCCCCATAATGCCCCCCAATAATGTGCCAGTAAGTGTCCCCATAGATGCCCCCCCATCATGTGCCAGTATCAAATGCCTCTCTCCTCCCCCCCCCACATGTCCCAGTAATCATAGTGCCATCTCCCATCCCCCCAATGTGCCAGTATGAAGTGCCTCTCTCCTCCCCCCCACATGTCCCAGTATCATAGTGCCATCTACCCCCCCAATGTGCCAGTATGAAGTGCCTCTCTCCTCCCCCCCACATGTCCCAGTATCATAGTGCCATGCCATCTCCCCCCCAAAAGTGCCAGTATCAAGTGCCTCCCCCCCATGTCCCAGTATCATAGTGCCATTCCATCTCCCCCCCCCAAAAGTGCCAGTATCAAGTGCCTCTCTCCCCCCTATGTCCCAGTATCATAGTGCCATGCCATCTCCCCCCCCATGTGCCAACCTCCCTCCCCCCCATGTGCCAGTATCAAGTGCCTCCCGCTCCCCCATGGCAGTAACCGTCGGATATAAAAAAAATAAATAAATAAACACTTCTACTTACCTCCATGTCAGCGATGCAGCATCTTCCTGTGTCCCGCCCTGTATGTCCATATATGGAGTCAGTGCTTGTGTATTTCAGAAAAGTTTCTGCTGGGATTTGAACCCACGACCTTCTGTATCAGAGGCAAAGCATTTAACCACACAGTCATAAGAGCAGCCTTGCTACTAACTGAAAAAATATGAGACTTCTACTGTTATAGCTGTCTAAGTGTACATCTATACACATGACAGCTGCCCTAACACATCCAGCACTGCTATATCTCTATATGACAGCTGTCCCAGCACACTCAGCTCTGCTATATCTCTATAAATGATAGCTGCCCCAGCACACCCAGCTCTGCTACATCTTATACACATGACAGCTGCACCAGCACACTCAGCTCTACTATATCTCTATATATGACAGCTGCCCCAGAAAACCCAGCTCTGCTACATCTATACACATGACAGCTGCCCCAACACACCCAGCACTGCTATATCTCTATATAACAGCTGTCCCAGCACACTCAGCTCTGCTATATCTCTATAAATGATAGCTGCCCTAGCACACCCAGCTCTGCTACATCTAATACACATGACAGCTGCACCAGCAAACTCAGCTCTACTATATCTGTATATATGACAGCTGCTCCAGCAAACCCAGCTCTGCTACATCTATACACATGACAGCTGCCCTAACACACCCAGCTCTGCTACATCTATACACATGACAGCTGCACCAGCACACTCAGCCTACTATATCTCTATATATGACAGCTGCCCCAGCAAACCCAGCTCTGCTACATCTATACACATGACAGCTGCCCCAACACACCCAGCACTGCTACATCTAATACACATGACAGCTGCACCAGCACACTCAGCTCTACTATATCTCTATATATGACAGCTGCTCCAGCAAACCCAGCTCTGCTACATCTATACACATGACAGCTGCCCCAACACACCCAGCACTGCTATATCTCTATATGACAGCTGCCCCAGCACACCCAGCTCTGTTACATCTAATACACATGACAGCTGCACCAGCACACTCAGCTCTACTATATCTATACACATGACAGCTGCACCAGCACACTCAGCCTACTATATCTCTATATATGACAGCTGCTCCAGCAAACCCAGCTCTGCTACATCTATACACATGACAGCTGCCCAAACACACCCAGCACTGCTACATCTAATACACATGACAGCTGCACCAGCACACTCAGCTCTACTATATCTCTATATATGACAGCTGCCCCAGCAAACCCAGCTTTGCTACATCTATACACATGACAGCTGCCCAAACACACCCAGCACTGCTACATCTAATACACATGACAGCTGCACCAGCACACTCAGCTCTACTATATCTCTATATATGACAGCTGCCCCAGCAAACCCAGCTCTACTACATCTATACACATGACAGCTGCCCAAACACACCCAGCACTGCTACATCTAATATACATGACAGCTGCACCAGAACACTCAGCTCTACTATATCTCTATATATGACAGCTGCTCCAGCAAACCCAGCTCTGCTACATCTATACACATGACAGCTGCCCAAACACACCCAGCTCTGCTGCAGCTATACACATGACAGCTGCCCCAGCACGCTCAGCACTGCTATATCTCTATATATCTATCTACTGTATAGCAATACTTAGAGATATATACATGAAAGCTGCCCCAACACACCCAGCACTGCTATATCGCTATATGACAGCTGTCCCAGCACACTCAGCCCTGCTATATCTCTATATATGATAGCTGCCCCAGCACACTCAGCTCTGCTACATCTAATACACATGACAGCTGCACCAGCACACTCAGCTCTACTATATCTCTATATATGACAGCTGCCCCAGCAAACCCAGCTCTGCTACATCTATACACATGACAGCTGCCCAAACACACCCAGCTCTGCTGCAGCTATACACATGACAGCTGCCCCAGCACACTCAGCACTGCTATATCTCTATATATCTATCTACTGTATAGCAATACTTAGAGATATATAGATGTAGCAGAGCTGGGTGTGCTGGGGCAGCTGTCATGTGTATAGATGTATCAGAGCTGGGTGTGTTTGGGCAGCTGTCATGTGTATAGATGTAGCAGAGCTGAGTGTGTTGGGGCAGCTGTCATGTGTATAGATGTAGCAGTGCTGGGTGTGTTTGGGCAGCTGTCATGTGTATAGATGTAGCAGTGCTGGGTTTGCTGGAGCAGCTGTCATATATAGAGATATAGTAGAGCTGAGTGTGCTGGTGCAGCTGTCATGTGTATTATATGTAGCAGAGCTGGGTGTGCTGGGGCAGCTATCATTTATAGAGATATAACAGAGCTGAGTGTGCTGGGACAGCTGTCATATAGAGATATAGCAGTGCTGGGTGTGTTAGGGCAGCTTTCATGTGTATAGATGTACACTTAGCCAGCTATAACAGTAGAAGTCTCATATTTTTTCAGTCAGTAGCAAGGCTGCTATTATGGCTGTGTAGTTAAATGGTTCGAATCCCAGCAGAAACTTTTCTGAAATACACAAGCACTGACTCCATATATGGACATACAGGGCGGGACACAGGAAGAGGCTGCATCGCAGTGCTTTGCCTCTGATACAGAAGGTCGTGGGTTCGAATCCCAGACACATCTTTCCCTCTCCTGAGGACGGCAATACAAATGATTCGTAAATGCCGGCCCTGCTGGTGTCACCCCCATCAATGGTGTCACCCGGTGCGGTCCGCACCCCCCTTTGCTCCTAGGTTTCTTGGACCCTTTGAAGTATTGAGGAGGATCAACGAAGTGACATATAAGTTACGTCTGCCTCTCTCTCTGCATATTCCCAATGCTTTCCACATATCCTTACTGAAACCAGTAGTTCTTAATCGCTTATCGACTCCGGTATCTGAAGATTCTGATGAGACATTTGAGGTCAATGACATCCTGGACTTCAAGAAGCGTGGCAAGAAGGGCTTTGGTCCTGAGGAGAGGTCTTGGGAGCCGGAGGAGAACATTCATGCTCCGGACCTGATAAAAAAGTTTCTGTCTCGTCATGGACTCATGAACAGTAAGGGGGGGGGGGTACTGTAACAGCGGCTGCTGTGCGCCGCTGTTCCCCTGCTTACCACCGTGGTCCCGGGTGCCATGCTGCTCAGCAGTGATCTGTGGCCAGAGCTTCCCATTCACCGCTGCAGCTCTGGGCTCTGTTTGTGTAGGTGCTGTGGTTCTCAGGATACGCTCCACAGTTTCATCTCAGCCCTGGCCACAGCATGCTTGCTGCTGTTTTTTTGCAGAACTTCCTTAAGGGCCGGAGCACGTCACTTCCTGGGTTTTATGGGTTAGGCCATGTGACCTCGCTGACCAATCCTAGCCCTCATGCGCATATATAAGTGGCTCAGCCCCCTTCCCAGATGCCATAGTGTCAAGGTCCTTGTGTTTTGCTAAAGATCCAGATACTCATGAGTGTTCCTGACTTGTACTTCGTTCCTGGATTCTGCTAACCGTCTGATCCCTGCCTGCTTGCCTTGACTCTCCTGTTGCCGATCCGGACTGCCTGACCTGCACTTGTGCCGCCTGCCCTGACCTTTTCCTGTCTGACTACGCCTCTGCCTCATCCTTCGGTCCTGCACTGTTGCTCCTGGTAATGACTCCGCCTGCCTGACTACGCTTGTACTTCTGGTACCTTTCTCAGGTATCTCCTGGTCCGCATGGACCAGCTGCCTCGTATGCCTACCCTCCTCAAGAGGTAGTGACCTGGTGTTCCCCTCAGGAAAGTCTATCCCCACCATCAGGGGTACTGTGAAGAATCGAGGGGTTCACTTAGACAACGCCCTTAGGGGAGGTAGGATACGTGGCACAGTGGGTTCACACCCGCTGGTTCGTGACATAGTCCAAAGCTGCGTTCACAATGCTGCTGGCTTCATAACTTAATGGGAATGTGTCGTCAGAAAATAACCTATTATTTAAATCACATTTTAACATATTTTTTAAGAATTTTTGATGATGTTATTTTTAATTTTCCATGTCAATATCTATAGTTAAACAAAAACCATAAAATCCTGCAGTTTTCGCACTGGCCACTAAGTCTATTAATAGGCACCACTTCTTGGTCTGTACTCTGTACAAATCACTTTACTGCAGTTATCTGCTTATCTATACACAGAGGTGATATTATTACAGACATGATTAGAATGACAGATAAGACCTGATCCACTATTCACAATAGGCGATTATGACAACTTATCTATTCTTCCCATGTACAATGACCTCGGCACAGGTCACAGAGCGTGCATAGAAAACTCTCTCATAGAAGTCAATGAGGTCCCCTCCTGACCAGGGGCGTACATAAAAATCATTGGGCCCCATAGCAAGAATCAGAATTGGGCCCCTAACTCCGCCCATTACGCACCCCTGGCCTTGGCTCCTTCCCTGCCACACCCATTTGCTAATAAATAAAGAAATACAATGTATAAATAACCTTTTTAAACCATTACGGCTAAATCATTTTTTTTTCATTAGAGGGAACCGCATTCCTCTGCCTTCACTCACAGGTCCCGCGATCAGCATTTATCGTGGCACCTGAGGGTTTAAATGATGGGGCAGTGCACTGTCCACGGACATTGATATCATATGCTCCTCTTATAATGCTCCAGAACTGATATAACCATTGCATCATATGTGAGCGATGTGATGGACCTCTTGGCACCCCGACTGGGTGCCTCCGCCAATCTATGCTTCCTAGCGCTCACCGAGTACTTCCAAGCACTCCACCGGACACCATCAGCACTGTAGTCCCCACTTCCAGCATTACAGCTTGGCTGGGGTCTCGCTGTCCTCCACCCACCCTGGGCCCAAGACCAGGATCCAGCTTCCAGTGGGTAGAACCATGTTGTAGGCCTCATGCACACGACCGTATTTTTTTGCGGTCCGCAAAACGGGGTTCCGTTTTTCCGTGATCCGTGACCGTCTTTTCGTCCGTGGGTCTTCCTTGATTTTTGGAGGATCCACGGACATGAAAAAAAAGTCGTTTTGGTGTCCGCCTGGCCGTGCGGAGCCAAACGGATCCGTCCTGAATTACAATGCAAGTCAATGGGGACGGATCCGTTTGACGTTGACACAATATGGTGCAATTTCAAACGGATCCGTCCCCCATTGACTTCCAATGTAAAGTCAGGAGTTAATATACCATCGGATCGGAGTTTTCTCCAATCCGATGGTATATTTTAACTTGAAGCGTCCCCATCACCATGGGAATGCCTCTATGTTAGAATATACCGTCGGATTTGAGTTACATCGTGAAACTCAAATCCGACAGTATATTCTAACACAGAGGCGTTCCCATGGTGATGGGGACGCTTCAGGTTAGAATATACTAAAAGAACTGTGTACATGACTGCCCCCTGCTGCCTGGCAGGTGCTGCCAGGGAGCAGGGGGCAGCCCCCCCCCCTGTAGTTAACACATTGGTGGCCAGTGTGGCCGGCCCCCCCCTCCCTCCCCTGTAGTTAACTCATTGGTGGCCAGTGCGGCCGCCCCCCCCTCCCCTGTAGTTAACTCATTGGTGGCCAGTGGGCCCCCCCCTCCCCTGTAGTTAACTCATTGGTGGCCAGTGCGGCCGGCCCCCCTCCCTCCCCTGTAGTTAACTCGTTGGTGGCCAGTGGGCCCCCCCCTCCCTCCCCTGTAGTTAACTCGTTGGTGGCCAGTGGGCCCCCCCCTCCCTCCCCTGTAGTTAACTCGTTGGTGGCCAGTGGGCCTTCTCCCCTCCCTCCCCCTCCTAATTAAAATCCTCCCCCTATCATTGGTGGCAGCGGAGTGTACCGATCGGAGTCCCAGTTTAATCGCTGGGGCTCCGATCGGTAACCATGGCAACCAGGATGCTACTGCAGTCCCGGTTGCCATGGTTACTTAGCAATTTGTAGAACCATTATACTTACCTGCGAGCTGCGATGTCTGCGTCCGGCCGGGAGCTCCTCCTACTGGTAAGTGACATGACCTGGGAATGTGTCGTCAGAAAATAACCTATTATTTAAATCACATTTTAACATATTTTTTAAGAATTTTTGATGATGTTATTTTTAATTTTCCATGTCAATATCTATAGTTAAACAAAAACCATAAAATCCTGCAGTTTTCGCACTGGCCACTAAGTCTATTAATAGGCACCACTTCTTGGTCTGTACTCTGTACAAATCACTTTACTGCAGTTATCTGCTTATCTATACACAGAGGTGATATTATTACAGACATGATTAGAATGACAGATAAGACCTCATCCACTATTCACAATAGGCGATTATGACAACTTATCTATTCTTCCCATGTACAATGACCTCGGCACAGGTCACAGAGCGTGCATAGAAAACTCTCTCATAGAAGTCAATGAGGTCCCCTCCTGACCAGGGGCGTACATAAAAATCATTGGGCCCCATAGCAAGAATCAGAATTGGGCCCCTAACTCCGCCCATTACGCACCCCTGGCCTTGGCTCCTTCCCTGCCACACCCATTTGCTAATAAATAAAGAAATACAATGTATAAATAACCTTTTTAAACCATTACGGCTAAATCATTTTTTTTTCATTAGAGGGAACCGCATTCCTCTGCCTTCACTCACAGGTCCCGCGATCAGCATTTATCGTGGCACCTGAGGGTTTAAATGATGGGGCAGTGCACTGTCCACGGACATTGATATCATATGCTCCTCTTATAATGCTCCAGAACTGATATAACCATTGCATCATATGTGAGCGATGTGATGGACCTCTTGGCACCCCGACTGGGTGCCTCCGCCAATCTATGCTTCCTAGCGCTCACCGAGTACTTCCAAGCACTCCACCGGACACCATCAGCACTGTAGTCCCCACTTCCAGCATTACAGCTTGGCTGGGGTCTCGCTGTCCTCCACCCACCCTGGGCCCAAGACCAGGATCCAGCTTCCAGTGGGTAGAACCATGTTGTAGGCCTCATGCACACGACCGTATTTTTTTGCGGTCTGCAAAACGGGGTTCCGTTTTTCCGTGATCCGTGACCGTCTTTTCGTCCGTGGGTCTTCCTTGATTTTTGGAGGATCCACGGACATGAAAAAAAAGTCGTTTTGGTGTCCGCCTGGCCGTGCGGAGCCAAACGGATCCGTCCTGAATTACAATGCAAGTCAATGGGGACGAATCCGTTTGACGTTGACACAATATGGTGCAATTTCAAACGGATCCGTCCCCCATTGACTTTCAATGTAAAGTCAGGAGTTAATATACCATCGGATCGGAGTTTTCTCCAATCCGATGGTATATTTTAACTTGAAGCGTCCCCATCACCATGGGAATGCCTCTATGTTAGAATATACCGTTGGATTTGAGTTACATCGTGAAACTCAAATCCGACAGTATATTCTAACACAGAGGCGTTCCCATGGTGATGGGGACGCTTCAGGTTAGAATATACTAAAAGAACTGTGTACATGACTGCCCCCTGCTGCCTGCCCCCCCCCCGTAGTTAACACATTGGTGGCCAGTGTGGCCGGCCCCCCCCTCCCTCCCCTGTAGTTAACTCATTGGTGGCCAGTGCGGCCGCCCCCCCCCCTCCCCTGTAGTTAACTCATTGGTGGCCAGTGGGCCCCCCCCTCCCCTGTAGTTAACTCATTGGTGGCCAGTGCGGCCGGCCCCCCTCCCTCCCCTGTAGTTAACTCGTTGGTGGCCAGTGGGCCCCCCCCTCCCTCCCCTGTAGTTAACTCGATCGGTAACCATGGCAGCCAGGACGCTACTGCAGTCCCGGTTGCCATGGTTACTTAGCAATTTGTAGAACCATTATACTTACCTGCGAGCTGCGATGTCTGCGTCCGGCCGGGAGCTTCTCCTACTGGTAAGTGACATGACCTGTCACTTACCAGTAGGAGGAGCTCCCGGCCGGACGCAGACATCGCAGACATCGCAGCTCGCAGGTAAGTATAATGGTTCTACAAATTGCTAAGTAACCATGGCAACCGGGACTGCAGTAGCGTCCTGGTTGCCATGGTTACCGATCGGAGCCCCAACGATTAAACTGGGACTCCGATCGGTACACTCCACTGCCACCAATGATAGGGGGGAGATTTTAATTAGGAGGGGGAGGGAGGGGAGAAGGCCCACTGGCCACCAACGAGTTAACTACAGGGGAGGGAGGGGGGGCCCACTGGCCACCAACGAGTTAACTACAGGGGAGGGAGGGGGGGGCCCACTGGCCACCAATGAGTTAACTACAGAGGAGGGAGGGGGGCCCACTGGCCACCAATGAGTTAACTACAGGGGAGGGAGGGGGGGGCCCACTGGTCACCAACGAGTTAACTACAGGGGAGGGAGGGGGGCCCACTGGCCACCAATGAGTTAACTACAGGGGAGGGAGGGGGGCCCACTGGCCACCAATGAGTTAACTACAGGGGAGGGAGGGGGGGGGGGCCGGCCACACTGGCCACCAATGAGTTAACTACAGGGGAGGGAGGGGGGCCCACTGGCCACCAATGAGTTAACTACAGGGGAGGGAGGGGGGCCCACTGGCACCAATGAGTTAACTACAGGGGAGGGAGGGGGGGGGGGCGGCCGCACTGGCCACCAATGTGTTAACTACAGGGGGGGGCTGCCCCCTGCTGCCTGGCAGCACCTGCCAGGCAGCAGGGGGCAGTCATGTACACAGTTCTTTTAGTATATTCTAACCTGAAGCGTCCCCATCACCATGGGAACTCCTCTGTGTTAGAATATACTGTCGGTTCTGAGTTTTCACGAAGTGAAAACTCAGCTATGAAAAAGCTTTTATGCAGACGGATCTTCGGATCCGTCTGTATAAAAACTAACCTACGGCCACGGATCACGGACACGGATGCCAATCTTGTGTGCATCCGTGTTCTTTCATGGACCCATTGACTTGAATGGGTCCGTGAACCGTTGTCCGTCAAAAAAATAGGACAGGTCATATTTTTTTGACGGACAGGATACACGGATCACGGTCTCGGCTGCAAAACGGTGCATTTTCCGATTTTTCCACGGACCCATTGAAAGTCAATGGGTCCGCAAAAAAAAAACGGAAAACGGCACAATGGCCACGGGTGCACACAACGGTCGTGTGCAGGAGGCCTAATACTGATAGTAATCCCCAGAGTAAATATAGCTGTTCCCCCCCACACATGAGATGAGACTCTATGTTCAGTGGCGTCACCAGGGGGGGGGCCAGAGGGGGCCACGGCCCCCCCTACATCATGCTGTGGCCCCCCAACTAAAATGCTCCCCCCCCCTAAGTGAGCCGCCGCCGCCGGGCACAGGGAGATGAGCGCTTCCATTACGCTCATCTCCATTGTAACCTGCCTGTGCCAGCGGAGGTGCAGGGGAGGGAGATGCGTGTCCCTTCCCCTTCCTCTGATAGGCTGCAGGCACTAGGCCGGCAGCCTATCAGAGGCCGGCGCAGGCGGGGCGATGACGTCATCTTGCCGTCTGAGCCTTACAGCGCGGGACACAGGAAGAGTCTGCATCGCATTGCTGACACTGAGGTAAGTATAAGTGTTTTTTTTTGTTTGTTTTTTTACAATAGTGTTACTGGCACATTGGGGGGGCTTATTACAATGGGGGGGCTTATTACAATGGGGGGGACTTAATACTGGCACATGATGGGGGGGGACTTAAAACTGGCACATGATGATGGGGGGACTTAACCACCTCAGCCCCCTTAGCTTAAACACCCTTAATGACCAGGCCACTTTTTACACTTCTGACCTACACTACTTTAACAGTTTATTGCTCGGTCATGCAACTTACCACCCAAATGAATTTTACCTCCTTTTCTTCTCAGTAATAGAGCTTTCATTTGGTGGTATTTCATTGCTGCTGACATTTTTACTTTTTTTGTTATTAATCGAAATTTAACGATTTTTTTGCAAAAAAATGACATTTTTCACTTTCAGTTGTAAAATTTTCCAAAAAAAACGACATCTATATATAAATTTTTCTCTAAATTTATTGTTCTACATGTCTTTGATAAAAAAAAATGTTTGGGTAAAAAAAAAAATGGTTTGGATAAAAGTTATAGCGTTTACAAGCTATGGTACAAAAATGTGAATTTCCGCTTTTTGAAGCAGCTCTGACCTTCTGAGCACCTGTCATGTTTCCTGAGGTCCTACAATGCCCAGACAGTACAAACACCCCACAAATGACCCCATTTCGGAAAGTAGACACCCTAAGGTATTCGCTGATGGGCATAGTGAGTTCATAAAACTTTTTATTTTTTGTCACAAGTTAGCGGAAAATGATGATTTTTTTCATTTTTTTTTTTCTTACAAAGTCTCATATTCCACTAACTTGTGACAAAAAATAAAAACTTCCATGAAGTCACTATGCCCGTCATGAAATACCTTGGGGTGTCTTCTTTCCAAAATGGGGTCACTTGTGGGGTAGTTATACTGCCCTGGCATTTTAGGGGCCCAAATGCGTGCAAAGTAGTTTGAAATCCAAATCTGTAAAAAATGGCTGGTGAAATCCGAAAGGTGCTCTTTGGAATGTGGGCCCCTTTGCCCACCTAGGCTGCAAAAAAGTGTCACACATGTGGTATCTCCGCACTCAGGAGAAGTTGGGCAATGTGTTTTGGGGTGTCATTTTACATATACCCATGCTGGGTGAGATAAATATCTTGGTCAAATGCCAACTTTGTATAAAAAAAATGGGAAAAGTCGTCTTTTGCCAAGATATTTCTCTCACCCAGCATGGGTATATGTAAAAAGACACCCCAAAACACATTGCCCAACTTCTCCTGAGTATGGGGATACCAGATGTGTGACACTTTTTTGCAGCCTAGGTGGGCAAAGGGGCCCACATTCCAAAGAGCACCTTTCAGATTTCACCGGCCATTTTTTACAGATTTTGATTTCAAACCACTTCTCACGCATTCGGCCCCTAAAATGCCAGGGCAGTATAACTACCCCACAAGTGACCCCATTTTGGAAAGAAGACACCCCCAGGTATTTCGTGATGGGCATAGTGAGTTCATGGAAGTTTTTATTTTTTGTCACAAGTTAGTGGAATATGAGACTTTGTAAGAAAAAAATAAATAAAAAAATCATAATTTTCCGCTAACTTGTGACAAAAAATTAAAAATTCGAGGAACTCGCCATGCCCCTCACGGAATACCTTGGGGTGTCTTCTTTCCAAAATGGGGTCACTTGTGGGGTAGTTATACTGCCCTGGCATTCTAGGGGCCCTAATGTGTGGTAAGTAGGTAAATGACCTGTGAAATCCGAAAGGTGCTCTTTGGAATGTGGGCCCCTTTGCCCACCTAGGCTGCAAAAAAGTGTCACACTTCTGGTATCACCGTACTCAGGAGAAGTTGGGCAATGTGTTTTGGGGTGTCTTTTTACATATACCCATGCTGGGTGAGAGAAATATCTTGGCAAAAGACAACTTTTCCCATTTTTTTTATACAAAGTTGGCATTTGACCAAGATATTTATCTCACCCAGCATGGGTATATGTAAAATGACACCCCAAAACACATTGCCCAACTTCTCCTGAGTACGGCGATACCAGATGTGTGACACTTTTTTGCAGCCTAGATGCGCAAAGGGGCCCACATTCCTTTTAGGAGGGCATTTTTAGACATTTGGATCCCAGACTTCTTCTCACGCTTTAGGGCCCCTAAAATGCCAGGGCAGTATAAATACCCCACAGTATAAATACCCCCCAAGGTATTCAATGAGGGGCATGGCGAGTTCATAGAAATCTATATTTTTGGGCACAAGTTAGCGGAAATTGATTATTTTTTTTTTTCTCACAAAGTCTCCCTTTCCGCTAACTTGGGACAAAAATTTCAATCTTTCATGGACTCAATATGCCCCTCAGTGAATACCTTGGGGTGTCTTCTTTCCGAAATGGGGTCACATGTGGGGTATTTATACTGCCCTGGCATTCCAGGGGCCCTAAAGCGTGAGAAGAAGTCTGGAATATAAATGTCTAAAAAATTTTACGCATTTGGATTCCGTGAGGGGTATGGTGAGTTCATGTGAGATTTTATTTTTTGACACAAGTTAGTGGAATATGAGACTTTGTAAGAACAAAATATAAAAAATTCTGCTAACTTGGGCCAAAAAAATGTCTGAATGGAGCCTGACAGGGGGGTGATCAGGGAGTCTATATGGGGTGATCACCCCCCTATCATTGATCACCCCCCTATAAGGCTCCATTCAGATGTCCGTATGTGTTTTGCGGATCCGATCCATGTATCCGTGGATCCGTAAAAAACATACGGACGTCTGAATGCAGCCTTACAGGGGGGTGATCAATGACAGGGGGGTGATCAGGGAGTCTATATGGGGTGATCACCCCCGTCATTGATAACTCCCCTGTAAGGCTCCATTCAGACGTCCGTATGTGTTTTGCGGATCCGATCCATGTATCAGTGGATCCGTAAAAATTATACGGACGTCTGAATGCAGCCTTACAGGGGGGTGATCAATGACAGGGGGGTGATCAATGACAGGGGGGTGATCAGGGAGTCTATATGGGGTGATCAGGGGTGAATAAGGGGTTAATAAGTGACGGGGGGGGGGGTGTAGTGTAGTGTGGTGCTTGGTGCTACTTATTACTGAGCTACCTGTGTCCTCTGGTGGTCGATCCAAACAAAAAGGACCACCAGAGGACCATGTAGCAGGTATATTAGACGCTGTTATCAAAACAGCGTCTAATATACCTGTTAGGGGTTAAAAAAATCACATCTCCAGCCTGCCAGCGAACGATCGCCGCTGGCAGGCTGGAGATCCACTCGCTTACCTTCCGATCCTGTGAACGCGCGCGCCTGTGTGCGCACGTTCACAGGAAATCTCGGCTCACGCGAGATGACGCTAATCGGCGTTAGTGTAGCCTGGGAGAGCCCGCCGCGATGACGCCTTTCGGCAAGTAAAAAATAAGGGGTTGGGTCAGCACAACCTGCCTGCAGGTGCAGATCACTATGGCGAAATACATATACAAACGGAAAATGCAAATGTGATCGCACACTACATCCAGCACTCTGCCCTCCATGCTGGATGAGACATTGGTTTATATTTTGGCCAAAGCATAGTAAGCCACTCACCGCGTCAAGGTTGTCTCATGAGTGGTCCCTAACTCTTGTTCCTACCTGTTCATGGGCCATGACAGCCACATAAAATCCAGGGAATGCAGGTCAGCATGCAAGCCAAGTACACTTTGCTTGTAACCCCGTCCGGTGCCATTACAGCTTTCATCGGATCCAGGGATGCAAGTACCAACATGCATGCTGAACCCACCATATACTTCTCCTGGAGCCAGATGGCTAATGGTAGGTTCTATACAAGCAGACTCCGTTTTATACTGACTTTAAAACCAGCCTCAAGGACAGATTAACTGGTCAGGTGTGCAATGACTCCAAGGAGATCGCCACGCCTCCAATATATACTACAAAGAAAAAAATAAGGGGTTGGGTCAGCACAACCTGCCTGCAGGTGCAGATCACTATGGCGAAATACATATACAAACGGAAAATGCAAATGTGATCGCACACTACATCCAGCACTCTGCCCTCCATGCTGGATGAGACATTGGTTTATATTTTGGCCAAAGCATAGTAAGCCACTCACCGCGTCAAGGTTGTCTCATGAGTGGTCCCTAACTCTTGTTCCTACCTGTTCATGGGCCATGACAGCCACATAAAATCCAGGGAATGCAGGTCAGCATGCAAGCCAAGTACACTTTGCTTGTAACCCCGTCCGGTGCCATTACAGCTTTCATCGGATCCAGGGATGCAAGTACCAACATGCATGCTGAACCCACCATATACTTCTCCTGGAGCCAGATGGCTAATGGTAGGTTCTATACAAGCAGACTCCGTTTTATACTGACTTTAAAACCAGCCTCAAGGACAGATTAACTGGTCAGGTGTGCAATGACTCCAAGGAGATCGCCACGCCTCCAATATATACTACAAAGAAAAAAATAAGGGGTTGGGTCAGCACAACCTGCCTGCAGGTGCAGATCACTATGGCGAAATACATATACAAACGGAAAATGCAAATGTGATCGCACACTACATCCAGCACTCTGCCCTCCATGCTGGATGAGACATTGGTTTATATTTTGGCCAAAGCATAGTAAGCCACTCACCGCGTCAAGGTTGTCTCATGAGTGGTCCCTAACTCTTGTTCCTACCTGTTCATGGGCCATGACAGCCACATAAAATCCAGGGAATGCAGGTCAGCATGCAAGCCAAGTACACTTTGCTTGTAACCCCGTCCGGTGCCATTACAGCTTTCATCGGATCCAGGGATGCAAGTACCAACATGCATGCTGAACCCACCATATACTTCTCCTGGAGCCAGATGGCTAATGGTAGGTTCTATACAAGCAGACTCCGTTTTATACTGACTTTAAAACCAGCCTCAAGGACAGATTAACTGGTCAGGTGTGCAATGACTCCAAGGAGATCGCCACGCCTCCAATATATACTACAAAGAAAAAAATAAGGGGTTGGGTCAGCACAACCTGCCTGCAGGTGCAGATCACTATGGCGAAATACATATACAAACGGAAAATGCAAATGTGATCGCACACTACATCCAGCACTCTGCCCTCCATGCTGGATGAGACATTGGTTTATATTTTGGCCAAAGCATAGTAAGCCACTCACCGCGTCAAGGTTGTCTCATGAGTGGTCCCTAACTCTTGTTCCTACCTGTTCATGGGCCATGACAGCCACATAAAATCCAGGGAATGCAGGTCAGCATGCAAGCCAAGTACACTTTGGCAAGTGGTTAACGTATACATTTTTGGTATGCATTAAATAGATGCCAAAAATAGGATGTGAACCCAGCCCTAGTGTCAGAATAAGCACCAGTACACAGTTCAATTACACATGGTCATCACAGGTGTTGAATTCCTCTGAGATCCATGCCTCATTAATTTTTAAAAATTTGAGGTAGTCCACACTTTCGTGAGCTAGGCGAATGCGCTTATCAGTCACGATCCCCCCTGCTGCGCTGAATGTCCTTTCGGACAGGACACTCGACGAAGGACAAGCCAAGAGTTCCATGGCAAATTGTACCAGCTCTGGCCACAGGTCAAGCGTGCTCACCCAGTAGTCCAGGGGTTCCTCACTTCTTAGAGCGTCCACGTCGGCCATTAACCCGATGTAGTCGGACACCTGTCAGTCTACGCGTTCCCTGAGGCTGGATCCAGAGGGCGACTGTCAATGGGTTGGCTGCAAGAATGATCTCATATCCGAAGTGACCAACACATCTTCAAACCGCCCTCTTTTGGCAGGCGCAGTAGGATTGGTACCTGCTCCTGTTTCGCTGTGGGTGGAAATTCCTCTGCCAGTGCCCGCAACAGCAGAATGCAGCATCTTTTGCAGCAAGGCCTGGAAATGCTGCATTCTGACAGCCCTTTGTGATGCTGGTAACATGTCCGCCATTTTGTCTTTTGTACCGGAGGTCTAAGTACGTTGCCACCCAGTACAGGTCCTTGACCTTTATGCTTTTTATACGGGGGTCCCTCTTCAAACACTGGAGCATGAAGGCCCCCATTTGCACTAAATTGGAAGTGGTGGAGTGCCCTGACTCCTGCTCATCGCCCAGGAGAATTTCATCCTTGGTCTCCTCCCCCCAGCCACAGACAACACCAGGGATCCCCAAAAAGTTTAAACGCTGCTCTTCTTGCTCCTCCTCCCCTTCTTCCCAGCCACCATCCTCCTCTGGCTCCTCTTCAGACTCCTGCTGACTTGTCTCAGATGGAGTAGCCCCCCGGGAATTCATTCAGCATTGCGACTTCCTCATCTTCCAGCTCCTGCTCCTCGATGGCTTGATCAATAAGGTACGATGTCACTGATGGTGCGCCCTTTGAAGTTCTAAAACTCCAAAAACATGAAGTTATCACACGCGCCTTCTCCAACTTCCCACTTAAGCTCCGGCCTGGTGCACCTGCCCGACCCCTACCATCCCTGTGGAACGGTTTGCCCCTTCCTTAACAAAATGACCATCTGCGTAAGTCCGTAGAGAAGAGCAGTATTTATGGAAGAAGGTATATCGCAGCCCTCAATCAGTATTTGGTGTAAAAAGGTATATAGCAATAGCATCCCTCAATCAGTATTTTGTCGAAGAAGGTATATTGCACACCTCAATCAGTATTTGGCGGAAACAGGTATATGGCACCCCTCAATCAGTATTTTGTGGAAGCAGGTGTATCACAGCCCTCAATCAGTATTTGTTGGAAGAAGGTATATAGCAATATCACCCCTCAATCAGTATTTAGTGGAAGAAGAAATGACTGGGCCCCATAGCAAAAAAAAATAATGGGCCCCCCCACCCCAGATCTCCCACCCTCACATACCTCTCGGACCTTGCCACCACATCCGCAGCTCCTCATGCACTTGCGACGGTTACGCGTAGGACTGAGCACAGACAGTTGGTCACTGGCAACGCATTTGTGCCAGTGTAGGAAATATATGAATCTAAATGTCTGTGTATTAAAGTAGGACTAGTCAAGAACTGCCACCCAGACTGCGGGACCACACCAGGGGTCAAGTCCTGGGAAAAAAAGTGTGGGAACTCACCCAAGATCCACTGCCACCCGACCCCCCCCCAAAAAAATTATATATATATATATATATATATATATATATAATTCGCAGAAAATTCAGTGCAACATAGAACATAAACAAAAACTGGAATTTGCGCTATATGTCTGTTCAGACATAATTCATCTCTTTCATATTATAAGCTCCCCTTATATATAATTTACTTACAGTTCTGAAGACTCAGGGGTGCTAACTGGCTTGGCCTCAGGGGTTCTGGCAGGCTTAGCCTCAGGGGTGCTGGCTGGCTTGGCCTCAGGGGTGCTGGCTTAGCCTCAGGGGTGCTGGCTGGCTTGGCCTCAGGGGTGCTGGCTGGCTTGGCTTCAGGGGTGCTGGCAGGCTTGGCCTCAGGGGTGCTGGCTGGCTTGGCCTCAGGGGTGCTGGCTGGCTTAGCCTCAGGGGTGCTGGGTGGATTGGCCTCAGGGGTGCTGGCAGGCTTGGCCGGGCAGAAGGAGTGTGGGAGACTGTGAGGCCTTTTTTTTCCAAGCTGCTCCGGAAAAAAAATAATTTTTCATTATACCTCAGGTCAGACCACCAATCAGACCCCCAATGTTAATCAGACCTCAGCTAACAGCCCCAATAAGATCCCCAATGTTAATAAGACCTCAGATAACACCTCAGCTCAGACCCCAATATGAATGACCCCCAATCAGACCTCAGATAAGAGCCCCATGCCTTATAGCAACCCCCAGTAGCCTTATAGCAGCCCCCCCCCGTAGCCTCATAGCAGCCCCCAGTAGCCTCTCCACCAGCCCCCAGTGCCTCTCACCAGCCCCCAGTGCCTCTCAATCAGCTCACAGTGCCTCTCACCAGCGGCCCCCCCAGTGCCTCTCCATCAGCCCCCAGTCAGTGCATCTCCATCAGCCCCTAGTCAGTGCATCTCCATCAGCCCCCAGTCACTGCCTCTCCATCAGCCCCCAGTACCCTCTCCATCAGCCCCCAGTACCCTCTCCATCAGCCCCCAGTACCCTCTCCATCAGCCCCAGTGCCTCTCCATCAGCCCCCAGTGCGCCCTCCCCGGTATTAAAATCATTGGTGGGCAGTGCGCCCTCCCCCTCTCCCCTGTATTAAAATCATTGGTGGGCAGTGCACCCTCTCCCCTAACCTTTATTAAAATCATTGGTGGGCAGTGTGCCCTCCCCCCTTCCCTGTATTAAAATCATAGGTGGGCGGTGCACCCCCCCAGTATTAAAATCATTGGTGGGCAGTGTGCCCTCCCCAGTATTAAAATCATTGGTTGGCAGTGCGCCTCCCTACCCTCCCCAGTATTAAAATCATTAGTGGGCAGTGCGCCCTCCCCTCCTCCCCAGTATTAAGATCATTGGTGGGCAGTGCGCCCTCCCCCAACCCCCCCCCCCCAACATTGGTAGCAGCGGCAGTTCCAATCGGAGTCCCAGCAGTGTAATGCTGGGGCTCCGATCGGTTACCATGGCAGCCAGGACGCTACTGCCATGGTCAGTTAGTCAGCAGCATACTTGCATGCGCTGTGGCCGCCCGACGCTCCTTCTTCTTGTAACTCATCACAGGTCTGTGCAGCGCATTGCTTATGCTTTACTGTGGCTCTCCTGGCTTAAGGGGGGGCGACCTCTGCGACCCCTATAGCTACGCCAGTGAGCACCTCTCAATCAGTATTTGGCGGAAACTGGTACATAGCACCCCTCAATCAGTATTTGGCAGAAACAGGTATATAGCACCCTCAATCAGTATTTTGCGGAAACTGGTATATAGCTCCCCTTAATCAGTATTTGGCGGAAACAGGTATATAGCACCCCTCAATCAGTATTTGGCGGAAACAGGTATATGGTACCCCTCAATCAGTATTTTGTGGAAGCAGGTATATCGCAGCCATCAATCAGTATTTGGTGGAAGAAAATATATATCAATAGCACCCCTCAATCAGTATTTTGTGGAAGAAGGTATATGGCACCCCTCAATCAGTATTTGGTGGAAACAAGTATATAGCACCCCTCAATCAGTATTTGTCGGAAACAGGTATATGGCACCCCTCAATCAGTATTTTGTGGAAGCAGGTGTATCGCAGCCCTCAATCAGTATTTGGTGGAAAAAGGTATATAGCAATAGCACCCTTCAATCACTATTTTGTGGAAGAAGGTATATGGCACCCCTCAATCAGTATTTGGCGGAAACAGGTATATAGCACCCCTCAATCAGTATTTGGCGGAAACAGGTATATATCACCCCTCAATCTGGATTTTGTGGAAGAAGGTATATTGCAGCCCTCAAGCAGTTTTTTTGAGGGCAACAGGTATATCCCACCCGTTGCAATTAGTTACTTCAATAGTGTTTGTCCCTCTATCTAGCTGCCGTATCGCGGCAGAACCGCACATAACTGCTGCACAATAAAAATACACTATAATATACTTTCTATATTAGAAAGTATATTATAAGTATATCACACCCCTCTATATCACACCTATCGATAGCACACCTATACCAGTCCTTAAAAGGACTTTTGTGGCCCTATTAGCTAGTGTTTGGTGTCCCTAACTGTCCCCGCTTAAAAATGCAACCTCTCCCTACACTGGCAAAACATAGGGTTGGGCGTGTGTCCATGTGCTGAAACGTCTCAATTGGCTGTCCTGTCATGGGTCAAAGTTCGGCGCTATGCAAAAAAATATGGCGCGTGCGAATATCGCCAGATGTTCGCATGTTCCACGAATCGCAAAGTAGCAAAGTTCACCGAGAAACGACTGACGGGCGAACCGTAAGGCCATCTCTACCCTTATTAGGGACAAGGTCAATTCGGCAATAGACCCTCCTCTCCCTATCCATCTACCTCAAAATCTGTGGATCCTTCCTCAGACGTATTTAAGTTTGATGAAGGAGAGCTTTTCTCTGGGGATTTGGATTCCTCTGAGGACGGCTCCGGTCGTATGTTATGTTCCCCTGAGAATACAGATTTTTTGTTAAAAACTATACAGGCAACTATGAAATTAGAAGAAAAGACCCGTTATTTCAAAAGCCTTTAAACGGAAATATCCGTTTGCAGATTCAGATTGTGAAGCATGGGGAAAAAAAAATAGGATTGATGCCCTGATAGCTAAAATTTCAAAAAAATCTTCCCTCCCCTTTGAGGACATGGGGTTACTGAAGGACCCCATGGATAAAAAATGTGAGGGTTTCCTTAAGAAATCTTGGGAGACAGGATCTGCTATGTTTAGACCTGCTATCGCGGCCACCTGCCCGGCTAGGTCACTTTATGTCTGGATCAATCAGATGGAAAGTCATTTAGCAGCTGGTACCCCCCGGGAAGAAATTATATCTTCCAGTTTTAAAACAGGCTTCAAACTTTTTGGCAGATGCTTCTGCTGATTTGGTGAGGCTCTCGGCCCGGTGAAACACCACCTGTAGAGCCATATGGTTAAGATCCTGTCAGATAATATTTTAGAAAAAGCTTCAGACCAAAAAAAAAGGGGTTTACATCTGATTCCCATTTTTTTTAGCAGAGGAAAAAGAAGGAAGGAAGGAAGGAAGTGCTGTATCTGCTCTGTGACAAGATAAGTTGGTTTTGTTTTCTTGTGTGTGTTCTGTCTAGGCTGTTAGAGAGATGCCTGCCTCCTCCAGGTCTGAGGAAGCAAGCTGTCTCTTTCCCCCTGTCACCATCTTAGGGATTTTAGGGAATCTTCAGCCTTAGGCACGGGGGCACGTTTATTCCCACCTCTAGGGTCTGAACGTGGGCACAGAAGTCTAGGGAGAGCTGGTAGGGATTTGTAAGGAGGTGACCTTTTATCCCCAGATTCTGGCCTAGACACTTGTTTGTGGATTTCTGTTGTATCTTGGATCCTGTCCAGCGTGACACGAGCGCTTCGTACAGTATTAGAATTTATTGGCTCTGATGAGCCGGAGTTATTACTTTGCATAATAACTTCAGAAAATTATTTATACTGTAAAAAACCATTTCCCGAATTCGGGTTCGGTTCCAAGGTACCACTGACAAATTGCCGCAGATTCTTATTCTTGTCTTCTGGACCATCTCAGAATTGTGAAAGAGACCCTGGCTTCCTTAGGGTGGTTTATCAATCAAGAAAAGTCGAGACTAATTCCAAGTCAACAAAAATTAGTTTTAGGGGTACTCCTGGACACCCACCATCTATCTTTCTTTTTACCACAAGAGAAGCAAAGCGACCTGGTGGCTCGGGTAAAAATCTTCTGTTCCTGGAAAACAGCATCAATAAGAGACATCATGCGTTTGATCAGACTTTTAACATCAACGATTTTTTCTGCGAGCTGGGCTCAGGCCCACACCAGGATCCTACAGTCCTTTCTCCTTTCATCTTGTGACAAGAAACAAAGTTCCGTAGAGAAAAGAATAAAGATTCCATGGCAAGTAAAAAGATCCCTAAGTTGGTGGATGGTGGAGAAACATCTACAAACAGGGCTGCAGTGGCGGCCGAAGGATCAGATTTCGTTAACCACTGACGCAAGCAGCAAGGGTTGGGGTGCCCATGCTCTTCAGAAAATGGTACTGGGGACATGGAGTCCTCAGATTTCTTTAGCTTCCTCAAACCTGAGAGAATTGACAGCTGTCTTCCAAGCCTTCCTAAGCTTGAAACCAACTATCCAACACCACCATGTCAAGGTATTCTCGGACAATGCAACAACGGTGGCATATCTGAACTGTCAAGGAGGGACGAGGAGCAAGTCCTTAGCAGCTGTCTCGAATATTCAAATGGGGAGAGGAGAACCTAAAGTCCATTTCAGCGGTTCACTTAAGAGGAGAAGAAAATATCCTAGCAGATTTTCTCAGCAGACAATCTCTCAGAGAAAGAGAATGATCGTTAAATCTGATGATTTTCAGGCAAATCACAGAGAAGTGGTGGGGGCTTCCAGTATTAGACCTGTTCGCATCGAGACAGAACAGGAAGGTAGAAGATTTCTACTCCATCTGCCCCCAGGAAAATCTAAATCAGATAGGCGCCCTCTGATTACCATGGCCCATAGGTCTTCTCTACGCATTTCCACCATTCTCTATGATTGCAAGGACTCTGATAAAGATACGGGAAGAGGAGGCACAAGTTATAATGATTTCCCCCTATTGGCCAAAATGTCTTGGGTTCCCTCTGCTTCAAAACCTCGCGACAGGGGAACCCTGGGTTCTGCCTCAGATTCCGGATCTTCTCCATCAGGGTCCTGCTCTTCATCCCAATGTACAGCATCTGCATTTAGCGGCTTGGAGGCTGAACGGAACTTGCTAAAAGAAAAGGGGTTTTCTGAGGCTGTCATATCTACCCTTCTGCATAGTAGAAAGCAGATCACTTCAAAAATGCATCTGCGTACTTGGAATGCTTTTTTGTTATTCGGGGGTGGCCGTTGGGATCCTCAGAATAGTTTCAATGTAAACCTGATTTTAGAGTTCTTGCAAGCAGGATTCGATAAGGGGCTTAGAACCAGTACCTTAACAGTTCAAGTTTCAGCCCTTAGTGCCTTTCTGGATATCAAAGTGGCAGAAATTCCTCTGGTTCGTAGGTACCTTAGAGGTACAAGCAGGTTACGTCTTTCTTTTTTTGTAAAAGTTCCCCCTTGGGATCTAAACTTGGTCCTCTCAGCTCTAATGTCCATACCCTTTGAGCCTATTTCTGAAATATCCCTATGGTTGTTGACGCTAAAAACCACCTTTCTTATTGCTAAAACAATGGCCAGGAGGGTGGGAGAGATCCAGGCCTTTTCCTGTAAACAACCTTACCTCACAGTTTTGGATGATAGGGTGATTCTTAGACTCTCCCCAGCCTTCCTTCCAAAGGTGGTCTCTAGATTTCATTGCCAGCAGGAGATAGTTTTACCATCCTGTTGTGCTTCTCCGGCCTCAGATCAGGAAAAGATGTTTCAACATCTAGATGTCAGGCGTTGTCTTCTAGAGTACCTTAGGGCTACAGATTCCTTTAGAAAGTCTGATCATCTTCTTGTCCAGTTTCAAAGGAAAAATAGGGGTCTTGGAGCCTCTAAGTCTTCTATAGCCAGGTGGATAAAGCTGACTGTCATCCTCTGTTATAAAGAAAATAAGGTTTCTCCTCCTTTAGGGTTGAAAGCCCATTCCACAAGGGCTCTGTCCACCTCTTGGGCGGAAAAGGGGGCTGCCTCTGTGGATCAGATATGTGGGGCTGCCACATGGTCTAACCCCATGACCTTTTTCAGGCATTATAAACTTGATGTTATGGTTAACCAGGATCTGGCATTTGGACGAAAAGTCCTTTCAGCTGTGGTTGCTCCCTAAAAAATCTCTTCTCTGTAAATCTCCTATCAGTGCCGGTGTGGAGGCGTTTGGGAAAGATGACAATGATAATTTGATTTCCTGTAGCCTCCACAACGGCACTGGGGCCCCCCCCAAAAAAATAAAAAAAATTAAAAATAATAATAATAATAATATATAAATATAAATATATATATATATATATATATATATATATATATATATATATATATATAATTTATATATATCTCACATATATAGTTTTGGTACTATTCACATTTTTTTTTAATGATATTCTTTTGTTAGAAATTATCTTCGGTTCTCTGTTATTAACTGGAGTAGGTTGGAGGAGGTGTCTTTTTATTTGGCTTCTGCTGTTGTTTCCTGTCCCTGGGAGGTGGGATCAAGCTCCTACCAGTCATCAAATTATCTGTAAGAGTAATTGTCATCTTTTTCTAGTGATGATCTTGTGTGGGGGCTCGTTTTTTGTATTACATACACCTGGTGAACAAAAGATGGCTGTTCTGGCATAGTTTTTAATTATTTATTTTTTACAGGGTTCATCTGACAAGGTACATTATGTCATATTTTTCTAGAGCCGGTTGTTAGGGGTGCCACTAGGGGACTTCAACTTTTTAGCCTCTGATCGCTGGTTCAATGCAGTACAATACAATACTCTCAGCTTCACACTGAAAGTTAGCCTATGAGACCCAGCTTGGGGCTGGGCTATGACAAGCATCAGCAGTTAGCGATCGCATTGCAAGGAGTATAAAGTTGAGAGAGGGAGCCTCCTGCCTCTGTAAATCTCTTATATGCCACGGTCAGCACAGACTGTGCTATATAAGGGGTTAATCTGCCTGCCGGCACTGGGCTTTTCGATGATAGCGGCAGTTACAGTAGGGGCCCGGCTGTCAGTAACAGCCAGGCCCTTGTACTTATTAGTGCGAACACAGCTCGATCATTGCACTGTGTATGGCAGAATGTGCAAACTCACTAACTGTTGTGCCATAAATGTACAGTGTATGTAGAGAAGGGGTAAAGGGAGTCTAATACCAGGAGTTTCGTTATTAAACCAGGCACAATGCCTTGTAGGACTAGCTCAGCTCATTATAACTTTCACTTAACAATCCCTATGCAAATTAGTACCTAAGTGCACCTAGCATGGGCTGAAGCCACTCTGTGCACCCTTGCCCCTCCTGCTTCCTCTGCCAGCCCTTTCCTCTCTTTGATTCCTGCATACTCATCTCAATCAAGAAGCAGAGGAGGATGCGCGGCAGAAGAGGAAAGGTGCTTGGGCCCACCCTTAAGTGTTCATTTGCATAAGGATTAAAAGTACTTTTCTTAAAGATGGAAGCAACGGATTGCTAAGTGAAAGTCTACATTCAACTGATTTAGTCCAACAAGGCATTGCGCCTGGTAGATCAGTTAATGTTCCTAATATATCTAATATATAGGCAGACTCCCCTTAAATACCAGATTCTGACATTTTTATTGCTCTACTTCAGAAATCACTACAAAGTAGTCAAAATGTTTTTTTTTTTTTTTTTTTTTTTGGGGGGTGAGGGGGTGGCTTCTGAGCAATTTAAGGTTTCCTCTGTACAACAATATGAAAATCCTTGCAAATAGCTCATACATGTTCTGTCAAGGGTTAGCCTAACTGTAACCAGAGAGATCTGCTAAGAAAGATCAGATCCTGCGGTGACTCAGCTATGCATTAAATGGTCGACCCTTTCATTTAAACGGGCAATTTGTAATACTACATTTTGTCCTGTAGGGACCACTGCATTGGAAACATGATAAGCTACAGCTCTTCATACATTGTATATGTATACAAATACATTTCCTGAAAACAGTTCAAGTTTTTCTTGTCACAATTCTGCTGTATCTAGTTTATCCACATGGGGGAGTACGTGAAACACGTCAATGTGGCATTCTTTCACTGGTGAAACAGAACCTTACATACTTTACAGATTATCACAATGACATTTAATATTATCACTACACAGTATTTTATTGGCTATGATTCCAACTAATATAATTCTTTTCTGAATATTGTGAGAATAATGTGTCCTGGACCATCTCAATATTTCAACCAACAGAATTTTTTTAAAGAGCACCTGTCAGCATGATCAACCCTATTAAACCAGGCATACTGCCTGGTAGGGTTAATCATTCTAATTAAAACAATATCTTTCTTTTATTTTTAGCTTGCTGCAGAGATATTACTTTTATATTTATGCAAATTAGTTAGTTGGAGCACCAAGGAGCTGGCTGTAGCACTAGGAGCACCACTATGGCTACACCCCAGTATTCTGTACACTTTCCGCTCCAATTTGATTGACAGGGCAAGACATCTTGTCTTGCTCTGTCTTCTGGCACTAGCACTGTGGTTCACAAACTTGACGTCTGTGCTAAAGATCTGCTGCTGCTTGCCAAACAGCGCAGTTTCACAGTGAGCAGGTGCTGACGACATCATTACATCCAGAAACATTCCTCTGACTTTGAAGCCAATGATGTCATTTATGCCTGCGCACTGTGAAACTGCACTGCTTAGCAAGCAGCAGATCTAGAGCACAGGCACCATAACATGTCTTGCCTGGCTAATCAAATCAGAGGGGGAGAGTACTGCGCATCTAACTAACTAATTTGCATAAATATAAAAGTAATGATATCATACCACCCAACTTTTTGACCAGTCAAAGAGGGGCACTTACAGCTTTTGGGGGTCATTTATGATAAGATATACACCAGTTTTTGGGGTCTATCTGTCTCAGATTTTGGGGCAAAGATTATTTACTGCAAAATATGCAACCACTGAATGCTGCTCACGCTAGTGCCGAAAAAAGGGGACATGGCGTGGGTGTGTAAGAGGGTGGGTTGGCAGGCCCGTCTCATTTTTCATTTTCTACGCCAGTTTTTGGCGTAGAAAATAACTTAAATTTATGTCAGCAAGGGAGCTGGCGTAGATTTAAGCTTGGTGTACGCTGGTGGATCATGGCCTTTACATAACTTCGGCGCATCCACTGCCGATGCAGGGGTATTAAGACTAGGGCTGCACGATATGGGAAAAGATTTGAGTTGCGGCCCTGCTGGTGAGCTGACCCTGTAAAATATTTGAGGTGCGGGCCTGCTGGTGAGCTGACCCTGTAAAAGATTTGAGGTGCGGGCCTGCTGGTGAGCTGACCCAGTAAAAGATTGTAGGTGAAGACCTGCTGGTGAGCTGACCCTCTAAAAAATTATATGCGAGGGCCTGCAACTGAGCTGACTCTCTAAAAAAGTATATGAGAGGGCCTGCAGCTGAGCTGACCATCTAAAAAATTATATGCGAGGGCCTGCAGCTGAGCTGACCCTCTAAAAAATTATATGTGAGGGCCTGCAGCTGAGCTGACCCTCTAAAGATTATATACAAGGGCCTGCAGGTGAGCTGACCCTGTAAAAAATTATGTTTGAAGGGCATATATGCGAGGGAATTATATATGACGAATAAGCATGTTGATATGATGGAAGAGGAGGAGGAGGATGAGAAAAGGAAGATTCAACCATATACCCTTGTTTGTGGTGGAAGGGGTGCACGGGAATACAGTGTATTTAGTACATTATAAACAACACATTTAGAGTGCCTTTATGTTCAGCAGCTTTCCTCTGGTGGAGTCGAGAAGTCATGGTCAATACAGGCCTTGTTCATTTTTATAAGAGTCAACCTGTCAGCATTTTTAGTTGACAGGTAGATACGCTTATCTGTTATAATGCCACCAGCAGCACTAAATACCCGCTCAGACAAAATGCTGGCGGTAGGGCAGTCCAGCACCTCCAAAGCATAGATCGTCAGTTCGTGCCACGTGTCCAGCTTGGACACCCAGTAGTTGTAAGGCACTGAGGGATCATTGAGGATGCTGACAGGGTCTGCTATGTACTCCTTCACAATCTTCCAAAAATTTTCTCTCCTTGTGACAGTAGGCCACGCATCAGGGTGAGGGTGCTGGCGGGGTGTCATGAAACAGTCCCAGGCTTTGGAGAGTGTTGCCCTGCCTCTGTTGGAACTGCTGTGTGTTCCCCTTGTCTCCCCTCCTTGGTTGGCCAAAAAACTACGGACCCTGCCGCCAGCGTTTTTAGATGGAAATTTTTGGAGCAATTTTTCAACAAGGATCTTCTGGTATTGCACCGTTTTGCTCGTCATCTCCACCAGAGGAATAAAAGATGAGAAGTTCTCTTTGTAGCGGGGGTCAAGAAGGGCGAAAAACCAGTAATCCTTGTTGTCTAAAATGCGTATAGTGCGCGGGTCGCTGGAAAGGCAGCCTAACATGAAGAAGTCAGCCATGTGTGCCAGAGTACCAACAGGCAAGACTTCGCTGTCGTCATCAGGAGGATCAATCTCAATCTCCTCATCCTCTTCCTCCTCTTCTGCCCACCCACGCTGAACAGATGGAATTAAACTTCCATGGGTATTACCCTCTGTAGCGGAGGCAACCATCTCCTGCTCCTCCTCCTCCTCTTCATCGTCCAATTCGCGCTGAGAAGACGAACTGAGGGTGGTCTGGTTATCACCCAGTGTAATGTCTTCCCCCATTTCCACCTCTTCCACATGCAAAGCGTCGTCCTTAATTGTGAGCAGCGAGCGTTTGAGTAGACACAGAAGTGGGATGGTTACGCTGATAATAGCGTTATCGCCGCTCACCATCTGTGTTGATTCCTCAAAGTTTCTTAAAACCTCACAGAGGTCAGACATCCATGCCCACTCCTCGCTTGTGAATAGTGGAAGCTGACTGGAAAGGCGACGACCATGTTGCAGCTGGTATTCCACTACTGCCCTCTGCTGCTCACACAGCCTGGCTAACATGTGGAATGCGGAATTCCAGCGCGTGCTCATGTCGCACAACAGCCGGTGAGCTGGCAATTTCAAGCGCTGCTGCAGCATTGACAGACCGGCTGAAGCTGTTGGTGATTTGCGGAAATGTGCACACATGCGGCATACCTTCAGCAGTAGCTCAGGCAAATTGGGGTAGGTTTTGAGAAACCGCTGAACCACAAAGTTGAAGATGTGGGATGTGGGATGATGCATGGGATGTGTCTAAGCTTGACGAGCTCCAAAGCCGCCACAAAGTTACGGCCATTATCAGACACAACCATGCCTGGTTCTAGGTTGAGTGGCGAGGGCCACAGCTCAGTCTTGTCTCTTATCCCCTGCCACAACTCTGCAGCAGTGTGCTTTTTGTCCAATAGGCATATCAGCTTCAGCACGCCCTGTTGCCGCTTCCTCACTGCAGTGCTACACTGCTTCCAGCTACCGACTAATGACTGACTGGTGCTGCACGTGGATAATTCGGAGGTGGAAGTGTAGGAGGAGGCGGAGGAGGAGAAGTAGGGGTTGGAGCCACTAATGTAGGTGCTGGAGGAAACCCTGATCGATGTAGGGCCCTCAATCCTTGGCATTGGTAGCACCTGTGCCATCCCAGGGTACGACTCGCTCCTAGCCTCCACAACATTCACTTAATTTGCTGTCAGGGAAATGTTGCATCCCTGGCCGAATGCACTAGTCCATGTGTCCGTGGTTAAGTGGACCTTCCCAGTAACTGCGTTGGTCAGGGCACGTGCGATGTTACGGGACACATGTTGGTGTAAGGCGGGCACGGCACACCTTGAAAAATAGTGGCAGCTGGGGACTGCGTAACATGGGACGGCCGCGGACATCAGGCTGCGGAAGGCCTCAGTGTCCACTAGCCTAAATGGCAACATTTCTAGGGCCAGTAATTTGGAATGCTGCGCATTTAGTGCTATGGCCTGTGGGTGGGTGGCTGGGTATTTTTGTTTGCGTTCAAAGGCCTGGGGCAAGGACATTTGGATGCTGCGCTGGGACATGGAAGTGGATGTGGTTGCTGGTGGTGCTTGCGAAGGTCCAGGTGCAGGGCGGGAGGCAACTGGGCCTACGCCTTCGACAGGGGATTGGCCAGCACTTAACATAGGGGAAGAGGAGGCAGTGGTGTGACCCGCAGACACAGATTGTGGACCCAGGCATTTGTCCCACTTATTACGGTGCTTGGATGCAATGTGGCGGATCATGCTGGTGGTGGTGAGGTTGCTAGTGTTCACGGCCCGGCTCATTTTCGTATGGCACAGGTTGCAAACTACTATTCTTTTGTCGTTCGCACTTTCTTCAAAAAAGCGACAGACTGCGGAACATCTTCCCCTTGGCAAGGGAGATTTCCGCAAGGGGGTGCTCCGGGGAACAGTTGCGGGCCTGTTTGGTGTGGCCCGCCTTCTCCCTTTTGCCACCCTACTGCCTCTTCCAGCCTCTTAGGGTGCTGCAGATCCTTTCCCCTCTGTACTGCTCTCCTCACTCGGCTTGCCACCTTTCCAAGTTGGGTCAGTGACCTCATCGTCCACCACCTCCTCTTCCACTTCCTTATTCTGATTATCCTCCTGATTTGTTTACCTAACCACAACCTCAGTGATTGCCAACTATGTTTTATCCTCTTCATCAACCTCTTGAGACAGTAATTGCGGTTGACTTAGGCTACTTTCACACTAGCGGCAGGACGGATCTGACAGGCTGTTCACCCTGTCGGATCCGTCCTGCCGCTATTTCGGAGTGCTTCCGGACTGCCGTTCCGTCCCCATTGACTATAATGGGGACGGGGGGCGGAGCTCCAGCGCAGCACGGCAGTGCACGGCGAGAGGCCGCCGGACTAAAAGTACTGCATGTCCGACTTTTTAGTCCGGCGACCTCTCACCGCACACTGCCATGCTGTGCCAGAGCTCCGCCCCCGTCCCCATTATAGTCAATGGGGACGGAGCAGCAGTCCGGCGGCACGCCAAAATAGTGGCAGGACGGATCCAACAGGGTGAACAGCCTGTCGGATCCGTCCTGCCGCTAGTGTGAAAGTACCCTTATTGGCAACTGTGTCTCACCATCATCCACCTCATTAAACTCTAATTGCCTTTCACCACCGTCATGTTCTTGTGACTGTGGATGCTCAAGAGGTTGGGAATCAGGGCACAAGATCTCATGTCCCTCTTCAAGCGTGCTTGGCGAGAGGGCAAAATCAAGTAATGGGGCTGAAAAGAGCCACACTGTAAATGGTGGGAGGAAGGAGGATCATGGTGAGGATTGTGTGGACCAGACTCCTGGCTACTGAGACTGGACTTGGTGGAAGACAGGGTGGTAATTAACCGACTGGAAGCATTATCTGCTCCAATCCAACCGACCACCTGCTCGCACTGGGCTGACTTCAAGAGTGGTGTCCTGCGCCGCCCTGCAAACTGGGACATGAAGCTAGGTATCTTGGATGATTGTTTTTCTTGTGCTCTGGCAGCAGGCACAGTTTCTCCGCGACCAGGGCCACTTCCTCTGCGTGCACCATCAGCATCACGGCCACTTCCCCGTCTCCTACTGTTCGCCTTTTTCATTTTAAATGTAATATATTCTTGAAAGTATGTCACACGAACAGTAGCATAGGATTTGGAAGTGTATGTGCAAAATAAATGTACAACAATATTTATGATGAGGAAACGTTATACAGGACAGGTACCACAGGTAATGTCACAGTTTGCAGTGTCTACAGAAAAACTGCACTGAATGTCACTGATATTTTAGGAATGTGCACACTTTAAACAGGAGATGTGGCGTGGATAATTTAACAGTCCGCATCGGACACCGTCTACAGAAAAACTGCACTGGATGTCACTGATATTTTAGGGATGCACACACTTTAAACTGGAGATGTAGCACGGATAATTTAACAGTCTGCAGCGGACACCGTCTACAGAAAAACCGCAATGGATGTTATTGATATTTTAGGGATGCGCACACTTTAGACAGGAGATGTGAGATTGTGGAACAGCTCTTCCTGTATAATGCTATGCATAATTGAGCTTTAGGATTGTCATTTTGCATTTTGGCCACAAATGGCCGCTGGTTCTGCTGGATTTAAATATGCAAAGTAGAGGATGACTCATGCTGCTGGTTGCTGAAAGAAGAACCAGGAAGTGAGAGCTGAGATGGTGAAAGCACTGGATGTGTGAGATAGAATCTGGTTCAAACCCTAGTGTCAGAGTGTCCTGGAGTGTTCGGGGATGCAGTGGAGGGGGACTGGTCATTGTCCTTCACCTAGATCCTGCTTTTTGGAATAGGGATTGTTCCAGGAGGATTGTTTACAGTGTTTGAACAGAATTTAATTACCAAATAAGGCTGCATGAGGACTGGGAGCCTGGTGATCATCTCGGTTAAAAGACATCCTCTGACACAGAACGGACACAGGTCAGTAAATCCATTTATTCATCACCTTATACTAGTGGCGCCTGAAGCATCAGAGACTAAGTTTAGGCCTGCAAATAGTTAGTTAGGACTTGCATTCTTGGCAGGCTTTACATACAGTTGCAAGAAAAAGTATGTGAACCCTTTGGAATGATATGGATTTCTGCACAAATTGGTCATAAAATGTGATCTGATCTTCATCTAAGTCCCAACAATAGACAATCACAGTCTGCTTAAACTAATAACACACAAAGAATTAAATGTTACCATGTTTTTATTGAACACACCATGTAAACATTCACAGTGCAGGTGGAAAAAGTATGTGAACCCTTGGATTTAATAACTGGTTGAACCTACTTTGGCAGCAATAACTTGAACCAAACGTTTCCTCTAGTTGCAGATCAGACGTGCACAACGGTCAGGAGAAATTCTTGACCATTCCTCTTTACAGAACTGTTTCAGTTCAGCAATATTCTTGGGATGTCTGGTGTGAATCGCTTTCTTGAGATCATGCCACAGCATCTCAATTGGGTTGAGGTCAGGACTCTCACTGGGCCACTCCAGAAGGCGTATTTTCTTCTATTTAAGCCATTCTGTTGTTGATTTACTTCTATGCTTTGGGTCATTGTCCTGTTGCAACACCCATCTTCTGTTGACCTTCAGCTGGTGGACAGATGGCCTTAAGTTCTCCTGCAAAATGTCTCGCTAAACTTGGGAATTAATTTTTCCTTCGATGATAGCAATCCGTCCAGACCCTGACGCAGCAAAGCAGCCCCAAACCATGATGCCCTCACCACCATACTTCACAGTTGGGATGAGGCTTTGATGTTGGTGTGCTGTGCCTCTTTTTCTCCACACATAGTGTTGTGTGTTTCTTCCAAACAACTCAACTTTGGTTTCATCTGTCCACAGAATATTTTACCAGTACTGCTGTGGAACATCCAGGTGCTCTTGTGCAAACTGTAAACGGGCAGCAATGTTTTTTTTGGACAGCAGTGGCTTCCTCTGTGGTATCCTCCCATGAAATCCATTCTTGTTTAGTGTTTTACGTATCGTAGATTCGCTAACAGGGATGTTAGCATATGCCAGAGACTTTTATAAGTCTTTAGCTGACACTCTAGGATTCTTCTTCACCTCATTGAGAAGTCTGCGCTGTGCTCTTGCAGTCATCTTTACAGGACGGCCACTCCTAGGGAGAGTAGCAGCAGTGCTGAACTTTCTCCATTTATAGACAATTTGTCTTACCATGGACTGATGAACAGCAAGGCTTTTGGAGATACTTTTATAACCCTTTCCAGCAAGTCAACAATTCTTAATCGTAGGTCTTCTGAGAGCTCTTTTGTGCGAGGCATCATTCATATCAGGCAATGCTTATTGTGAAAAGCAAACCCAGAACTGGTGTGTATTTTTTATAGGGCAGGGCAGCTGTAACCAACACCTCCAATCTCATCTCATTGAGTGGACTCCAGTTGGCTGACACCTCACTCCAATTAGCTCTCAGAGATGTCATTAGTCTAGGGGTTCACATACTTTTTCCACCTGCACTGTGAATGTTTACACGGTGTGTTCAATAAAAACATGGTAACATTAAACATTTTTGTGTGTTATTAGTTTAAGCAGACTGTGATTGTCTATTGTTGTGACTTAGATGAAGATCAGATCACATTTTATGACCAATTTGTGCAGAAATCCATATAATTCCAAAGGGTTCACATACTTTTTCTTGCAACTGTAATTGTACTGCGGCACAGTATTGACTTGCAGTCTCTGCTGTGTGCGCCATTGGCTAGGTTTGTTCTCTTTTGCGGCACAGCATCGACTTGCAGGCTCTGCTGTGTACACCATCGCGATAGGTCTGTCCAACCGGACAGGGACAGTGACTGTGGGCCCGGGGTATAACATCTTTGGTGCACCTTCACATTGTTATGTCTACATTACTGTTTTAGTTTAAAGTTTCTGTTTTTGCACAAAGCTGTGTGTTGTTGCTTTCCTCGTCTGTGACTTTGCTGTATCCTGGGGGTCCCTCCCCGGTTCACGGTCTTACAACTTGCCGTAGTCAGCAGGATACAGCGACCGTTATGGACGGGAACACGGCAGGAGACCTTCCCCCCAGTGGCAGTTGGCGCCAGATCAGAACCTAGCGCAGGGTGTACAAGCGCAAGGCCAGCTTGCCCATAATGCCATGCCCGCCCCAGTAGGACACATCCCCGTAGGGGTGCTGCTGCATCATCTGCCAAAGTATGACGGCCGAAACATGACGTTGCAGGACTGGACTGAAAGGGTGTGGAGCGCAGTTAGAATGTGTAACCTGACCCCTGAGCAGCAGGAAGAGGTTGCGTTGGGAGCTCTAGAGGGTGACGTTAGACGGACAGCGATGGTAAGACCCGAATCCGAGAGGGACACCCTAGAGAAAATATTCTCCCTGCTGGAGGGAGCACTGGGGGATGCGTGCTAAAGTAGTGTAGCTGCGGAGCCACTTCAACCGACCACAGCGAGATGGTAAGACCCTGATGCAGTACTCCAATGCCCTAAAGGAGACGCTCAATGAAATACAGCGGCGGGACCCAGAGGCCATAGGATCCTTCCGGGAGGTGGACCCGCTACTAAGAGATCAGTTCATAGTGGGGCTCTCCAACAAGTTCTTACAGGACAAGCTGCAAGAGATGACCCGGACGGCAGCCGACATGACATTCTACAGCGTCTACCTAGCCGCCGTGGAGAGAGAGGAAGAGCACATGCCTGTGACAGCGAGAGTAGTGAGTAGCACCCATGCTATGGGACGTCAGTCTGCATCTGAAGGTTTTGATTCCTTAAAGGATGTGGTCCATGCCCTGTGGACAGAATTGAAAGAACTCCAGCTGGAAGTGTCCCAGATGAAGGCAGAATCTCCCTGGCCTCCATAAATGACTGCAGCACTCTATGCCACTCCACCGAGGATAACTCAGGTGCTAGGCACGTCAAAAGAGGGCCCCTCAGTTGGACTTGTTGACAGTACAGCCATATAGCCAGAGACTGCCCGGAACAGATGAAGTCCAAGCCGACGTTAAACTTCCGACCGCCGCAGTAGCTGGGCGTATAGCGGCGGTACACCAGAAGCTAGGCCCTATGCGTGAGGAACATGACCTGTATGCCAGAAGCCCCATTATGGAAGCCAATTTGGAGGGCCAGAAGATACACTGCCTAGTTGATACAGGGTCAGAGTGCACCCTTATGCCCCTGGAGTTCTTCGAAAGGCACTTCCGGCATATGATGGCTGCCAATAACCGAGAGATAGATGTCCGAGGGATAGTCTGGATGCGGGTCCGACTGTTTGGGCAAGACGTTGGCAAGAAGAGGGTCGTGCTGGTGGACCATCCGTCCCTGAAAGGAATGGACGTCACCTAGGTATGAATGTATTGATGGACCTAGACCATCAACTCTATGCCAAAAAAGGGCCGAAGTATTGCCAACGGGCCACCATACACCGGCCGACCAAGAAGGTTTTACAACAGATGGTGAGGACTGAGGAGCTGTAGTCTGCAAAAAAGTAACATGTCCAGTCGGCCCATTGGAGACGTGAAGGTGCCGCAGAGGACCCCGATGAAGATCCCACCTCGACAAGAGCGAATATTGATGCTGCCGGTGGGGGCTGGACGATGACTGAATGGACTGGAGGTCCTGATCGAGCCCTCTTATCAAGAGGAAACACAGACTCGCCCACTGGTAGCCGGGGCCCTCGCCATTGTGAAGGATGGGTGTGTGCCTGTACGCTGCCTCAATGTTGAAGACTGTGAGCTGACCATTCCCGGAAACACCTTGCTGGCCAAAGTCTATGTGTCCGAAGGGGATGTCTCTCGATGACGGAGTTTCACGCTACAGCCTGATAGGAGATCAGCCTGGACCTATGCTGTAGAGGTTAATCAAAGGGAGACCTCGACAGTGAGGGGAATGGTCAAAAGAACATGGCCCGGATGGGGGTGAACTGCAAGACTCTGACCCCCAGACAACAGAAGTTGCTGGAAGACACCCTCTGGGAATTTCAAGAGGCATTCTCACGACATGATGAGGACTTCGGTTGTGCTTCCGCCATTGAACATGAAATCCCTACTGACGATGCGGAACCGATCAGGGAACATTACTGGCAAATCCCACCTAAAACGTACCAGGAGGTGAAGGATATGGTGGCCAGCATGTTGAAAAACCAGGTGATCCAAGAGAGTCAAAGTCCTTGGGCTACTAAAGTAGTCTTGGTGTGGAAGAAAGATGGGAGTCTCCGGTTCTGCATGGATTATCGGAAGCTGAATGCTCAGACCATCTGGGATGCTTAACCACTTCCGTGGATTGAGGAGTCGTTGTCAGTTCTGAGCCACGCGAAGTTCTTCTCGACTCTTGACCTGGCCAGTGGATATTGGCAGGTACCGGTAGCCAAGAAGGACAAAGTGAAGACAGCTTTCATTCTACCTATGGGACTCTACGAGTTCAACCGGATGCAATTCGGCCTGTCCAATGCCCTGGGAACATTCCAGCGCCTGATGGAACACTGCCTGGGGGATCTCAACTTCGAGTCAGTATTAATACACCTGAACGACATAGTAGTGTTTGGGGCCTCCTTTGAAGATCACCTCCACAAGCTGCGACAGGTTCTAGGACGGCTACGAGACCATGGGCTCAAGATCAAGCCCAAGAAGTGCCAATTGTTTCAGCAACAGATCGAGTATTTGGGACATGTGGTCACCCAGGAGGGGGTAAAGCTGGTCCTCAGCAAGGTGGAAGCCATCCAGAAGTGGCCCCAACCACGTACACTGAGAAAGGTGCAGGCATTCGTGGGACTGGCCGGCTAGTACCGGAACTTCATACCCAAATTTGCTCATTTGATGGGCCCGTTAAACGATTTATTAAGGGGCACTGCGGGGGGCCCAAAGAATTGCCCCATAGAGTGGGGATCCAGACAATAAAAGGCCTTTGAAGCAGTGAAGGAGGCGCTGATCAGTGCCCTGATTCTAGCTTATGCATGGTTCGACACCCCATTCCTGTTGTACACTGATGGAAATCTACATGGTCTGGGGGCCGTGTTATCCTAAGTCCAGGATGGATGTGAGAGAGTCATTGCCTATGGCAGCCGGTCTGTGAGGGAATCAGAACGCAACCCTGACAACTACAGCACCTTTAAATTGGAACTACTGGTGCTGGTGTGGGCCATGACTGAAAGGTTCGCACAGTACCTGACAGGTGCAGAGGTGACCATGATGATGGACAACAACTCGTTAGCACATCTAGAGAATGCCAAACCCGGTGCGCTTGAACAGAGGTGGCTGACTCGCCTTTCTAAGTACCAATACTGCAAGTTTCGGTTAGGTAGGGAGAACAGCAACGCCGATGCCCTCTCCCGAGTCCCTGTAGGGTTGTCGGCTCAGAGTACTGACGAGGAGCTGGAGGACACTGAAAAGCCTGACTTTGGTCGATTACCCGTGTTCCAGGACGTAGCACATTCAAGTGGGGTGGCGTCCGGGATGTCCCTGGTGCTGGGAAAGACATTGGCCAATTGGGAGAGAATCCAGAATGGCTGCCCGGACTTGTGGAAAGTGAAGGAATGGGCTCGGGCTAAGATCTGGTCACGGCCAGAAGAGCGAGCCCGACTGACCCCAGAGGGCCATAAGTTGTTGAGGCAGTGAGATAAGTTGACCGTTACCCAGGGTCTTCTGTGCCGGACCATATACTAACAGTGGGAGCTGCAGTACCGACACCAGATTGTCATCCCCATGTCATTGGAACCGGAAGCCGCCAGGGAAGCCCATTAAAGGGGAGCCCATGTTGGGAGCGACAAAACGTTTTAGTGGCTCCAACGGCTCGTATAGTGTCCAGATCTGGCCGATATGGTGGCCGAGGCATGTCTTAAGTGTCGACCCTGCGGGTTGAGTAAGAGTACTGAACAGCGGGCTCCTGTCCAGGCCATCTGGACCTCAGAGCCCCTGGAGCTTCTGATGATTGATTATGTGCAGATTGGTTACTCTACCTCGGGACACTCGTACTGTCTAGTCATGACAGATAACTTCACCAAGTATGTAGTAGGTGTACCCACCAGAGACCAGACAGCAGAGTCGGCCACTGAAGCAGTCTGTAAACACTTTATTCAGGTGTTCGGTTGTCCATGGAGAATACATTCGGACCAGGGGGCATGTTTCCAGGGTACTCTAATGAACGAACTGTACCAGCTGTATTGGATCAAATGGTCCCGCACCACCCCGTATCACCCCCAAGGAAACAGGGTGTGAAAATGCTTTAACTGCACCTTGCTCCAGATGCTGCGGACTCTGGAGGATAGCCAAAAGGCTCAGTGGCCCGAATACCTACCTGAACTAATGTGGGACTATAACAACAGGGTACACAGTACCACCGGAAACTCTCCACATATGCTTATGTTTGGAAGAGCCGGACGGGAGATTGAAGATCTCCACATGCACAACCCGATGGCGCCACCACTGAGAAGTACCACCGCATGGGTGCAACAGCACCTCCACCAGCTGAGATCGGTCCACAAGGTTGTGGGGGCGCACCGGGGACAGGTGGTACACCCTAACCCAAGACCAGTGCAGAAAGATGGGTATTCCCCAGGTGATCGGGTGATGGTCAAAGCAAAACGGCCATCTGGGAAGTTGGATGGGTGGTGGGAGCCAGTCGCATACACGGTGAAAAGGAGGGTACACGCTGCCATTCCAGTCTATGAGGTAGAGCCAGTAGGGACTGGGGGACCCTCACAAAACTTGCACCGTAATATGTTAAGACGTTGTAATTTTGACGAACCAGTGTGCGTGGAGGAGATGCCTCCTCACGCTCAGAGTACAGAGGAAAGCAACTCAAAGGAGGAAGAAGAGGAATGGTGGGTTGTTCCTGCCCAGGTACCCGCAGAGGCCCCGGCTGTGGCAGGTTTGCCACCCAGAGAGAGTGCTGAACAAGTAGTAGCTCCTCCTCTGACAGATATGTCTGATATCCCCAGTACTTCTGAACCCCTCGCTCTGAGACGGTCAGCAAGGCCCAATGCTGGTGTGCCTCCACAGCGCTATGCACAGGAGGAGTTTGTAAGGGGGTGGTTGCCGAGGATGACAACCTCTAGTGGGGTAGCATGTAAGATTGTGGAACAGCTCTTCCTGTATAATGCTATGCATAATTGAACTTTAGGATTTTCATTTTGCATTTTGGCCACAGGAGGCTACTGGTTCTCTGTTACAGCTAAGTTACTGCTGGATTTAAATATGCAAAGTAGAGGATGACTCATGCTGCTGGTTGCTGAAAAAAGAACCAGGAAGTGAGAGCTGAGATGGTGAAAGCACTGGTTGTGTGAGATAGAATCCGGTTCCATCCTGGTGTCAGAGTGTTCTGGAGTGTTCGGGGACGCAGTGGAGCGGGACTGGTCATTGTGCCTCACATACATTCTGCTTTTTGGAAGAGTGATTGTTCCAGGAGAATTGTTTACAGTGTTTGAACAGAAGTTTAATTATCAAGCAAGGCCGCATAAGGACTGGGGGCCTGGTGATCATCTTGGTTAAAAGACATCCTCTGACACAGAACAGACGCAGGTCAGTAAATCCGTTTATTTATCACCTTATACTAGTGGCGCCTGAAGCATCAGAGACTAAGTTTAGGCCTGCAAATAGTTAGTTAGTTAGTTAGGACTTGCATTCTTGGCAGGCTTGTTCTGCGGCACAGTATTGACTTGCAGGCTCTGCTGTGTGCGCCATCGGCTAGATTTGTTCTCTTTTGCGGCACAGCATCAACTTGCAGGCTCTGCTGTGTACGCCATCAAGATAGGTCTGTCCAACCGGACAGGAACAGTGTCTGTGGGCCCGGGGTATAAGATCTTTGGTGCATCTTCACATTGTTATGTCAATATTACTGTTTTAGTAAAGTTTCTGTTTTGCACAAAGCTGTGTGTTGTCGCTTTCCTCGTCTGTGACTTCGCTTTATCCTTGGGGTTCCCCACCGTTTCACGGTCTTACAGAGATGTGGCGCGGATAATTTAACTTGTGCGGACACCATCTACGGAAAAAGTGTACTGGATGTCACTGATATTTTAGGGATGCGCACACTTTAAACAGGAGATGTGACGTGGATAATTTAACAGTCCGCAGCGGACACTGTCTACTGAAAAACTGCACTGGATGTCACTGATATTTTAGGGATGCACACACTTTAAACAGGAGATGTGGTGCGGATAATTTAACAGTCCGCAGCGGACACCGTCTACGGAAAAACTGCACTGGATGTCACTGATATTTTAGGGATGCGCACACTTTAAACAGAGATAAGGACAGCACTACCTTTTGCTGAGTTGTATCCGTAAGTCCACGTCCCGGATGTAGGGGCTATCGGTCCCTCATTACCATTCACTCAAGGGTTTATGTGGATTGAGATAACCTCTATCCTACACATATACAGTACAGACCAAAAGTTTGGACACACCTTCTCATTCAAAGAGTTTTCTTTATTTTCATGACTATGAAAATTGTAGATTCACACTGAAGGCATCAAAACTATGAATTAACACATGTGGAATTATATACATAACAAACAAGTGTGAAACAACTGAAAATATGTCATATTCTAGGTTCTTCAAAGTAGCCACCTTTTGCTTTGATTACTGCTTTGCACACTCTTGGCATTCTCTTGATGAGCTTCAAGAGGTAGTCCCCTGAAATGGTTTTCACTTCACAGGTGTTCCCTGTCAGGTTTAATAAGTGGGATTTCTTGCCTTATAAATGGGGTTGGGACCATCAGTTGCGTTGAGGAGAAGTCAGGTGGATACACAGCTGATAGTCCTACTGAATAAACTGTTAGAATTTGTATTATGGCAAGAAAAAAGCAGCTAAGTAAAGAAAAACGAGTGGCCATCATTACTTTAAGAAATGAAGGTCAGTCAGTCAGCCGAAAAATTGGGAAAACTTTGAAAGTAAGGGCTATTTGACCATGAAGGAGAGTGATGGAGTGCTGCGCCAGATGACCTGGCCTCCACAGTCACCAGACCTGAACCCAATCGAGATGGTTTGGGGTGAGCTGGACCGCAGAGTGAAGGCAAAAGGGCCAACAAATGCTAAGCATCTCTGGGAACTCCTTCAAGACTGTTGGAAGACCATTTCAGGTGACTACCTCTTGAAGCTCATCAAGAGAATGCCAAGAGTTTGCAAAGCAGTAATCAAAGCAAAAGGTGGCTACTTTGAAGAACCTAGAATATGACATATTTTCAGTTGTTTCACACTTGTTTGTTTTGTATATAATTCCACATGTGTTAATTCATAGTTTTGATGCCTTCATAGTCATGAAAATAAAGAAAACTCTTTGAATGAGAAGGTGTGTCCAAACTTTTGGTCTGTACTGTAGATGCCTGCGCCAATTAACATAAAATGTTCTGATCCACTATCATTGTATGACGACTGGATGATACAACTCAAGGTTTGATAACATTTCGATTGCTACCAACATGAAGTGTTGGAAAGGTTATTTGAATAGTTTAAACAGGAGATGTGGTGCAGATAATTTAACTGTCCGCAGGGGACACTGTCTACAAAAAACACTGCACTGGATGTCTGATATTTTAGGGATGTGCACACTTTAAACAGGAGATGTGGCAGCGGCCTATTACACAGTATTTAGCGCAGGATGCTCTAAAAATATATATTGCTACTGTCGCACACAATAGTCCTTAAAAGGACTTTTGGGTCTCTGAAAAGTTTTTTGTATAAAAATCTTCCTATTACACTCCCTACACTGTCTGTCCCTTCATATGCACAGCTCTCCCTAACACTGAGCAATTTAGCGCAGGTTACGCTACAAAAAAATATTGCTGCTGTCACACACCATAATCCTTAGAAGGACTTTTTGGTCTCTGAAACGTTTTTGTACACTTATAATATTAGATTACACTCCCTACACTCTCTGTCCCTTCCTATCCTCAGCTCTCCCTGACTTAGAATGAGCCGAACACGCGTCATCGGGTGCTATATAGCACCAGATGAAGTGTTCGGACAGCTAATCACTGTAATGCCAGTAGCCAACATGGATACTGGCATTACAGTGAGGTCAGTACTTACCTGCATGTTTATTGGCTGCTTAGCAGCCGTGAAACGTGCGGGAAGAAGACTCGAGTATTATGCTCGAGCACATGCTGTACTCGACCGAGTACCGCCATGTGCCGAGCATAACGATGAAGGCTCAACACTAATGCTGACAGTTGCTCTTTAAGACAAAACCAAAAATCCCACAGTCTTTACTTGTGATTGACTTAAAGGGAATCTGTCAACGGGATTTTGTGTATAGAGCTGAGGACATGGGTTGCTAGATGGCCACTAGCACATCCGCAATACCCAGTCCCCATAGCTCTATGTGCTTTTATTGTGTAAATAAAACGATTTGATACATATGCAAATTAACCTGAGATGAGTCCTGTCCCTGAGATGAGTCCAGTGTGAAGGAGCCCAGCACCGCCCCGCATCCTCAGAATCTCCTCCTTGCTCCCCAATGTCAAAAAGCTAGAGCTCCGTAATCTCGCGATGCGCGAGCTAGCGCATTACGAGATTACAGCGCTCTAGCTTTCTGACGTCGGGAAGCAAGGAGGAGATTCTGAGGATGCGGGGCAGTGCTTGGCTCCTTCACGCTGGACTCATCTCAGGGACAGGACTTAGCTCAGGTTAATTTGCATATGTATCAAATCGTTTTCTTTACACAATAAAAGTACACAGAGCTATGGGGACTGGGTATTGTGGATGTTCTAAATGATAAGTATTGTAGCTTTCCATTTTTTTCCTTGTTGATGGATTACATGTATTTTCAGCTGCTGTTTATCTGCATATGTGGGGGAATGTTCATGCATTTGTGGTGAGTCAGGGGGGCGTGGCTTGCTCATGGCGGAGTTGGACGCAGGATAGTGAAGCTCTCCCGCCATCTCCGCTTGATTAGCTATTTTTACCTACATTCCTGCTCATTTACGATCCCTGATGGGCCGCAAAACTGCCAAGGGGTTGCAGGACCTGCACAGCAGCCGGAGGTGTCCGGGATTGAGAAGTTTTTTGGATCTCAGTCGAGTGGCACAGGGCCGGCAGAGGCGCCCAAGATGGCGACTGGGAAGAATGTGCCTGCGACCGCTGGTAACTTGAGCCTGCCACATGATGATAGAGAGTCGGGAAGCCCGGCGGCCGGTGCTACGGACGGCGAATGGGACATCCGCACGTTTTTACAGGCTCTCCCTACCAAGGATGATCTAGCCCAATCGGTGCAGAGGTTGGAGCAGACGTATCGCTCAGAGATGGAGACCCTAAAAGGGGAAATTAAACACCTGGGCTCCAGGGTCGAGGCTGCTGAAAAGACACAGGAGACCTTTCAAGACCAGCTGGATGATCAGCACAAGGTACTGTCGGCGCATTCACAGCAGATCAGTCACCTATTATCACATGTGGATGACCTGGAAAACCGCCATCGCAGGAATAACCTGCGGATTCGAGGGGTGGCGGAATCAATATCCACGTCTGAATTAGAGGCAACGATCCAGACCTTCTTTGGTACGCTGCTGGGTGACTCAACACAACTACCGGTGGAGTTAGATCGCCTGCACAGGGCCTTGGGGCCTAAATCCACAGACGCTCTGTCATCTAGGGCTTCCTCTTCTCCCTTAGTTGTGTGGGTTGTGGATGGTTGCTTTATTCCACTACCTAATGTTAATTACAAGAATTGTCATTATCATTGCCTCATATTGTGAGGGCTTATTTGTTATATGTGATGTTTGTATGTCCCCCCTGATGTGTCTTGTCTCCCCTAGGGCAGTGGTTTTGCCTTTATATGTTAGGTATCCAGCAGCTATCATAAACATATATCTTAGCCGTTATGTCGTCCATTAAGGTCTGCTCCTATAATGTCAACGGTCTAAATGAACCGGTCAAGAGGAATCAGATATTATATAACCTTCATAAACAGAAAGTGGGTATAGCCCTCCTGCAAGAGACCCATTTTAAAGAGGGTCACGTCCCCTCATGCAAAAATAGGTACTTTACCACATGGGCTCATAGTACTTATGCTGAATCTAAATCAAGGGGGGTTGCCATAGCCATACATAAAGATGTACCCTGTACTGTTCTGGATACTCGCCGGGATGATCAAGGTCGTTACCTGTTCCTGAAAGTTAATATTGCCTCCAGATTATTGATTCTTGCTAATATATATTGTCCCAACACAGGTCAGAGTGGCTTCGCAAATACGGCCTTTGCTGCATTGGAGGACTTTGCGGACGGCGTAAAGATTATTCTAGGTGGAGACATTAACCTCCCTCTAGAGGCTAAATTGGACACGTCTTCAGGTGAGTCCTCTACTTCTCCTGGGGTGGCCCGTGGCTTCCAGAGACACTTACATTCAATGCGTTTGGTTGATGTGTGGAGAATACTACACCCGTCAGTGAAGGACTTCACATTTTTTTCTATGACACATAACTCATACCACCGCCTGGACTATGTGTTCATTTCACACGAGCTATTAGACCTACGTCCGACTGCAGCGATAGAGCCTATCCTCTTCTCTGACCACTCGATGACATGGGTAGCTTTAGACCTGGGAGATCCCACTCGTTCAAGGAGCTCTTGGAAATTGAATGATAACGTATTGAAAGACAGTGTGTGTGTGGCTGACATTAAGAAGGTAATTGAGGAATTTGTGGAGGTTCATACAGAGGACTCCTCCAGATCCACTATTAAGTGGGAGGCGCTTAAGTGTGTGATCAGAGGTCGCCTGATTTCCCATGCGTCCCGACTTAAGAAAATGCGGGCCGCTAAGATTGTTGAATTATTAAGGAAAGTAGCGGATCTGGAGGGATCCCACAAGAACAGCCTGGATCCTAGGGTGTTTCAGGAGCTCTGTGACACTAGAAGTGCATTGCGGAAACTCATTGACCAGAAGTATTTGGGGGCCAGAGACAAATTGAAAAGTTTGTTTTATAGCTTAGGTGATAAAAGTGGCAGACTCCTGCCGAGGGCGCTGAGACCACGCACAGCCTCCGGCTACATCTCCTCTCTCAATTGTAGAGTAGGGGGGAAGGTCCATGCTACAGAGGACATTTTGAAGGAGTTTCGGGCCTATTATGAGGAGCTATACAGCTTGAATGGTAAATACGCAGATTTAGCTTCTGAACTCAAAGCCCAAAAAATAGGACAGTATCTAGCTGAGCTGAAGGGTCCTAAACTTTCGTCTATGGATAGTTTGGACTTGGAGAAGGAGGTGACCGATCAGGAGATCAAGGGGGTAGTGAAGTCATTGGAGGTCGGTAAATGTCCAGGCCCCGACGGGTTCACACCCCGTTTTTATAAAAAGTTTTTGGCAGAGATATTGGGGCCTCTGAAGGCTATGTGCAATTCCTTAGATCATGGAGATGTGTTCCCGGCGCAGGCGGTTACGGCACACATCTGTGTCATCCCTAAGCCAGGAAAGGACCCTTTGGCCTGTTGTAATTACCGGCCAATTTCTTTAATCAACGTAGATGTGAAAATTTACGCGAAAATTCTGGCAAACAGGCTAAGGGGGCATATTCCTTCCCTGGTTTTGGCGGATCAAGTGGGGTTTGTCCCCGGTAGGGAAGCTAGGGACAATACTATCAGATCTCTGGCTCATATTGCAAAGGCTAGGGCTGGCGGGTTGCCTCTGTGTCTTCTCTCAGTCGACGCGGAAAAAGCATTTGACCGCGTCGACTGGGATTTCCTCAGAGAGACCTTGTTGGCGTTTGGATTGGGCCCTAATATGCTACTCAGAATAATAGCTCTTTACAATAAGCCGCAAGCTCAGGTGAGAGTAAATGGTGCTATGTCTTCCTCTTTTGAGATCCACAATGGGACCCGCCAGGGGTGTCCGCTATCGCCATTACTATATATTCTGGTCATGGAGTTTCTGGCAAGGGCACTGAGAGCCAATGCATCAATTAGGCCTCTATTTTGGAACATTGGAATCTAAAATCGCAATATATGCCGATGACCTATTGATATACTGTACTGATCCAGTTGTTAGCTTACCAAATATTACAAAAGAGTTCTCTATATTTGGAGACTTGAGCAATTTCAAGGTGAACTTCCACAAATCTGAGATACTGAATGTCACGGTTCCACACACCACAGTGCAAGCCTTGAAACAAGCTTTTCCGTTTCAATGGAAGACGGATCACATTTCATACCTGGGGGTGTCCATCCCTGCCCGCTAAGAGAACTTATACCAGCTGAATTTCTCTACGTTAATAGAGGAGATTAAAAAAGATCTAGCTGTTTGGAAGCACTTGCCACTGTCGTGGTTTGGTAGAATACACGCATTAAAAATGAATGTACTTCCTAGGATTCTTTATGTTCTTAGGACTATTCCCATCCCACTACCATGTGTGTTCTTCAGAACCATGAGATCCTTGTTTATAAATTTTATATGGGCTGGGTCTACTCCTAGGTTGGGGATCAGGTTCCTCTTCAGAGCTAAGGACAGAGGTGGAGTTGGAGTCCCTGATATTAAGCTATACCATAGAGCGGCAATTTTTGCATACATATTAGACTGGTTTCACAACGGCTCCAACAAGAGATGGGTTGGGTTTGAGAGAAGCGAGATAGAAGTCCCCCCTCAAAATCTTCTGTGGGTACCAAAATATTTGCGTAGTGGTGTACTCCCGATTATTACAGCTGGGGTACTGCAAGTGTGGGACAGGTGTGCGGCTGCACTCGGTTGCTCATCCTTTCCGAACCCTATGACACCAATTTTTGATAATCCAGCTTTTCCGTTGAGTAAGGGTAGGAGAGAATTATTGGGTTTTCACAAAGAGGAAGGGATTAGAGTACGACAATTGATCTCGGGAACCTCTATCCGTACTTTAGATGACTTGCCGGGGTGTAGGAATAGAGGGGCGTGGATTCTGTATAGAGGATTGAGAAATTACATACTATCCTTGGGTCCGTTGGAAGCCCTTGCTAGGGATCTGACCCCCTTCGAAGCAGTATGTTCACAATCATCTCCACCTACGCATTTGGTGTCTCTGGTGTATGGGCTGCTACAGGAGAATGCTGGACCTGCCTCTTCCTTGCCTTATGTTCGGGCTTGGGAGAATGAACTTGGAAAAGTGTTCTCTAAGGATCAATGGGAGAAATCATTTGTGCTGTCTCACAAGTCCTCCATATGCTGTAGGGTACAAGAAAAGAACTTTAAAATCCTTTCTAGGTGGTACAGGACCCCTGCTATTCTGCATTCCTTTTTCCCGGAGTGCTCTGACCTGTGTTGGAGATGTTTGGAGGAGGTGGGTACAATGTCCCATATTTGGTGGCAGTGTAAGAAAATTGCTCCCTTCTGGTCGGCCCTGAATGAGTTGAACAACAGTATGTCGGGTACGACATCTGTTTGGACTCCGGAGGAAGCTTTGTTATCAATGTTTGCCGGATCCGTTCTGGTAGCTAAAAAGGGCCTCCTGAGATTTTTCATGCAGGCGGCTCGTCTGGTGTTGCCTAGACATTGGAAGTCACAGGACGCTCCGAAGATGACAGAATGGCTAGAGACGTTTGAGAACATGCGTAGAATGGAGGAATTGATTGCAGAGGATGCGGGACTAGACCAGAAATACTTGAAAGTGTGGATGCCATGGATTTTGTTCAAGGGGTCCCAGGGGTTTTCTGAATGGCTAGACCGGTCCAGTTCGTCTCCGGTTGTATAAGAATGATGATGTTTGCTTTTATGGAAGATACCTAGTAGTTTGTCTTTATCCTTATGTGTTGTGTTTGTGTTGTCTGTGTTTGTCTCCCCCGTATGTCTTGTTTTCATGTTTATGCATAGGCTTCAAGAAACACTCTTTGTCGTGGGTTCTATAAGTGTAAGATCTCCTTGCTCAGATTATGTAACCCTACTACTGTCACTATTAATTATGATGTGTTTCTCACATTGTACTGGTCCATGTTGTTACATTTTTATGCCAGAATAAAATGATTGAACGACATTTGTGGTGAGTCAGGGGGACATGTGTTTATATTTAGTTCACATGGCCCAGATTCATTGTATACAATGTTTTTAATCTAATCACAAGAGGTAGAGAGGTAATCAGCTGTGACATCACAAGCACTAGTAAGTAAGCACTAGAGTTCTATTTGGAGCTGGAAACGCCACAGCCAGATGCTACATGCTGACCAAAAGGATTTTTTAAGAGCCCTACAAACACCAATTGTTTTGTGGTTCCCTTTTGTTTTTTGTTCCTTTGGGATTTGTTTAACCATAGCATAATTGAGGTGTCAAGTTTTTTGAAATGCAGGAAAAAGTTGTGACACCAATGTCACACCAAAACTGCACACTGGTTTTTACCGATGTTTCACTGCAAATTATCTTATTGCTGTGGCAGGTTTCATGTTATACCGCACTCTGTCATTTTTGCACTTGCAGGTTTATTCTTGACATGGTACTACTATTCAGTCTTCAACAGGATGCTGTTCCATGAACATATTCCTTCAGCTGTTTCTTGAATCGGAATAACAAACACTATTGTGCCAAACAGTGTAGGAGAATTCATTTGGATGGTTTCACACCAGGTTAAAAAAAACTTTACAAATCCGCCAAATGAACTTATTGTTGCGGTACCCCAGAATAGAGAACTCGCTAAATTGTTTTTGTTGTTTAATTTTTGATGTATTGCAGCCTGCATAGTTATATATGGATAGGTCAGGGTTAACAATCCTGACTCTGCCCTTGTAGGAAGATAGGAGTTGGACCCACGTCCATCCCTAGTTTTAGTGTTTGAGTATAGTGTAAGCTGAGGAAGGAGAGAGGAGCTACACGTGCTTACACCTTAGAAGACTAGGCGTGAGTCCCAGAGAATCACTATCTGAGATATTTGCATCAAGAAAGCCATCTCTACTTTACAGTACTCCAGAGAGAGAGAGAGAGAATAAGGAAAGAACTAGAAGGTCCGAATGTGCATAGCTGAACATTGGAGTCAGTCAGTAAGGTATTCATTGTTTAAAGCTGATAGAGACTTTACTGCAGTGAGAGGGACATTGCTAATACACCCTCCAACACTTTGATACGTTCCTGGCTAGGCATATTTTAACTCTTAGCTGGGAATTACAGACACCTTTGTAAGAGCTTTATTGCCAGCCTTAGTTTCTGCAGAGAGAGCCTTTGAAGGATAGAAGGAAGGAGTACTACAACCTCCATCTTGGTCTATATCCATACATTGCTATCAGGGAATATTTGCATTGTGAATTGTTTTGAACTGTGTTTTGATACCGTTGGATACCGTTGGATGTAGTACAACTCTCATTCTGCACTTTGGTTAAAAAAAACAAAAAACTTTTCTATTCTCTACCACTGGCCTAGTTACTAACACCATTTTCCGCCCACAGCACCCACAGCTTTCACCCATACCAAACTCATACCACCAAGGGCACCTCAACTACCATCAGGCAGGAGCCCCAGCATCAGGGTGTGCCCCAAGGAAAGGAAGGGTGGTCCTCCTGTCACTGCCCAGATTGACACTGTAATTTATGTGAATAACTCTTGCAGCCAGAGTCACTACAACTCCCATCCTCAGCTCTGTTTCTCCCAGGCTGCAACATTGTCAGTAACTTTGTTAAAATATTTTCTGTAGCTGCTTATCAGTTCTGTACAGAGAAGAGAAAATATTTTGGCCTACCCCTGTACACTAACCTGTTTCAGTTATGTGCATTTGTGATATAACTTGATGGACTTGCCATAGGATTTCACAGTGAATGCGATCTGGATCCTTAATTAGTCATTCTAGAAACAAAAAAGGATCCAAAGACTCATATCTTGAGAGAACAGAGGAAAAAAGTATCATAAATACAACAATGTGAATAAGGGTACTTTCACACTAGCGTTTTTCATTTCCGGCACTGAGTTCCATCATAGGGGCTCAATACCGGAAAATAATTGATCAGTTTTATCCTAATGCATTCTGAATGTAGAGAAATCCATTCAGGATGCATCAGGATGTCTTCAGTTCAGTCACTGAACGGTGTTTTGGACGGAGGAAATACCGCAGCATGCTGCGGTATTATCTCCGTCCAAAATTCCGGATCAGTTGCCGGAATGTATGTAAAAATACTGCAATGCCGGATCTGTCCTTCCGGTCTATAACGGATCAGTTTCTCCGGATGACATCCGGAGAGACGGACCTATTCTTGCAATGCATTTGTAAGATGGATCCGCATCCGGATCCATCTACAAATGTTGTCAGTTTGCATGCAGATTGCCGGATCCGGCAGGCAGTTTCGGCGACGGAACTGCTTACTGGATCACTCTGCCGCAAGGGTGAACGTAGCCTAAGCTCCATGTAGCAGTTATTATACTGTAATGATTTTAGCAGTGGCAGATTGAAGTAAGTCTGACAGCAGTTTTGACCATGCTAAGCTGCTGACAGCTCTAGGTAGGGCTTGGGGAGAGCTGTACAAACATGCCTTTTGTGGCACTTTTCACATCCGTAGTAGTGTGAATATTCTGCCGGATTCTGCTCTTGCAAGTGCTCAGGAGGCGGATTTTCATTGTGAAGTGGTCTTTGCACTGAGCTGCTTCAAAGCTCAGCCCCTCTGCTCTGAGAGACAGCTGTATAATCCAAGCAGGAAACCACTACAGCTATCGTTCAGAGCAGAGTGGAGGGGTTGTGAAGCAGCTAGATGCAGTGAAGCCCTGGACACTTGCAGAGGCAGAATCTGGCAGAACAAAACTTTATAGTCACACCACTCCTCATAATAAAAACTTCACAAAAGATATATTTCTACTGCTCTCTCCTACTTAGTGCTGTCAACAGTATAGCATGATAAAAACTGCAAAAATTTCTTACATTTGGGCCACTCCATTACCCACTGCTGCCACCCTGCCACACGATGACTATAGTCAACATTACTTTTCTGTGCTAATCATGTGCATCACTAGGTTAAAACGTTCGGGGCCTGGGCCCCGGATGTTTTGTCCCAGGCCCTGAATGTACTGCCTTCTAATGAAAAAACAAGGGTGACTACTGACCAGGACGCACTACAGGAGCTGAAGGACCTGTGATGATATCACAGTCAGGTGATCAGTGCGGGAGGGGGGAGCTCAGGTGTGAAGAGGAGAACTAGCGGAGACGACCCTGTGATGACTTCTGTGACATGATGAGAGATAAGTGAAGGGGGCAGAGAAATACTGGGAGATGTAGTTCTCCTCTCTCACACCACCTCACTGCTTGGTTTAGGGACTGATGTTATCTACATGGGACTGAGGGCTGAAGGGAGGAGTGTTATTTACATGTGGAACGATGTTATTTACATGGGACTGTATATTGAAGGGAGGGGAGTGATGTTATTTACATGGGAATTTATGTTGGCGGGGCTGAAAGGAGGGGAGTGATGTTATTTACATAGGACTGTATGTTGGAGGGGCTGAAGGGAGGGGAGTGATGTCATTTACATGGGACTGTATATTGGAGGGGCTGAAAAAGCATGAAAAAATAGCCTTGTGACAGCAATTTAAGTAACGTCCATCACACGCCCATTTTTATAACCAATTACAGTCTATGTGGCTGTTCACACGGCTGTTTTTTTTTTTTGTTTTTTACCTTCAGTAAGCGGTGGTCAGAACACAGGACATGTCCTATTTATGGCGGTGAAATCAATGGGACCGTTTTTAATGACCGTTTAGACAGGAGTGTGCCCGTGTAAAAACAGGTACAATGAAGATAAATTACATTATAAAAATACTCACCTCATCTAAAGGGTGTGGACTTAATAAATATTTAATGATTATTTATTTATTGGTTAATTAATTATTCATGGTTTTTATTATTATTATATTAGGTAACCCTATTTTTATATATCCTATATATATTTTTTATATATCCTATATATTTTTATATTTCATCATAATAAATATCTATTTTAAGTATACTGTCATACATTGGTATTTATTCACACCTACAGTATACTGTATTTACCCATATTGTACAAATACCGGAACCCATTATAGTCTATGGGGTCTTTAGGCTCCGTTATGCTCAGTTAGGTCTCAGTTATCTGCAGAATCCATCCTTTTTGTTCTCCTGCTCCTCAACGGAGCCGGAGAACGGAAAGGAGAAACAGTGATGTGAAAAGGAGCCTAACAATGAACAAAGAAATTGAAAAAATACATTTAAATCCAACAGAAAAGAAGAAACATTCCTGACAGTACAAAATTGATACCACCTCTTCCATGTGATACCACCTCTTCCATGCCAGTGAATATCCATCCTATGTTCGAGGGGCTAAGGACTTCTGAATGAACTTGTTGATCATACCCGGATAAGATTCCAAACCTGTTCCAGACATGAGATTCCCACTCTCTCTGCTTGCGGCACTAGAGAAAAGAATCTTTCCCACTGTGCGCGGGAGAGTCAGCTATATTGTTTTCTTTACTAGGAATATATTTGGCTTTAATCCAAACATTCAACTCTAGACAACAATGAACTAAATAACGTAACAATCTAACAACAACTTCAGAATTTGACGACAGACAATTAATTGCAAATAAAACCCCTTTATTATCTGAAAAAATTACAACTCTTTTGTTCCTAAAAACATTACACCAAATAACCAATGACACCACGATAGGGAATAACTCCAGCAGGACCATATTATTATTTAAGCCTAACTTAATTCACCAATCCGGCCATGGTTCAGCTGACCACTGGCCGTTTAAGAAAGCTCCATAACCCCATGCACCTGAAGCATCTGTAAATAAACCCAACAAACCTGCTTCTTTAAACTCCTCCTGCCAAGCACTATGAACATTGAAATTACAAAAAAAAAATCCCAAACCGCAAAATCATCTTTCAAAACTTTTGTAATTCTAACATGCGCATGAGGAGATTTTAACCCTTTCATTGACATACAGTTGCAAGAAAAAGTATGTGAACACTTTGGAATGATATGGATTTCTGCACAAATTGGTCATAAAATGTGATCTGATCTTCATCTAAGTCACAACAATAGACAATCACAGTCTGCTTAAACTAATAACACACAAAGAATTAAATGTTACCATGTTTTTATTGAACACACCATGTAAACATTCACAGTGCAGGTGGAAAAAGTATGTGAACCCCTAGGCTAATGACATCTCCAAGAGCTAATTGGAGTGAGGAGTCAGCCAACTGGAGTCCAATCAATGAGATGAGATTGGAAGTGTTGGTTACAGCTGCCCTGCCCTATAAAAAACACACACCAGTTCTGGCTTTGCTTTTCACAAGAATCATTGCCTGATGTGAATGTTGCCTCGCACAAAAGAGCTCTCAGAAGACCTACGATTAAGAATTGTTGACTTGCGTAAAGCTGGAAAGGGTTATAAAAGTATCTCCAAAAGCCTTGCTGTTCATCAGTCCATGGTAAGACAAATTGTCTATAAATGGAGAAAGTTCAGCACTGCTGCTACTCTCCCTAGGAGTGGCTGTCCTGTAAAGATGACTGCAAGAGTACAGCGCAGACTGCTCAATGAGGTGAAGAAGAATACTAGAGTGTCAGCTAAAGACTTACAAAAGTCTCTGGGATATGCTAACATCCCTGTTAGCGAATCTACGATATGTAAAACACTAAACAAGAATGGATTTCATGGGAGGATACCACAGAGGAAGCCACTGCTATCCAAAATAAACATTGCTGCACGTTTATAGTTTGCACAAGAGCACCTGGATGTTCCACAGCAGTACTGGCAAAATATTCTGTTGAGAGATGAAACCAAAGTTGAGTTGTTTGGAAGAAACACACAACACTATGTGTGGAGAAAAAGAGGCACAGCACACCAACATCATAACCTCATCCCAACTGTGAAGATTGGTGGTGGGGGCATCATGGTTTGGGGCTGCTTTGCTGTGTCAGGGCCTGGACGGATTGCTATCATCGAAGGAAAAATGAATTCCCAAGTTTATCAAGACAATTTTGCAGGGGAACTTAAGGCTATCTGTCCACCAGCTGAAGCTCAACAGAAGATTGATGTTACAACAGGACAACGACCCAAAGCATAGAAGTAAATCAACAACAGAATGGCTTAAACAGAAGGAAATTCGCCTTCTGGAGTGGCCCAGTCAGAGTCCTGACCTCAACCCGATTGAAATGCTGTGGCATGACCTCAAGAAAGCGATTCACACCATACATCCCAAGAATATTGCTGAACTGAAACAGTTGTGTAAAGAGGAATGGTCAAGAATTACTCCTGACCGTTGTGCACGTCTGATCTGCAACTACAGGAAACGTTTGGTTGAAGTTATTGCTGCCAAAGGAGGCTCAACCAGTTATTAAATCCAAGGGTTCACATACTTTTTCCACCTGCACTGTGAATGTTTACATGGTGTGTTCAATAAAAACATGGTAACATTTAATTCTTTGTGTATTATTAGTTTAAGCAGACTGTGATTGTCTATTGTTGTGACTTAGATGAAGATCAGATCACATTTTATGACCAATTTGCGCAGAAATCCATATCATTCCAAAGGGTTTACATACTTTTTCTTGCAACTGTATCTAGTCTCCTAGAAAAAAACTACCAACAGGTAGTATCCTTGATGCTAATGCCAATACACCCAATAAGCTCTGTAATTCCTTCAATTGAGTTTTCTTAACTGAACGCGTTTTTCCTAATCAACAAAACTGCTTTCTCAACTTTGTCCATAGGAAGCCTAAACTCCATGTTCACTGAATCAATTACTATACCTAAGAACTCAATCTCTTGACATGGCCACACTGTTTTTTCTTGAGCCAACAGGACACAAAAATACTGACAAATCTGGATAAAGCACTCTAATAAACGAGAACAATCAACAAAAGAACCAACAAACAAAAAGTCATCTAAATAATGAATAATGCTAACCTAACTCTTTTATAACAACCCAATTCAAAAATAAAGAAAACGTTTCAAAATAGAAGCAAGACCAGGAAAACCCCATTGGCAAACATTTATCAAAGATAAATTGACCATTAAAATGAAAACCTAAAGAGTTAAAACTTTCTGGATATACCGGTAACAAACGAAAAGCAGCCTTATTGTCTGCCTTTGCCATAAAGCACCCTTTCCCAACTGAACGATCTAAAGAAACAGCATCATCAAATGATGTGTAAGATACTGACGCTATTTCTTTATCCAATGAATCATTTAGTGATTCTTTCACTGGGTAAGATAGATGATGTATTAGTCTGAATTCATTAGGATCCTTCTTTAACCTCCTCCCGACCGCCTAACGCAGGGATGCGTCCTGCAGGCGGTCGGTTTGTTCCTCTTGGACGCATTGGCGCGTCATCTCGCGAGACACGAGATTTCCTGTGAACGCGCGCACACAGGAGCGCGCGTTCACAGTATCGGAAGGTAAACAAGCTGATCTACAGCCTGCCAGCGGCGATCATCCGCTGGCAGGCTGTAGATGCGATTTTTTTACCCTCTGAACGGTATATTAGACCTGCTACCTGGTCCTCTGGTGGTCCCTTTTGCTTGGATCGACCACCAGAGGACACAGGCAGCTCTGTAAAGTAGCACCAATCACCACACTACACTACGCCCCCCCCTGTCACTTATTAACCCCTTATTAACCCCTGATCACCCCATATAGACTCCCTAATCACCCCCCTGTCATTGATCACCCCCCTGTAAGGCTCCATTCAGACGTCCGTATGTGTTTTGCGGATCCGCAAAACACGGACACCGCAGATCCGCAAAACACGGACCTCGGCAATGTGCTTTCCGCATTTTGCGGATCTGCACATTGCCAGAACTATATAGAAAATGCCTTTTCTTGTCCGCAATTGCGGACAAAAATAGGACATTTTCTATAGGCTCTACAAAAAACGCAGTGTTCGCCCGATCAGGCCTAATCTTGTGCGCGCACTTGCGTTCAGTCCGCCCCACCGCAGTGACAGAATTTTTTTTTCTGATCACTGCGAAAACACCGTAAAATCGCTGCGGCACTATAAAGGTCACTTTTGAGGGGCATGGCGAGTTCATAGAAGATTTTTTTTTTTTGGCACAAGTTAGCGGAAATTATTATTATTATTTATTTTTTCTTAGGGTACTTTCACACTTGCGGCAGGACGGATCCGACATGCTGTTCACCATTTCGGATCCGTCCTGCGGCTATTTCGCCGTGCCCCCGGGCCGCCGCTCCGTCCCCATGACATGCAGTAATTTTAGTCCGGCGGCTTTCGCCGTGCACCACCGTGCTGCGCCGGAGCTCCGCCCCCGTCCCCATTATAGTCAATGGGGACGGAGCGGCGGCCCGGGGGCACGGTGAAATAGCCGCAGGACGGATCCGACATGGTGAACAGCATGTCGGATCCGTCCTGCCGCAAGTGTGAAACTAGCCTTACAAAGTCTCATATTCCAATAACTTGTGACAAAAAATTTAATCTCACATGAACTCACCATACCCCTCACGGAATCCAAATGCGTATTTTTTTTTTAGACATTTATATTCCAGACTTCTTCTCACGCTTTAGGTCCCCTAAAATGCCAGGGCAGTATAAATACCCCACATGTGACCCCATTTTGGAAAAAAGACACCCCAAGGTATTTCATGAGGGGCATGGCGAGTTCATGTAAAATTTTAATTTTTTGTCACAAGTTAGTGAAATATGAGACTTTGTAAGAGAAAAAATAAATAAATAATTTTCCGTTAACTTGTGCCAAAAAAAATATATTCTAGGAACTCACCATGCCCCTCACGGAATACCTTGGGGTGTCTTCTTTCCAAAATGGGGTCACTTGTGGGGTATTTATACTGCCCTGGGATTTTAGGGGCCCTAAAGCGTGAGAAGTAGTTTGGAATCCAAATGCGTAAAAAATGCCCTGTGAAATTCAGGCCCCTTTGTGCACCTAGGCTGCAAAAAAGTGTCACACATGTGGTATCGCCGTACTCAGGAGAAGTAAGGCAATGTGTTTTGGGGTGTATTTTTACATATACCCATACTGTGTGTGAGAAATATCTCTGTAAAATGACAACTTTGTATAAAAAAATGGGAAAAGTTGTCTTTTACAGAGATATTTATCTCACCCAGCATAGGTATATGTAAAAATACACCTCAAAACACATTGCCCTACTTCTTCTGAGTACGGCGATACCACATGTGTGACACTTTTTTGCAGCCTAGGTGCGCAAAGGGGCCCAAATTCCAATGAGAATCTTTACGATTTCACAGGGCATTTTTTACGCATTTGGATTCCAAACTACTTCTCACGCTTTAGGTCCCCTAAAATGCAAGGGCAGTATAAATACCCCACAAATGACCCCATTTTGGAAAGAAGACACCCCAAGGTATTTCGTGAGGGGCATGGCGAGTTCATGTAAAATGTTATTTTTTGTCACAAGTTAGTGGAATATGGGACTTTGTAAGAAAAAAAAATTATAATAATCATTTTCCGCTAACTTGTGGCAAAAAAAAATATTCTAGGAACTCACCATGCCCCTCACGGAATACCTTGGGGTGTCCTCTTTCCAAAATGGGGTCACTTGTGGGGTATTTATACTGCCCTGGGATTTTAGGGGCCCTAAAGCGTGAGAAGTAGTTTGGAATCCAAATGTGTAAAAAATGCCCTGTGAAATTCAGGCCCCTTTGTGCACCTAGGCTGCAAAAAAGTGTCACACATGTGGTATCGCCGTACTCAGGAGAAGTAAGGCAATGTGTTTTGGGGTGTATTTTTACATATACCCATACTGTGTGTGAGAAATATCTCTGTAAAATGACAACTTTGTATAAAAAAATGGGAAAAGTTGTCTTTTACAGAGATATTTATCTCACCCAGCATGGGTATATGTAAAAATACACTCCAAAACACATTGCCCTACTTCTTCTGAGTACGGTGATACCACATGTGTGACACATTTATGCAGCCTAGATGCGCAAAAAGGCCCAAATTCCAATGAGAATCTTTACGATTTCACAGGGCATTTTTTACGCATTTTAATTCCAAACTACTTCTCGCGCTTTAGGGCCCCTAAAATGCAAGGGCAGCATAAATACCCCACAATTGACCCCATTTTGGAAAGAAGACACCCCAAGGTATTCCGTGAGGGGTATGGTGAGTTCATGTCAAATATTTTTTTTGGTCACAAGTTAGTGGAATATGAGACTTTGTAAGAAAAAAAAATAAAAATAAAAATCATGTCCGCTAACTTGTGACAAAAAATAAAAACTTCCATTAACTCACTATGCCCATCAGCGAATACCTTAGGGTGTCTACTTTCCGAAATGGGGTCATTTGTGGGGTGTTTCTACTGTCTGGGCATTGTAGAACCTCAGGAAACATGACAGGTGCTCAGAAAGTCAAAGTGCGTAAATTCACATTTTTGCACCATAGTTTGTAAACGCTATAACTTTTACCCAAACCAATAAATATACACTTATTGCATTTTTTTTTATCAAAGACATGTAGAAAAATAAATTTTGAGAAAAAATTATATAGAAATGTAGTTTTGCAAAAAAGTTTTGCAAAAATTTCGGTCAATTTCGATTAATATCAAAAAAAGTAAAAATGTCAGCAGCAATGAAATACCACCAAATGAAAGCTCTATTAGTGAGAAGAAAAGGAGGTCAAATTCATTTGGGTGGCAATTTGTATGACCGAGCAATAAACCATGAAATAGTGTAGTACAGAATTGTAAAAAGTGGTCTGGTCATTAAGGGGGTTTAAGCTAGGGGAGCTGAGGTGGTTAAGAAAATGCCCAAAGGAGAAACCCTAAAATCAGTAAACGGTAGAGAATTAAGTGGGCCAGCTACCCTACCTTTTAACTCCTTAAGAATCTTAATATAAACTATATCCATGTGCCTTTTTACTCACGGCAAATTATCATAAATTACACAACCTTTACCTGTGAATCCTGGAACATAAAAACCGGATTGTCTGGAAAAAAACTGCCTGTCTGGAAATAATTCTAGCCATGGCAACATTCTTTCCCATTTCACTGGTGTCTGAGCTTTCTGAAAATTCTCTGGTATTTTGACTTTGCATAGTTGCTTGATTTCATTTTTTAAAACACTGAAACATGGGTGCGCTACTGCACAAAAGGAACACTTATGTCGATATATACTGTACAATTAATCAGCCATTTACAAGCTGATTCGTTATATGCAAAACAAACTCCTTTTTTAATGTTAGCACCAGGCACCAATTAACTATTTGGCTTAGCCTGAAAACCACTTCTCTGTGGCAACATCAGGCTAAGCCAAAGTCCAACATCCTTAGATCCCCATTTCATATTACTGTGTACCGCCAACTTCTGGCGAAAGGTCTCATCATATGAAAACCATGCGAGGCCACCAAAATTACGGTATGCCTCCAAAATGGAATCCATATGCTGGAACAAACCGATACAAAGCTCGGGGTTCTTTGCACATAAAACTGAGGAATAAATGCAATAGGCCTGCATCCAGTTATTAAATGACCATGGTGCAACCCTTTTCCTGCCTCATCTTTCTTATCAACCTTTTTCTCATTTTTAAAAGATTCTTTGGCAGAAGGAAGTAGAGATAAAATATCCACATACTCCCTCCTCCAAATTTTTTCCTTCATTGTTTGTGACAAATGAAACCCCAAAGGAGAACCGTCACAGGTAGGGTTGAGCGAACCCGAACTGTAGGATTTTTGGACCCCGGACCCGAACATTTTCGTGAAAGTTCGGGTTCGGTGTTCGGCGCTTTCTTGGTGCTTTTTGAAGGGCTGCACAGCAGCCAATCAACAAGCGTCATACTACTTGCCCAAAGAGGCCATCACAGCCATGCCTACTAATGGCATGGCTGTGATTGGCCAGAGCAGCATGTGACCCAGGCTCTATATAAGCTAGGGTCACGTAGCGCTGCACGTCACTCTGCTGTTACAAGTGTAGGGAGAGGATGCTGCTGGACTTGTGATTTCAGGGAGAGCATAGGAGAGAATCTAACTCAGCGATCTACAGACAAATAGTTGTGTGGGTGCAGGGCACTATCGTTTTACCCTGCCCTGAGCTCATTGACCAAAAATACAAACTTTTAGAATTCTGTTAGTTAGGTGGGTGGTGGCAGTGGCGGCCATTTTATGCATGCTCAGTGCACCAGCACTGCATCTGAGCTTTTGGGACATTGCAAATCACCATTTTTTGGGGGCAAACTACAACATCTGGATTAATCAGTGTGCAATTTAAGGTAGAAATACACCCATCATTTTCCGGGGTTTGAAAAACACTTTTTTTTTTTCAAAAAACAGTATTTGCCAGATCTGCAAGTGTTAAATTCAAGTTTAATATATACAGCATTCATATTCTGTTAGCAAAAAAAGACTTTTTGTGCAATCTACAACATCTGTATTAGTCAGTATGCAATTTAAGCTAGAAATACACCCATCATTTTCTGGGGTTTGAAAAACACTTTTTTTTCAAAAAAACAGTATTTGCCAGATCTGCAAGTGTTAAATTCAAGTTTAATATATACAGAATTCATATTCTGTTAGCAAAAAAAGACTTTTTGGGCAATCTACAACATCTGTATTAGTCAGTGTGCAATTTAAGCTAGAAATCCACCCATCATTTTCTGGGGTTTAAAAAACACACTTTTTTTTTCAAAAAACAGTATTTGCCAGATCTGCAAGTGTTAAATTCAAGTTTAATATATACAGCATTCATATTCTGTTAGCAAAAAAAAGACTTTTTGGGCAATCTACAACATCTGTATTAGTCAGTGTGCAATTTAAGCACATTTTCTGGGGTTTGAAAAACACACTTATTTGACAAAAAAAAACACTATTTTCAGGCCTTGCAGCATCAGCATGTGTGAAATTACAGGCTTATATACTGCTGTCAAATTCAGTTGTTAAACAAACACTCGTTTGGGCTCCAAAAATTTAGTTGGCAGCCTTTGATGCAGATGTCATTGTGAGATACACCCTTAGGCCTCCTGCACACGAACGTATTTTTTTGCGGTCCGCAAAAACGGGTCCCGTTTTTCCGTCATCCGTGACCGTTTTTTCGTCCGTGGGTCTTCCTTGATTTTTGGAGGATCCACGGACATGGAAAAAAAAGTCGTTTTGGTGTCCGCCTGGCCGTGCGGAGCCAAACGGATCCGTCCTGAATTACAATGCAAGTCAATGGGGACGGATCCGTTTGACGTTGACACAATATGGTGCCATTTCAAACGGATCCGTCTCCATTGACTTTCAATGTAAAGTCTGGAGTCCCTTTTATACCATCGGATCTGAGTTTTCTCCAATCCGATGGTATATTTTAACTTGAAGCGTCCCCATCACCATGGGAACGCCTCTATGTTAGAATATACTGTCGGATATGAGTTAGATCGTGAAACCTCATTTCCGACAGTATATTCTAACACAGAGACGTTCCCATGGTGATGGGGACGCTTCTAGTTAGAATATACTACAAACTGTGTACATGACTGCCCCCTGCTGCCTAGCAGCATCCGATCTCTTACAGGGGCCGTGATCAGCACAATTAACCCCTCAGGTGCCGCACCTGAAGGGGTTAATTGTACTATCATATCCCCCTGTAAGAGATCAGGGCTGCCAGGCAGCAGGGGGCAGACCCCCCCCCCCCTCCCCAGTTTGAATATCATTGGTGGCCAGTGCGGCCCCCCCCCCCCTTCCTCCCTCTATTGTAATAATTCGTTGGTGGCACAGTGTGCCCCCCCGCCCCCCCCTTCCTCCCTCTATTGTAATAATTCGTTGGTGGCACAGTGTGCGCCCCCCCCCCTTCCTCCCTCTATTGTAATAAATCGTTGGTGGCACAGTGTGCGCCCCCCCCCTTCCTCCCTCTATTGTAATAAATCGTTGGTGGCACAGTGTGCGCCCTCCATTGGCCCCCCCTCCCTCTACAGCATTAACAACATTGGTGGCCAGTGTGCGGCCTCCCATCTCCCCCCCCCCCCCGATCATTGGTGGCAGCGGGTTACTAGCAATAGTACAATAGTAAAAGATTCATACTTACCTGCGAGCCGCGATGTTCGTGTCCGGCCGGGAGCTCCTCCTACTGGTAAGTGACAGTTCATTTAGCAATGACACTTACCAGTAGGTGGAGCTCCCGGCCGGACACGAACATCGCAGCAGCCGGTAAGTATGAATCTTCTACTATTGTACTATTGCTAAGTAAGTAACCATGGCAACCAGGACTGTAGTAGCGTCCTGGTTGCCATGGTTACCGATCGGAGCCCCAGCGATTAAACTGGGACTCCGATCGGAACTCCGCTGCCACCAATGATGGGGGGAGGGGGGGAGATGGGAGGCCGCACACTGGCCACCAATGTTGTTAATGCTATAGAGGGAGGGGGGGCCGATGGGGGGCGCACACTGTGCCACCAACGAATTATTACAATAGAGGGAGGGGGGGGGGGGGGGCGCACACTGTGCCACCAACCTATTATTACAATAGAGGGGGGGGGGCCGCACTGGCCACCAATGATATTCAAACTGGGGAGGGGGGGGGAGGGTCTGCCCCCTGCTGCCTGGCAGCCCTGATCTCTTACAGGGGGCCGTGATCAGCACAATTAACCCCTTCAGGTGCCGCACCTGAAGGGGTTAATTGTGCTGATCACAGCCCCCTGTAAGAGATCGGGTGCTGCCAGGCAGCAGGGGGCAGTCTTGTACACAGTTTGTAGTGTATTCTAACTAGAAGCGTCCCCATCACCATGGGAACGCTTCTGTGTTAGAATATACTGTCGGTTCTGAGTTTTCACGAAGTGAAAACTCAGCTTTGAAAAAGCTTTTATGCAGACGGATCTTCGGATCCGTCTGTATAAAAACTAACCTACGGCCACGGATCACGGACACGGATGCCAATCTTGTGTGCATCCGTGTTCTTTCACGGACCCATTGACTTGAATGGGTCCGTGAACCGTTGGCCGTGAAAAAAATAGGACAGGTCATATTTTTTTCACGGCCAGGAAACACGGATCACGGATGCGGCTGCAAAACGGTGCATTTTCCGATTTTTCCACGGACCCTATGAAAGTCAATGGGTCCGCGAAAAAAAACGGAAAACGGCACAACGGCCACGGGTGCACACAACGGTCGTGTGCAGGAGGCCTTAATACATTTGGGTAACATTCAGAGATTTTAAATACCGCCATTTGGTGCCCCAATATTGAATTCAGGCCTACAGAGGTTCAGGCCCTGTGAGATACCACCTCTACATACAGGGGTTTAAATTAGGCATTTGAAATACAGCCATTTTAAACACAGCCTTTTTGTGCAAAGATATATTTACTTCAGGCCTACACTGAATCAGGGCGTTTGTGATCCCCACTATACATGCAAGGGTTTGAATTAAGGCATTTGAAATACAGTCATTTGAAATACATCCTTTTTGTGGAAAGATATATTTACTTCAGGCCTACACTGGTTCAGACCGTTTGAGTTACCCCCCTACATACAGGGGTTTGAATCAGGCATTTGAAATACAGCCATTTTGTGTAAAGATATATTTACTTCAGGCCTACAGAGGTTCAGGCCCTGTGAGATACTACCTCTACATACAGGGGTTTGAATTAGCCATTTGAAATACAGTCATTTGAAATACATCCTTTTTGTGCAAAGATATATTTACTTCAGGCCTACACTGGTTCAGACCGTGTGAGATACCCCCCTACATACAGGGGTTTGAATCAGGCATTTGAAATACAGCCATTTGAAATATAGCCATTTTGTGCAAAGATATATTTACTTCAGGCCTACACTGATTCAGGGCGTGTGAGATCCCCCCTATACATACAGGGGTTTGAATTAGGCATTTGAAATACAGCCATTTTAAATACCGCCTTTTTGTGCAAAGATATATTTACTTCAGGCCTACACTGATTCAGGGCGTTTGTGATCCCCACTATACATACAGGGGTTTGAATTAGGCATTTGAAATACAGTCATTTGAAATACATCCTTTTTGTGGAAAGATATATTTACTTCAGGCCTACACTGGTTCAGACCGTGTGAGATACCCCCCTACATACAGGGGTTTGAATTAGGCATCTGAAATACAGCCATTTGAAATACAGCCATTTTGTGTAAAGATATATTTACTTCAGGCCTACAAAGGTCCAGGCCCTCTGAGATACTACCTCTACATACAGGGGTTTGAATTAGCCATTTGAAATACAATCATTTGAAATACATCCTTTTTGTACAAAAAGATATATATATACTTCAGGCCTACACTGGTTCAGACCATGTGAGATACCCCCCTACCTACAGGGGTTTGAATCAGGCATTTGAAATACAGCCATTTGAAATACAGCCATTTTGTGTAAAGATATATTTACTTCAGGCCTACAGATGTTCAGGCCCTCTGAGATACTACCTCTACATACAGGGGTTTGAATTAGCCATTTGAAATACAATCATTTGAAATACATCCTTTTTGTACAAAAAGATATATATATACTTCAGGCCTACACTGGTTCAGACCATGTGAGATACCCCCCTACCTACAGGGGTTTGAATCAGGCATTTGAAATACAGCCATTTGAAATACAGCCATTTTGTGTAAAGATATATTTACTTCAGGCCTACAGGTGTTCAGGCCCTCTGAGATACTACCTCTACATACAGGGGTTTGAATTAGGCATTTGAAATACAGCCATTTTAAATACCGCCATTTTGTGCAAAGATATATTTACTTCAGGCCTACAGAGGTTCAGACCGTGTGAGATACCCCCCTACATACAGGGGTTTGAAGCAGGCATTTGAAATACAGCCATTTTAAATACCGCCTTTTTGTGCAAAGATATATTTACTTCAGGCCTACACTGATTCAGGGCGTTTGTGATCCCCACTATACATACAGGGGTTTGAATTAGGCATTTGAAATACAGTCATTTGAAATACATCCTTTTTGTGGAAAGATATATTTACTTCAGGCCTACACTGGTTCAGACCGTGTGAGATACCCCCCTACATACAGGGGTTTGAATCAGGCATTTGAAATACAGCCATTTGAAATACAGCCATTTTGTGTAAAGATATATTTACTTCAGGCCTACGGAGGTTCAGGCCCTCTGAGATACTACCTCTACATACAGGGGTTTGAATTAGGCATTTTAAATACAGCCATTTTAAATACCGCCATTTTGTGCAAAGATATATTTACTTCAGGCCTACAGAGGTTCAGGCCCTCTGAGATACTCCCTCAACATACAGGGGTTTGAATTAGGCATTTGAAATACAGTCATTTGAAATACAGCCTTTTTGTGCAAAGATATATTTACTTCAGGCCTACACAGGTTCAGACCGTGTGAGATACCCCCCTACATACAGGGGTTTGAATTAGGCATTTGAAATACAGCCGTTTTGTGCAAACATATATTTACTTCAGGCCTACAGAGGTTCAGACCGTGTGAGATACCCCCCTACATACAGGGGTTTGAATCAGGCATTTGAAATACAGCCATTTTGTGCAAAGATATATTTACTTCAGGCCTTTACTGATTCAGGGCATGTGTGATCCCCCCTATACATACAGGGTTTTGAATCAGGCATTTGAAATACAGCCATTTGAAATACAGCCATTTGGTGCAAATAAATCTTTAATTCAGGCCTTCACTGATTCAGGGCGTGTGTGATCCCCCCTATACACACAGGGGTTTGATTCAGCCATTTGAAATACAGCCATTTGAAATACAGCCATTTGAAATACAGCCATTTGAAATACAGCCATTTTGTGCAAAGAAATCTTTAATTGAGGCCTAGTCTGGTTCAGGCCGTGTGAGATATACCCTTTACATACTGTCGTTCTTTTTTACTATTAATTAAACACCCATTTACAAATTGAACCATAATTAAACTCCCATTTAGGGCAAGATCCTAAATTCAAAAAATATGAGGAGAGCGTCAAATAAGGGACGTGGCCCAGGTTGTGGTGCTGCTGGTGGAGCTCCTGTTGCAGGGAGAGGACGTGGTCGATCTGTGCCAGCTACACGCACAAGTGAAACCCCTTCCTCAGGTGCGAGTAGGCGACAAAACCTGTAGCGGTATTTGGTTGGGCCTAATGCTGCTCTACGAATGGTGAGGCCTGAACAAGTACAGGCGCTAGTAGATTGGGTTGCTGACAGTGGATCCAGTCTGAGCCCCAAGTCATGCAGCAGTCTCTTCTGCTTTTTATGACTCTGTTAGCAGGGTTTCCCAGGGCCATCCACCTAGCCCTGCCTCAGAAGTGGAAGAGATTGAGTGTACCGATGCCCAACCACTTATTTTTCAAGATGAGTACATGGGAGGACCATCGCAGCACGTCTCGGATGATGACGAAACACAGGTGCCAACTGCTGTGGCTTTCGAAAGCGTGCAGACCAACAAGGAAGTCAGGGGTGAAGACTGGGTGGAATATGATGTGGAGGACGATGAGGTCCTCTACCCCACATGGAATCAAGGTCATGCGAGTGACCGATGTAGTTTGGAGAAAGAGGCATCGCGAGATTACGGCAATCTTACTGTGAAGAAAGGAGGAGATTCGGAGAACGCAGGCAGTGTTGGGCTCCTTCACAGGGGGGCGTGGCTGGGCACCAAGAAGGTTAGTACAGCCCATTGGGCTCCTTACCAGGGTCATTTACATATCTCTAAAATAATTTTTAACTAAATAAAAGGACACAGCCCTATAGGACAGGTATTTTGCGGACATGCTAGCGGCGATCTAGCCGTGCATGTCCGCATCTCTATAAACTAAAACAAGGTGACAGAATTCCTTTAATGACCAAATTCAAAAATTCTACTTATTTTGTACTAATGCTGGAGGTGAATTTTAGATTATTCTGATTTATCTCCTTTAAGAACGTCTTCAACTCAATTTCACTTTTTTGCCAAATGAAAAATATGTCACTTATGAATCTCCTCCAGAGCACTACGTCCTCCTCCAGGATTAATATTATTTCAGCTATAACTTTTAGGGTTTAGGTTTTAACATATGTATTTTAGAATATAATAAATAAATGATATACATGTTTACACTAATTGCTCTATATATAACCAGATGGTGAGTGCCTGCTTATTTGAAATACATTTACTTTATTTTATGTGATTGAATGAATCACTTTTTGAGCAAGAGCACCTTTCCCTTTGTCACATAGAGGGTGAGCCACTATATTCTTAAAATTTTACCTGTTAAAATCACCCTATTATAGTAGAGTTCCTTTCTCTGTGTCAATATGGACATCTGGAATTATATAGAGGATCAACGTCAGAGAATGGAAACCTTTTCATTTGAGGATCAAGCAATCAATATGGGAAAATTCAGGGATAAATCCGTGACAGAGGTATTTAGAGATCTTGAGACCTTACTAATTAAAAAATTAAAACAAAGGTGGGAGATAAATTTACTTAATCGACACCTAGAACAGGATATAGTACCAAAAGGTCTCCGGCTCTCTAAGACCCCAGCACAGGATCTACATAGTGAAGAGTTTGACAAAGAATGGGAAAATCTATTGTCAATACAGTCTATAGCTCTGGTATAATTAATTATCAAAAGTAGGATTCAGATTTTAGAAGAGACAACTATAAAAATTTACCAAATAAGGGAAACAATAGACAAATTCCCAGAAAGTGAAGAATGCATTAATTGGCATGAGAGAATTTGTAAAAGTCTAGGAATAGTAGAGCAAGAAATTATAGCCAAAAAAAGTAAGAAAATTCGTAATCTTGTGAGAAATTATATATCACAGGTCTCCACCTATAGGATACAAGTACAATTTAAGATACAAGGAGGAAACTCAAAAATGGAATCAGAACTGATACACACAAAGAACACATTATACGCGGTACCAATACCAAAATCACACGAAGGGGAGGCACATTTAGAGAATCACTATCATCACTCACGCAACCAGAACCTAGAAAACAGAGGGGGAAAGGGAAAGGAGAGAAAGAAGAAATCACAGAAGATAGTAACAGAGAATGAAAATTCCATAGTTAACTTAAGTTCCATTGTTGTAACACCTACTCAAGTAAGCTTACTTAACAAAATATTAAAATTCGCACTAACGGCACATTTGAGCAAATTCAACACATTTATCGGAATAGAGAAGTTTATAAGGAAGTTATGTTTAAAAAAGTATTTTAAAATAAATCAAATCAATCCTACCGAGGATAAACAGAAGTATCACCACACCGATCTTAAATGAAAAACTAAAATGTACCGTAAACAAGAAATAGGACGTAGAAGCAGATACAAGGAAAATAAAGGGAGGATCAAAAAAACTGAATGACCTCACTTCATGGGAGATTCAGGCCATCAAACAACTACAGCAGGAAGACAAAATTACAATTTGTCTGGCAGATAAGGGAGGGGAAATCGTAATCTTGTATACACAACAATATGACATGGAATGTAAAAAACAACTGGCAGACAGTACAACATATAGGCGATTGCAAAAGAATCCTATTAGGAAATACAGCCAATCACTAGAGAAATATGCAGAAAAGGGATTAAACAAGGGATTTTTAAGCAAACAGGAATATCAATTTATTGTAGGATCTCAACAGCAACTACCGGTTTTTTATTGCATGCAGAAAATCCATAAAGACCCAATAAATCCCCCGGGGAGACCGATTATTTCTGGTATTGGATATTTTACATCCAATTTTTCCCAATATTTGGACAAGCAACTACAACCAGCAGTAAAAAACACTTTTTCATATATTAAGGACACCACTCAAATAATCCGGAGTGTTGAGGATTTACAGTATAAAAATCAATGGATCCTAGGTACTCTGGATGTAAATTCACTGTATACCATAATGAATCATGAACACGGAATACAGGCGCTAAAACGACAACTGGGAACACATGTACAACTTCAACCAGAACAAGTGGAGTACATAGCCGAGAGAGTCGAGTATATTCTGTCTCATAATTATTTTGCATATGACTCAGACTTTTACCTTCAGACAAGGGGAACCGCCATGGGCACTTGGTTTGCCCCCAGTTATGCAAATTTGTTTATGGCTCAGTGGGAGGATCAATACATTGTGCTAAGACTGAGGGAGGACCTAGTGCTCTGGGGAAGATTCATAGATGACATTTTTCATTTGTCAAAAAACTGAAATTGAGCTGAAGACGTTCTTAGACTAGATAAATCAGAATCAGAATAATCTAAAATTCACCTCCAGCATTAGTACAAAGCAAATAGAATTTTTGAATTTGATCAATAAAACACAAGAGGACCGTCTGAAATGCCAAATTTATCAAAAACCGGTAGCAAAAAATAGCTATATTTTGTATTCCAGTTGTCACCTACCAGGGTGGCTGATTAATATCCCTAAAGGACAGTTCAGACGACTAAAGAGGAATTGTACGGTTGAGTAAGATTTTGAAAAAGAAGCAGCCTGTATGAAAGAACTATTTCTCACCAAAAATTACCCTGTCCATCTTGTTGAATCCTCTCTGACAGAAGTTAGGAATATGCAAAGAAAGTCTTTTTTCGAATCAGAAGATAATAAGATAGAGATAAAAAATTTGGAAAAAGGAGAACAGATTAGGATTATTTTACCTTATAATGCCCAGCATAGAAAAATAGAAACGATTGTAAGAAAACATTGGCATCACATTTTGAAGGATAAATTGATAGGCCCACTGTTAACTAAAGGACCTCAAATTGTATATACTAGGGTACCAAATTTATCACTCAAAGTAGCACCAACTGTCAAAAAGAAACATAAAGACAGACCCTCTCAGAATCTGTTCAATCTCAAAGGCTTTTATAGATGTAATGCATGCAGTAATTGCAAGAGCACTAAGTTCCCTAAAAAAACAACTAGAGTATCCTCAACAAGTAATGCCTTTACATATGAAATTGACACCTTCCTCTCATGCAATACAGCAAATGTCCTCTATTTAATCAAGTGCTCATGTAAAAAAAAATACATAGGTAGGACAAAAAGGCTACTAAAATCACGAATTTCGGAACATATGATTAAGATCAGAAATGGTTACGAAAAGCACTCTCTATCTAAACACTTCAAATACCATCACAATAAAGATCCAAGTCAACTAATACTTACTGCATTGGAAAAGGTAGAGGTACATTGGGGGTGGGGATCACATTGCGAATATGTCGAGACAAGAAGCCAGACGAATATATGACTTCAATACCTTATTACAAGATGGTTTGAATTCAGACTTTGAATTGTTTGTCCAATGGGACATCGGAGTCAGGCTGTTTTACCAACACTCCGATCTCCCCTTGGTGGAGGGCCCACACCCTAGCATACATCTATACATCTATCAAGTCTCTCTGTGTTCTTCTACAAACAGAACAATATAAACAACAATAGAACTCATTAAGATGCTAAAATAATCAGCACAAACAGCTTTATACATTATTTATTAGACTAGTGCAATATTATCTAACACTATCACTTAATCAGTAAATAAAAGGATACAATATGAGCAACAACCACAAAAAATAAATATAAAACCTATATACCAAAAAAACGCACATGCGTTTTTTCATGCACTGATAATTTATACTAATTCATATTGATTATTTGTCAATCTGGTGGGACCGCGCTGCTCCTCATTCACACAGAGCTTTTTTTCCTCGAATGTAGGTATTTACTTAATCCAGCTCAAGACAGACACCTCTAGATTAAATCGCAGTATACTTCCACGCAGGTTGGAAAGCTCAGCATGTCATCTCTGTATGGTTCAGAACCGCCCACACCTCTATGCTGAGCCGTCGTGGGCTATCTGCAAGATGTCATAAACCGCACAATAGTGAGAGTACCACCAGCACAGTTAAAATCCTCCGTTTTATTATACTCACAGAAAGAAAGTAATTTTTCAGCATGTCATTACAACAGTGGTCTTTTGCACAGCCCTGAGGAGCAGCGCGGTCCCACCAGATTGACATTTTATAATTGTGAAGAACCCACTTCATTTAAGGAGACCAGCAGCGCAAGTACCATTGAAACCTAGTGACTTATTTTACTCTTCTTTGCATTGATATATTGATTATTTAATGGATTTTTCATAGATTTTTTGTTTTATCCTCTATTTTATCTTATTTGTGCTTTAACAATGTGATAATACATTATGACTATAAAGAATTAGGAACAAACTTTTTGGGATGCCACCAAAATCAGCGAGATCTAGCAGTGCAAACAACAGTGAGTACAAAACGCACAGGTGTCCTTTACTGCTGCAATTAATACGACTGTCACCAGCAAGTTATCAGCAAGTACCAATGGCAGAAATCAGGGAGTTTTAAAACAGAACTGATATTGCACTATTGAATCGTGCCATTATTTGTACTATTAACTACTGCTGCTACTATTGACCACTGCTGCTGCTATTAACTACTGCTGCTACTATTAACCACTGCTGCTATTATTAGCAATAACTACCAACTGCAATAAGTAATACACTAAGCACTACTGGATTGATGCCATTGATCTAAGGATTTTCCAACTACTGCTGCTACTATTACCACTAACCATCATTATAAATTGATACTAACTGCAATAAGTAATACACTAAGCACCACTGTATTGATGCCATTGATCTAAGGATTTTCCAACTACTGCTGCTACTATTACCATTAACCATCATATTAAAATTGCTACTAACCGCAATAAGCAATACACTAAGCACCACTGTATTGACGCCATTGATCTAAGGATTTTCTATTTGCCTAGGCAAAAACCTTCCAAAAACTACCATTTCCATTGGTGCCACCCACGATGGTCACTAACATTGACTGTCATCATTTGATATCACCCATTCTCAAGTGATATAGCCACTGTTGTTACTACTATTACCAATTATTATCACTAACAACTGTTACTACATTTTTATAATTGTTCAATAAGTGATATACAAAACATTGTTGGAATGACGCCATTGATTTAAAGATCTATCACTCGCCTGAGCGAAAGCCTACAAAAACTACCATTATCATTGGGGCCATCAACAGTCATTGTTGTCACTAATATTGATTGTTACTGTATAATATTGAATGTTACTGCTTGATATTATGGGTCTTTAAGTTATATGCTAATCAAAATCCATCACGTTTGATGTAATTGAGAAAACGACTGTTAATTGTTTGGTATTTGTACATTATTTTAGTCATAACTTTTAGGATTAACATTATTTTAGCTATAACTTTTAGGGTTTAGGTTTTAACATATGTATTTTAGAATATTAGTAATAAAAGATATACATGTTTACACTAATTGCTCTATATATAACCAGATGGTGAGTGCCTGCTTATTTGAAATACATTTACTTAAAGGGTTTCTGTCACCCCACAAAACTCATTTTTTTTTTTTTGGATAGTCTCCTCAGCACTCCCTCAGTGCGCCTGCGCCGATAACATCACCGAAAGAGAAGACGTCATCGGCGCAGGCGCACTGAGGGAGTGCTGAGGAGACGAGCCTCCTCATCTCAGAGCGCCTGCGCCGAATGACCAGAGGCGCGCGATTTTTGAAATACTGACAGGGCCGGCCGGAGGAGGAGATCACGGCTGGCCCTGTCAATCAACAAGAGGAGGCGGCGGATTTCTGCTGCGGCTACCAGCAAGTAGACGCCCTACTTGCTGGTAGAGCCCTGATTTGCATATTATAAAACTTTGTTTTCTAAAGAATCGGCCGCATGAAAGTAAGTAAGACTATTATATTCTCCTATATCGCGCTATAAGGAATATAACTATCCAAAAAAAGAGTTTTGTGGGGTGACAGAAACCCTTTAATTTTTTGTGATTGGGTGAATCACTTTTTGAGCAAGAGCACCTTTCCCTTTGTCACATAGAGGGTGAGCCACTATATTCTTTAAAGTAACAAAATTTCTGCTCAGTCTTTATCCGTCAGAGATGAATTGTCAGCGGTATACTGGTATACAGATTTCATTGTGGGGCTTTGATGTACTGTATAGGCAGGAGCACATTCCTGCCTGTGCCAGCTGCACTCTCTAAAAGCTCTGCATAGCACATCACTAATGGTCTATGTCAGGCTTTAACTGATCAAAAGCACATAGGGGCAATGATGTGCTATGCAGAGCTCCTGCCTGTGCTCACTCTGGTCTGGTAAAAGCCTTGCATATCAGGTTTTTCTGAGAGCAAGCGCGGGCAGGGGTTTTGCATACCATCACTGCTTCTTTCTGCGCATGCTCCATTAAAGACTGGCACGGCACATTGGTGATGTGCTATGCAGAGATTTTAGCGAGCGGATCTGGTATAGGCAGTACCAGCGATGTGTGTTCCTGAGTGTACATTTCTCACTGTGGCCCCACAGAAGAATGTAAACACCAGTAAACCACTGACATATCAGCAGTGTATGAGTGTACACATTCCAAAGTGCCATAGGGACCTCAACTACAGGTGCCTATTTTGCAAGCAAAGTTTAGGCACGCTTTAAACAACTCCATGTCTCAGCCACTGATCTAGTCTGCTTCATCAAAACAGATACATAGAGAAAAAAGACGGTGCAAGAGAGTATATGTCCCCTTGGACTCTAACAGCTTAGGCTATGTTCACATCTCCGTTAAGGAGATACAGCTGCTTAATTAGGCGCAAATGTCAGCCGGACAAAAAAACCTTTGCATGCAATGGCTTTTGTCCCAATGAAACTGGTCATTTATGCTGGAAAGCGGCTGGATCACCAGCGGACCTCATTGCAGTAAATGAAGTTCCGCTGGTGAAGTAGAGGATCTGGCAACACCATATGATGCGAGATGCGGCTGTCTGCTCTGTGTTGGAACAGCCTGCTGGATCTCCTGATGGAGATGTGAACAAAGCCTTAGCAGCTCATTATAGACCACCCTCTTTATTTGTCTCTTACAATCCTTTAGTAAATATGAACCATGAAACTCATTAGCTCAGTTCCTTTACCTGCAATCTATTGGTAGACAGTAGGATGCTGCTTTACGGGGCCCCTGTGCATGTGTTCTGATTTCGCGTATGATTTGTGGCAGGCACAGCACTATGAAGTGCCTTTTGCAATGTGGCATTAGAAGAATATTGGTATCTCTGACTTTTAGTCTAACCAGACTGTCTATTACTCTGTAATTCCTCTAGCGCCATTCTATGGAAACAGTAGGTTTAAAGAGCACACCAAATGCTTGAAATAACTTCTTTATTAACTTCAACTTTTCTTCATATATATCACTGCCAACTCCGAAGCAGATAGTCCATGTACATAACACGTGTTGAAAAGATATCACAAAATGGCGGTATGCATAAGATGGTAATTCAACTCTTCAATCTTGTCATTCAACATAAAATGGTGGATATATTTTTCTCTTCAGTATCTGTACTCTTACTTTAAGTTATTTAAGCACTTTATGATCTCTCTGAGAGGTATATCTGAGGTCCAACAAATAGTTCACTTGCTGAATTTGGTCGCAATTTGCAATATGCAGTTAGCAGTAACTATTTGCAGATTGGTTGAGTATGATCTGGTATGGTTGTATGCAGTTTGGATTGCAATATGGAATTTGAATTTGGATTGTGAACTTTGTAGTTTGCAATTGTATGGTATTTGCAATTGGTGGAACTGTAAGTAAACACACATATAACTGGTTCAATATACAGTTCTAATCACTATATTAACAGTAAGAACATATAACTGTTTTAAATACCTATTTTGGCCTCTCTGCTTCCATAAAATACAGCTCTTAGTGGAGTGTGTGTCTGTTCAGCTTCTCTCTCTGGTGAATAATAATTTATAGCAGCTCCTGCTAGGGAATTTCCCACACAGGCTGTGTGTGAGGCTGGCTCTGATTGGCAAAGACTCCTGCTGTGTGTGAGGCTGGCTGTGAATGGTCTAGACTCCTGCTCAGCAACAATAGTTTAACTCTATGCTTTCTGTTGTTTCCGCTGTGTCATTGAGCTTACCTCACATCCATATAATGAATCTTAAAGGCATATTATCTTTTCTGCTTCTGTGAACACAATATATATAACAGTTATATGACATCCAAACATGAAGTCACTGTAAGTAACTCTGCTTTTATCTTTAACACACAAACATAGGAACTGTATTAAGGTTATTGGAAGGTCTAGCTGTATAAACATATAAGCTATGTTAGCAACCTAGGACAGGTCTTAGCTGGCCAGCTACATGATTTGTCTTCCTCTGAATTAAACAGCAATTTATATTCCTATGTAACATTATTATCAAATTTCATATGAAAGTGATCAACCTCATTGATATAGGTCACCAAAAGTTTACTTGTACAGAAGTATACTGATCTGAAATAACCATAAAACCACCTGTCTAAGGGTGTCTTCACACTAGCGTTATTCTTTTCCGGCATTGAGTTCCTTCCTAGGGGCTCAATACTGGAAAAGAACAGATCAGTTTTATCCTAATGCATTTTGAATGGAGAGCAAACCATTCATTATGCATCAGGATGTCTTCAGTTCAGTATTTTTGCCATTTCAGGACGGAGAAAAAGACTGAACACTTGCCGGAATGCCAGCATTAATTTACATTGAAGTGTAATAGTGCCAGATCCGTCATTAAGTGTTCCGGAAAAACAGATCCGGCATTCCGGTCTGACAAATGCCATTAGTTTGCATACCTTTTGCCGGATCCGGCAGACAATTCCGGCGACGGAACTGCCTACTGGAATCCTCTGCCGCAAGTGTGAAAGTACCCTAAGGCCTCATGCACACATCCATAAGTATTTTGTGGTCCACAAAACACAAATACCAGCTGTGTGCGCCCCTCAGTTTCCTGTTTTGCATGTCCTGCATGACTGTATAAATGCCCATTCTTGTCCGCAATACGGCCAAGAATAGAACATGTGCTGTCCGCATCTTTTGTGGCCCCATAAAAATAAATGGGTCTTGTAACTGATCTGCAAAAATTGGTAGATCGGGTGCAGAAAAAAAATACAGTTTTGTGCTTGAGACCTAATATTGTGATAGTCCCCATGGTCCCAGCAAAACAGCTTTGACATATCAATGCATGGACCTGCAGTTTTGGAGAGTCTGTGGACCCAATTGTCTAGCATCACAATTTGGTTCTTGTGAAGATCACTCAGATCCTTACAAGGTCTAATTTTTCCTGCTTCCAACACATTAACTATAGGAACTTTCCATTTACTTGCTGTCTTCTATATCCCACCACTAAATAATGAACATTATCTACTTCATCTGTCAGTGGTTTACTGTTATGGCTGATCGGTGTTAGATTTGCATTGGGTTTCTGGTTCCCCAGTTACCGTACCCCTCCCTACCCATAAAATATGGTATAGATTTTGAGACTATCCTTGATCAGAGACCATGATTGAATTTGGACCCTCAAGCGTAATATTATTTAAAGCACTGAAACTTGACTTTTTTGGCCTCGAAAGCACAAGGGTCTTGTTGCTACAAACTCTGCCCCCGTAGTTATGTGATTCATCTAAACGTAATGTAAATGCAGGACAATAATGTTCTGTTCTCATTTTCTACCTCTTGTTAACCTGCACTAGCCCACCACGCATGTACAATATAAATCTCTTGTGAATCTTACATAATATCATCCTCAGGAGCTAGGAAGGAAGCATTTTTGTATTGTTTTGAGGAAGGAAGGGCGGTGAACTTTAAAATATTCACAAACACAGGTTCTCAGAAATAACATTTATTTCAGAATTAAGGAGTCTGGTAAAAGATTGTCTGGTTTATAATTATAGCGACATGACAAAATGTCCAAATGAGAAACTTTACATAACAATGTGTACACTACTGGAAAATAACATCAATAGCATTTCAGATCTCACTGCTGACCAAGTACAACCAAAGGAATACATTAGCATCCTGACATCACTGTGTACCCTTTGGTATTTAGGCACATTGGTGACAGAGGGTTTTTTAACTTGTTTTTGTGACACTCTTTTCTGAGAACCATAACTTTTTAATTTTTCCAGTGATGTGGCTGAATAAGGGATTGTTGTTTAGCAAAAATCTTAATACCCCTTTGATTTTCTTGGCAACTATTAATTTTATTTTATTACCTCTTTTATACAACTGTCCTCCACACTGGGAGAGAAAAACAGCCCTGAAACCAGAGGAAATCCTTTTCTTTAAATTTTCAACAAACGGGGGGTATCGCTGCTGTCAAATTTCCAACTGTGAGTACAAGCATTATTAAAATACCAAAAATAGTTTTTAAAGAAAATTACACCTTAAAACAAAAATAGGACAGTGGTTTGAAGAAAATGACATTCATATAGTACCGTATATACTCGAGTATAAGCCGAGCCCCTAATTTTACCCCAAAAAAATGGGAAAAATTATTGACTCGAGTATAAGACTAGGGTGGGAAAAGCAGCTATAATGCAGAGTGTATGTGTGTATATAATGCACACACTCTACATTATATACACACATCTGCAAGAGGGTGACTCCCTGTATTTAATGCAGAGTGTGTGCATTATATACACACACACTCTGCATTAAATACAGGGAGCCATCCACAGATCTCCCCCCTAAACAGTGCCATCCACAGATCCCCCCTAAACAGTGCCATCCACAGATCCCCCCTCCCCTAAACAGTGCCATGATGGCACTGTTTAGGGGAGGGGGTATCTGTGGATGGCACTGTAGGGGGATCTGTGGATGGCACTGCCATCCACAGATCCCCCTACAGTGCCATCCACAGATCCCCCTACAGTGCCATCCACAGATCCCCCTACAGTGCCATCCACAGATCCCCCTACAGTGCCATCCACAGATCTCCCTACAGTGCCATCCACAGATCTCCCTACAGTGCCATCCACAGATCCCCCTACAGTGCCATCCACAGATCTCCCTACAGTGCCATCCACAGATCTCCCTACAGTGCCATCCACAGATCTCCCTACAGTGCCATCCACAGATCTCCCTACAGTGCCATCCACAGATCCCCCTACAGTGCCATCCACAGATCCCCCTACAGTGCCATCCACAGATCCCCCTACAGTGCCATCCACAGATCCCCCTACAGTGCCATCCACAGATCCCCCTACAGTGTCATCCACAGATCCCCCTACAGTGCCATCCATAGATCCCCCTCAACGACGCTCACAGCAGTATTCTTACTTTGTCTTTGCTCCGGTAATACAGGCATTGCGGGGAGCGGCGCTCACTCACTGACGTCACGCGCCTTCTCCCACTAGACGGCGCAGGCGAGTGACGTCAGTGAGTGAGCGCCGCCCCCCGCACTGCCTGTATTACCGGAGCTAGACTAGACTCGAGTATAAGACGAGGAGGCTTTTTGAGCACAAAAATATGTGCCAAAAAACTCGTCTTATACTCGAGTATATACGGTATATATAGTGCCTTTACTTGTATTTTTCATAACTCTGGTTTATGTCAGAGAGGGGAAACGGCACATGCACCTCATGTTCTTCCATGATGAATGTAACTAAAATTATTCCATTCTTATGACAAGTGGAAGGTGGAGTTAAATTGAGTATGTCTGGCCCACCAGAGAAAATTACTCCTTTGTCACTCTATACTCAACATATACATGTCCAATTTTACTAGTTTAGTACCCCAGACCTGGGGATAATACTATTGTGTTCTTTAATGGTTGCATTTTTATATATATTATATGTAATGTTCTGTATTTTGCATGTACCATTTAATTTATTCAGCAAGGGAAGTACTGGTTGGCAATGGCTGGCAACAGCAGGGTTAACTACCCTGTTCCACCTCTCCTGGTAGGTGGGCTAGTCTAAATTCCTGCCAGGAGGGGGAAGTCTAGAGTAGATAGTGAGTACTAGGAGGAGAGGCGACGAGAGAGGTCCTGTCCTGATAGTGGAGGAGTTGGAAAGTAGCTCATAGCACCTATTCCTAAAAACCCTATCAAAGTTGAGGATCCAAATATCCCTCTCCTGCCAGGAGAACAGTTGACTACATCTTCAAGTAAAGCCTTGAAATTCCAGACAGCAGATCAACAGCACCTTTAACTTGAAAATTCTGCTCAATCTGTACAGCAGCCTTAAAAAATATTCTGTGCTGTTTTTTAATCAATTCTGTTTTAATTTTTTTTCATGAAAGCAATAATACGTGGAAATTACAACATCATGTCCAGACAATATGTATGAACATACTGAGAGATTAATAGGTAAACATTACATAGCAAATAATGAAGACAAAGAAATATGCAACACATCACTGTACGCAATAGTAAGTTTTGCAAAGACTATGCTGAGATATGTATAGTAGTCTGGATTGTGAGGGAGAAAAGGGGTAACAAAATATCTAAAAGAACCTGTAGCTAATGCCATTAGCAGTCACACCTGTCTAGGAGGAGGAATAAAACCATAAGCAGTGGCGTAACTACAACTGACTGGGCCACACAGCAAATTTTTGAATGCCCCCTTCCCCAAGCAACTTCTTCCCAACCCCCAACTCACATGCAACCCCCACTCCTGTGGCTAGTCAAGATTGAGGTCTCAGACAATAAAATCTCTTAGTCTTCCTCCTGGGGGGGGGCCACTTGTGGGTCTGGGCCCCAAAGCAGTCGCTTCCCCTGCTACACCTACAGCTACGCCCCTGACCGTAAGGCACCAGAGGTAAAGGAATGCGGGTCCGTTCTGTGGGAGTTCTATACTGTTTGACTAGTAGCCAATAGTCCCATAGACAGAGCTGCCTCTTATGATCCCAATATCACTGCTGCATGGGAAGGGCCACACACATGTTAGATACTTTGCAGCATATTTATCAATGTAATTGCTCCACTTTTCTCGCATTTGGGCTGAGAGCCATATTTATGAAGAACCTGCTCCACCTTTTCCAACATGTCAGAATGACTTGAAAAAACAGGATTAATTATTAATACTGCTCTTTGTGTGCTGAACAACTACAGAAATGGCCTATACCAGTGGTGGTGTACCTATGGCACGGGTGCCAGAGGCGGCACTCAGAGCCCTCTCTGTGGGCACGTGAACCCTAGAAAAAGTCTACTGTGTACAAATATGCCTTAGGCTACTTTCACACTAGCGTTCGGGGCTCCGCTTGTGAGTTCCGTTTGAAGGCTCTCACAAGCGGCCCCGAACGGATCCGTCCAGTCCTAATGCATTCTGAGTGGATGCGGATCCGCTCAGAATGCATCAGTCTGGCAGCGTTTGTCCTCCGCTCCGCTCAGCAGGCGGACCCCTGAACGCAGTTTGCAGCGTTCGGGTGTCCGCCTGGCCGTGCGGAGGCAAACGGATCCGTCCAGACTTACAATGTAAGTCAATGGGGACAGATCCTTCTGAAGTTGACACAATATGGCTCAATTTTCAAACGGATCCGTCCCCCATTGACTTTCAATGTAAAGTCAAAACGGATCCGTTTGCATTATCATGAACAAAAAAAAAAAGGATGGTAATGCAAACGGATCCGTTCTGAACGGATCTAAGCGTTTGCATTATAGGTGCGGATCCGTCTGTGCAGATACCAGACGGATCCGCACCTAACTCAGGTGTGAAAGTAGCCTTAGACTTTTCCTGCCATTCATCAGTGCAGGGCACACAATAAACGGCACAGGCAGCGCATTGAATGTAGGCAGGCTATTATAGCTAAATGATAAAGTACATAAAGATATACTATATTGGACTGTAGTATTCAGGTTAAATTGCTATGTTGGCACTTTGCGATAAATAAGTGGGTTTTGGGTTACACTTTGGGCACTCAGTCTGAAAAAGGTTCTCAAAGAGAATTATCCATCCCCATAAAATTTTTGTGTTAACAGGTGCCAGAATAGCAATATATAGGTCCTGTAATGACACTAGAGTGGGACCATCTATCTTAAGGGGGTGTTTTTGGTGGGACACTTATTGTAGTGCACCTCAGATAACAAGAAGAAGGGAGGTCCTAATCTCCATGTCTGATGCATGTCCCTTACTATTGCAGATGAATGTTAACAACCCCCCCCCCCCCAAACACACCAGTGTCAACTAATTAGGTGTGCAACAAAAATGGCAACGGGAATGGGATTGAGTGACAATTCATAGAAGATACAGAGCAGAATTCACTCAATAAGAGATAGAAAAGAACATGTAACGTGCAGCCATCTCAGTGATATCCTGTGAGTGTCCCCTCAGTAAGATCCTGCACAGCAGACTGACAATGGATGTGGAGAGCTGCATTAATGACTAGGGATGAGCGAATCGACTTCGGATGAAACTTAGTTTCAATACTGTATGGAGCGAGCGCTCCGTACAGTATTAAAAAATATTGGCTCCGATGAGCCGAAGTTATTACTTTGCGAAGTCTCGCGAGACTTCGCATAATAACTTCAGAAATTGATTTATACTGTAAAAAAACATTTCCCGAACTCGGGTTCGGTTCCAAGGTACCACTTGGAACCAGACCCGAGTTCGGGAAATGTTTTTTTTACAGTATAAATCAATTTCTTAAGGTCTTACCTAAGACTTCGCGAAGTAATAACTTCGGGTCATCGGAGCCATCACATTCTGATACTGTATGGAGCGCTTGCTCCATACAGTATTGAAACAAAGTTTTATGCGAATCGACTTCGGATGTTTCATCCGAAGTCGATTCGCTCATCCCTATTAATGACATTAGTGACTCCTTGCTGCATTTAACATTTTATGAACTGGGTGCTGTTGGCAAATATATTAAAGTACCAGGGGAGCAAATCTCCAAAGCCAGAACCCGCAGGCACCTCCTGAATGCTATCAACAGGCTGCTTGATGAAGTGGGAGAAACAGAGGATGAAGATGTTACCTTTCTGTTACTTCAAAAGTGCAAACAGTTCATTACAGATCTGCATTCAGAAACAAAGGTGGGCACAGGCAAAAGAGACTGAGACCCTGACAGAGCAGACTCAATTGGAAGATTTAAAGGTACAGTACTTCGCTTTACAAAAAGCATTCCAGGAATCTAGCAAGCTGTTAGAAAAAGCTCTAGCTTCTGAGACACCAAGTCAAGCAAAGCAAGAGGTGTCAGAAGAAGAGATTAACTGCAGGACTTCACCACAGAAAATGTTGCCAGAAATGACAATACGAAAGACTTTAAAATAGTGGTCAAATTGGTGAAGGAGGACAAAAAGACAAACTGTCTTACACAAATCTTAGGCACCAGATAGACATGGGACTTCAAAAAGGTTACAGTGAATTACAGGTCATTGAGGCAGTAGTTAAAGCAATAAGTTCAGGCCTGAATATAAGAAATATGTTAGAGATGAAAAGTGACTTAACACTGCCACAGCTGAAGATTATTTTAAAAGGAGACTGCAAGGAGGAGAGCAACTCTGACTTGTATTCGGGTCGGCTCAAGATAAGTACGCCTACCTACCTACTATGCTAAGCAGTAGGGGTATGCCGAGACTGCTGTACGGAGATAGGCTAAAGGGGCCCACCCCATTGAGTAGTTAGAATAAAAGGGGACTTGGGAGGGTGGGGCAGAAACGAGCCGGCGGTAAGGTGAGGAGGAGGCTGCGGCTTATAAGCAGTATAGCCCCGCCTCCCCTCACACAAATGCGGCAAATAGCCATTTGCCTATAACCTAAGATAAGTACGCCTACCCAGGGGAGCACCCAGGAATTTTGTTTAGGGGGGGTCCGAAAGGCAAAAAAATGTGGCATGTGTAGTGCGCTGTGCTAATTCAATTTTTAAAAGCCCCCTTTATATTTAAAAATGCAGGGGAAAGGGCGAGTCTAAAAGCCCTGCAGGAAAACAACAATGCGGCGCGCGAATCGCGCCACAATTTTTTTGGCCCCTCCCATTATTAAAAGCCCCTCCTACATATAATAGGCCACTCCCAACAAACACTGTACAGCAGACATTCTATAGTTGCGGCCTGTCTCTACACATCATACGGAGAGGGGAGGGTCTGTCCTGGCTGCACTGCCTGCTTCACATTATACAATAAACAGCAGGCTACAGCCAGGAAGCTCCTCCGCTCTCCTCCCTCCCCTGATCCTGCTCAAGGCCTGTGGTTCCCCCCACCATCTGCCACCCGCCCGTGGCCTGCTGCCCCCCTTGACCGTCCTCACCCAGCTCTGAATCCTCCTTCTGCAAATGGCAGGGGGAGGAGCCGGAGCATCTCCTCTCCTACATAGCACCCCATACCTCTTACATCCAGTGATGTCACCTTTGTTGTAGACGTTCTCTTTCCTCATCTTCTCCATTCAGACCAGACCGCCATGATGATTTTTCAGCCATCTCCCGTCTCTGCAGAGATTGACAAACAGACATTAGTTTCCCACATTTCCATCATCTTCACATCTTCTGAACAACCTTTCCTGCCACCCCCAATACTGTGCCCGCTGTGCCCCCAATACTATACTGCAGAAACAGTCCCCCTGGAAATACTACTACCACACAGATAGTGCCCCCCTCAACAATTATTGCCACACAGTGCTCTAAAAAATAACTGCGCCCAGACACTAATAGTATAAAGATAATGTCCCCCAAAAATTATTGTGCTAAGCTGATACTGTGGCAGGGTGCCCCCCAAAGTAACAGAGCTCCCCAAAATAGAAATAATTCTCTGCCAGAGCACACTTAGTAGTAATAATGCCCCTATAGTGCCCATACTAGTAATCATGTTCCTCATAGCCCCCCAGTATTAGCAAAGCTCCGCCTAATACCTCCTAGTACTAATAATTCTCCCTACAATATGACAGTACATGAAATACCCCCGCTTAGTGTCCCCATAATGTATGCCAGTATAAAATACCCCTATATAGTGCCCCAGTAAATGCCCTCATAGTGCTCCTCTCCCCCTTCCCCATAGTGTCCCCCATAATATGCCAGTAAAAAATGCCCCTTCTAAATGCCACCATATGCCCCAATAGTGCTCCACTCCCCCATAGTGCCGCTCTCCCTTATAGTGCCTACCATAATGTGCCAGTAAAAAAATGCCCCCTTAGTGCCACCAGATGCCATAATGCCCCCATAATGTGCCAATAAGAATAAATGCCCCTTTAGAGCCCCCACTTACCCTTAGTGCCCCCAAATAATGCCCCTATAGTGCCACCAGATGCCCCATAGTGCCATTCTCCACTATAGTGCCCCCATAATATGTCAATAAAAAAAAGCCCCTTTAGATCCCCCCAGATGCCCCCATAGTGCTCCTCTCCCCCATGGTGCCGCCCCATAATGTGCCAGTAAAAAATGCCCCTTCAAAGTGCCACCATATGCCCTAATAGTGCTCCACTCCTCCATAGTGCCGCCCTCCCCTATAGTGCCTCCCATAATGTGCCAATAAAAAATGCCCCCTTAGTGCCACCAGATGCCATAATGCCCCCATGTGCCAATAAGAAAAAAAGGCCCCTTTAGAACCCCCACTTCCCCATAGTGCCCCCAAATAATGCCCCTATAGTGCCACCAGATGCCCCATAGTGCCGTTCTCCCCTATAGTGCCCCCCATAATGTGTAAAAAAAAAAGCCCCTTTAGAGCCCCCATAGTGCTCCTCTCCCCCATGGTGCCCCCCAAATAATGCGCCTATAGTGCCACCAGATGCCCCCTAGTGAAGTTCTCCCCTATAGTGCCCCCCACAATGTGTAAAAAAAAAAAAAAAAGCCCCTTTAGAGCCCCCATAGTCCCCCCCCCATAATGTGCCAGTAAGAAGTGCCACCTAAAAAAAAAGTACCACCAGATGCCCCATAGTGCCGTTCTCCCCTTTAGTGCCCCCATAGTGCCAGCTCCCCCCCTCCAAAAAAACAAAACAAAAAAAAATAAAAAAAATACACTGATACTTACCTCCATCAGCAGCGATGCGATGCAGGCTCTTCCGGCCTGTGTCCCTGCTGTGTGCTGCCCGGCTCAGGTGCGTGATGATGACGTAATCTCGCCTGAGCCGGCCTCTGATAGGCTGCAGGCATTAGTGCCTGCGGCCTATCAGAAGAACAGGGGAGGGACACACCTCTCCCTCCCCTGCCGCAGCACAGCACAGGCATCTGTATCGCTGTCCTAAGGACGGCGATACAGATGGATTAGATATGGAGATGTCACGACCGCTACCCCAGCAGCAGTCGTGTCGCACCAGACGGAGGGGAAGGGGGACCCTTATCTACGGATAGGAATCGTATGGCCACCCCTGACTAACCCTAAGCTGGCACCTGTCTGCCCTGATACCCTAGACGGGGTGTGAACCCGTGCGGCGAGCAGGATGCCTAAACCCTCAGTCACCCTAAAGCCTAGAGTGGGGAAAGGCCGATGGGAGCACTAGTCACCATCACTCATGTCTAGGAGAACAGCAGGGGAAGACAGCAACAAACAAACTATATCAGAGATAGACTTATCCAGTCACGAGCAGAGAAGGCGATCCCAATCACGACCGTCCACGCCGGACAAGAGCTCCACAGCAACACCATCAAACGATCTCCTTCAAAGGTCAGAATAGAACTGGAAGTAAGGACTATATCTGGCAATGACTGCAAGTGAAAGTGAAACTAATATAGTAGCTGGGAGTGGCAGACAGGACTCACCTGAGAAGGATGCCTACAAACTCCCAGTCAGGACAAAAAGGTTCACAAGGCAAAACCCAGATGACATACCCTGAACCACGGAGCAAACTCACAAGCTATCGCGAGTAGCAAGTCGCTGCGACCTTCTCCTCCCAGACCTGTCTGGATCAGTCACAGTCGTGACAGTACCCCCCTTTCTACGAGGGGCCCCTGGACCCTCAAGACCAGGCCTCTCCGGATGGGAGTTATGAAAAGCCCGAATGAGTCTGTCCGTTTTTATCTCTGATGCTGGAACCCACATTCTCTCTTCGGAACCATAACCTTTCCCGTGCACCAGGTACTGAAGAGAGCGGCGAACATATCGTGAATCAACAATTTTTTCTACCTGAAACTCAAGACTGCCATCAACAACCACCGGTGGAGGCGGTAGTGGCAATGGTTCAGGAGGTTCTACATATCTCTTAAGCAGAGATCTGTGGAAGACATTATGGATCCTTAGAGTCTGAGGTAGCTCCAGACGAAAAGCCACCGGGTTAATGATCTTAATTACCCTATAAGGACCAATAAATCTCGGACCTAATTTCCACGAGGGAACCTTCAACTTGATATTTCTGGTAGACAACCACACCAAGTCATTCACCCCAAGGTCCGGACCTTCAGGGCGCTTCCTATCAGCCGCACGTTTGTATCTATCACCAATTCTCTTCAAACTTTCTTGCACACTCTGCCACACTAAAGAAAGTGAAGACGCAAATCAATCCTCCTCGGGAATCCCAGACGGCCCCCCCTCACTAAACGTACAAAACTGAGGATGGAAACCATACGCACCAAAAAATGGTGACTTATCGGTGGATTCTTGACGACGATTATTAATGGCAAACTCTGCTAACGGTAAATAAGATGACCATTCCTCCTGATTTTCGGAAACAAAGCATCTCAAATATGTCTCTAGGTTTTGATTGGTACGTTCAGTCTGACCATTGGACTGTGGATGGAAAGATGAAGAAAACGACAGATGAACCCCTAAACGAGAACAAAAAGCTTTCCAAAATTTTGAAACGAATTGGGTACCACGATCCGAAACAATATCGGAAGGGACCCCGTGAAGCTTCACGATGTGGTCAATAAAAACCTGAGCCAGTGTGTTAGCATTAGGCAATGCGGCAAGAGCAATAAAGTGCACCATTTTACTGAATCTGTCAACAACTACAAGGATAACAGTCTTCCCCGCTGATACTGGTAGATCTGTAATGAAATCCATTGACAGGTGCGTCCAAGGCCTGTTGGAGATGGCCAGAGGTAAAAGACGCCCTGCCGGACGAGTATGATCTTCCTTAGAACGAGCACAGGTAGCACATGCAGACACAAAATTCAACACCTCCTGGCGCCATTTAGGCCACCAGAACCGATGAGACACTAACTCAGAGGTTGCCCTACTACCTGGGTGTCCTGCCAGTGTGGAGTTATGGTGTTCTTTTAGTATCTCCAGTCGTAAATTTTCTGGCACAAACAGTTTACCCGAGGGGCAGGAGGCCGGGGCGTCCCCCTGAGCTTCCAACACCCTCCCCTCCAAACCTGAGTGTAATGCAGAGACCACCACCCCCTTTTGCAAAATGGGCTCTGGTACCTCAACATCACCCCCTCCAGGAAAACTTTGAGACAATGCATCCGCCTTAGTATTTTTTGCCCCCGGGCGATAGGTTATTACAAAATTAAACCTAGTAAAAAATAACGACCACCGTGCCTGTCTAGGGGTGAGACGTTTAGCAGACTCCAGATATAATACGTTTTTGTGATCAGTAATCACCGTGACGGGATGAACCGCCCCCTCCAAAAAATGAAGCCACTCCTCAAAAGCCAACTTAATAGCCAAAAGTTCCCTGTTGCCAATATCATAGTTCCTTTCTGCAGTAGACAATTTCTTCGAAAAGAAAGCACACGGACGCCATTCACCAGGGGACGGGCCCTGAGATAGTACCGCTCCCACCCCCACCTCTGATGCGTCAACCTCTACAATAAAAGGAAGCGAGACATCTGGCTGTACGAGAATAGGGGCCGAGGTGAATCTCTCCTTCAGAGATGCAAAGGCAGTTTTGGCTGCATGTGACCATTTGGAAAAATCGGATCCCTTTCGGGTCATGTCCGTCAGTGGTTTGACCACCAAGGAATAGTTTTTTATAAACTTTCTATAAACATTGGCAAACCCCAGGAAGCGTTGCAATGCCTTCAGGTTCTCAGGCAGATCCCAGTCTATAATCGCCCGGACTTTCTCTGGATTCATGCGGAAACCTGAATCTGACAACACATACCCCAGAAATGGCAGTTCTTTTACGGCGAACACACATTTTTCTAACTTAGCAAACAATTTGTTGGCCCTTAATATCTGCAGCACTTGTCTCACATGGATCTTATGTGTATCCAGATCCGGGGAATAGACCAGGATGTCATCAAGATATATCACAACAAATCTCCCGATAAGGTGACTAAAAATATCGTTGACAAAATGTTGGAATACCGCAGGCGCATTAGTAAGACCAAATGGCATGACCAGATTTTCATAATGCCCTTCCGGAGTATTAAAAGCCGTCTTCCACTCATCCCCCTCTTTGATGCGAACCAGGTTATAGGCTCCTCTGAGATCCATTTTGGAGAACCATTTAGCACCAGCAACCTGATTAAAGTGGTCGGGAATGAGAGGAAGAGGATAGGGATCTCGGATAGTTATCCGGTTTAATTCCCGGAAATCCAGGCAAGGACGTAGGCCCCCATCTTTCTTTTTAACGAAAAAGAACCCTGCAGCCACAGGTGAAGAAGAGGGTCTGATGTGTCCCTTAGCCAAACTCTCCGAAATATAATCTTTCATAGCCTTCCTCTCCGGGCCGGAAAGATTGTATAACCGGGTTTTAGGTAGTTTGGCCCTAGGTAGTAGATTAATCGGGCAATCATATGGACGATGAGGTGGTAACCCCTGACAACCCTTCTCAGAGAACACATCCATAAAATCTGACAGAAAGGCAGGTAAAGATGTTACAGAGAGTGTAGAGCACCTACTACTCAAGCAGTTGTCCTTACAATGTTCACTCCACTCCACAATCTCCCCGGCTACCACTGGATTGTGAGTCACCAGCCAGGGAAGCCCCAATACCATAGGAGCCGGAAGACCGTCCAGGACATAACACGAGATATGCTCTTTATGGAGGTCCCCTACCTGCAGATGGATATTATGAATGATCTGAGTTAACTCTTTCTGAGTAAGAGGGGAGGAGTCGATGGCAAAAACAGGAATAGTTCTGCGTATCGGTTCTGGAGTAAAACTCAGAGCCTGAGCAAACCGTGAATCCACCAAGTTGACCCCCGCCCCACTGTCCAAAAAGACGGAACAGATCTCAGTCTTATTGCCCGCCTCAACGGTAGCGGACAACAAAAACTGAGACATGCGTATGGAGGAAACGAATACGCCCAGACTGTTATCCTCCGCACAATCTGGGGACTCTAGTTTTCCCGGCGGCTCCTTTGTTTGTGGTCTCTTGGGTTCTGAGGGACAAACCTTTACAAAATGACCCCTCCCCCCACAACGAAAACAAACCTCTGACCTACAGCGGAACTTAGGAGGATTCACCCGTCTAGTGGCGCCCCCTATTTGCATTGGTTCGACTGGATCATAACAAACCGATCCCTGCCCTATAGAGGCCCCTGTAAAATTTAATAGTCTCTCCCTGAGTCATCTGTCGATTCTTATGGACAGAGACATAGCAGCCTCCAGAGACCCAGGGACCTCGTATACCGCCAGCGCGTCTTTTAATTTTTCAGACAACCCCTGGCAGAACTGACTCCTAAGGGCCGAGTCGTTCCATAACGTATCAGTAGCCCACCTACGGAATTCGGAACAATATAGTTCAGCAGACCGGTTCTCCTGCCGAAGTCCACGTAGCTTAGACTCAGCCAGTGAGACCCTGTCCGGGTCATCATATACGAGACCCAGGGCTTCAAAAAACTCCTCCACTGATCGTAAGGCCAGAGAGTCTGATGGTAGGGAGAAAGCCCAAGCCTGCGGATCTCCTTGCAGGAGAGAAATTACAATACCCACCCGTTGTTCCTCACCGCCGGAGGATCTAGGGTGTAACCTGAAGAACAATTTGCAAGCTTCTCTGAAGGTTACAAATTGGTCTCTCCCTCCTGAGAACCTATCAGGTAAAGCCACTTTTGGCTCAGGAGTACCTTGGTTTCCCGTAGCAACGGTGGAACCCAAGGATGGCTGCTGCTGCTGCAGCACTGTTGCTTTTAATCCTGCCACTTCAAGGGATAATCCCTGTAATTGTTTCGCGAAAACCGTAACCGGATCCATAGTGGAACAGAAAAATACAAAGCAAAACAGCAAGCAAAAAAAAAAAAAAAAAAAAAAAAAAGAAATGTCACTTTTTTTTTTAAAAAAAAGGCCAGATATACTGTCACGACCGCTACCCCAGCAGCAGTCGTGTCGCACCAGACGGAGGGGAAGGGGGACCCTTATCTACGGATAGGAATCGTATGGCCACCCCTGACTAACCCTAAGCTGGCACCTGTCTGCCCTGATACCCTAGACGGGGTGTGAACCCGTGCGGCGAGCAGGATGCCTAAACCCTCAGTCACCCTAAAGCCTAGAGTGGGGAAAGGCCGATGGGAGCACTAGTCACCATCACTCATGTCTAGGAGAACAGCAGGGGAAGACAGCAACAAACAAACTATATCAGAGATAGACTTATCCAGTAACGAGCAGAGAAGGCGATCCCAATCACGACCGTCCACGCCGGACAAGAGCTCCACAGCAACACCATCAAACGATCTCCTTCAAAGGTCAGAATAGAACTGGAAGTAAGGACTATATCTGGCAATGACTGCAAGTGAAAGTGAAACTAATATAGTAGCTGGGAGTGGCAGACAGGACTCACCTGAGAAGGATGCCTACAAACTCCCAGTCAGGACAAAAAGGTTCACAAGGCAAAACCCAGATGACATACCCTGAACCACGGAGCAAACTCACAAGCTATCGCGAGTAGCAAGTCGCTGCGACCTTCTCCTCCCAGACCTGTCTGGATCAGTCACTACGGCATACATATTAGGACATCATCAGACATCATCCACAACTCCATCCTCCGTCAGGCAAAACTCCATCAGACCTCAGACAAAACTCCGTCCTCCCTCATCCAAAACTCCGTCCTCCCTCAGGGAAAACTCCGTCGTCCCTCAGCCAAAACTCAGTCGTCCCTCAGCCAAAACTCCGTCGTCCCTCACCCAAAACTCCGTCGTCCCTCAGCCAAAACTCCGTCGTCCCTCAGCCAAAACTCAGTCGTCCCTCAGCCAAAACTCCGTCAGACATCAGCCAAAACTCCGTCAGACATCAGCCAAAACTCAGTCGTCCCTCAGCCAAAACTCAGTCGTCCCTCAGCCAAAACTCCGTCAGACATCAGCCAAAACTCCGTCAGACATCAGCCAAAACTCCGTCGTCCCTCAGCCAAAACTCCGTCAGACATCAGCCAAAACTCCGTCAGACATCAGCCAAAACTCCGTCAGACATCAGCCAAAACTCCGTCAGACATCAGCCAAAACTCCGTCGTCCCTCAGCCAAAACTCCGTCAGACATCAGCTAAAACTCTGTCAGACATCAGCCAAAACTCCGTCAGACATCAGCCAAAACTTCGTCCTCCCTAACTCAAAATATGCCCTACTACACACACTCTTCACCTGACAGAGCTGCTAGCTGCTGGAAAGGCAAAGGACCTGTGATGATGTCATGACCATGTGACGAGTCACGTGTGTGGGAGGGGTCAGATGTGCACAGCAGCTGGTAGAGTGTACAGAACTGTAGCCATCAAATAGAGCTCTGTACTAGAGATGTGTGTGTAACCTGCATGTAGCAGTGTTGTGTATTGTGTAGCAGGCTGTATGTGTAACCTGCATGTAGCAGAGCGGTGTACTGTGTAGCAGAGCTGTATGTGTAACCTGCATGTAGCAGAGCTGTGTACTGTGTAGCAGAGCTGTATGTGTAACCTGCATGTAGCAGTGCTGTGTACTGTGTAGCAGAGCTGTATGTGTAACTTGCATGTAGCAGAGCTGTGTACTGTGTAGCAGAGCTGTATGTGTACCCTGCATGTAGCAGAGCTGTGTACTGTGTAGCAGAGCTGTATTTGTAACCTGCATGTAGCAGGGCTGTATGTGTACCCTGGCTGTAGCAGAGCTGTGTACTGTGTAGCAGAGCTGTATGTGTAACCTGCATGAAGCAGTGCTGTGTACTGTGTAGCAGATCTGTATGTGTACCCTGCATGTAGCAGAGCTGTGTACTGTGTAGCAGAGCTGTATGTGTAACCTGCATGTAGTAGAGTTGTATGTGTAACCTGCATGTAGCAGAGCTGTGTACTGTGTAGCAGAGCTGTATGTGTAACCTGCATGTAGCAGAGCTGTTTGTTTTACCTGCATGTAGTAGTGCTGTGTACTGTGTAGCAGAGCTGTATGTGTAACCTGCATGTAGCAGAGCTGTATGTGTACCCTGGCTGTAGCAGTGCTGTGTACTGTGTAGCAGAGCTGTATGTGTAACCTGCATGTAGCAGTGCTGTGTACTGTGTAGCAGATCTGTATGTGTTCCCTGCATGTAGCAGTGCTGTGTACTGTGTAGCATAGCTGTATGTGTAACCTGCATGTAGCAGAGCTGTATGTTTAACCTGCATATAGCAGTGCTGTGTACTGTGTAGTAGAGCTGTATGTGTAACCTGCATGTAGCAGAGCTGTATGTGTACCCTGGCTGTAGCAGAGCTGTGTACTGTGTAGCAGAGCTGTATGTGTACCCTGCATGTAGCAGAGCTGTGTACTGTGTAGCAGAGCTGTATTTGTAACCTGCATGTAGCAGAGCTGTATGTGTAACCTGCATGTAGCACAGCTGTGTACTGTGTAGCAGAGCTGTATTTGTAACCTGCATGTAGCAGAGCTGTATGTGTAACCTGCATGTAGCAGAGCTGTGTACTGTGTAGCAGAGCTGTATGTGTAACCTGCATGTAGCAGTGCTGTGTACTGTGTAGCAGAGCTGTATATGTAACCTGCATGTAGCAGGGCTGTGTACTGTGTAGCAGAGCTGTATGTGTAACCTGCATGCAGCAGAGCTGTATGTGTAACCTGCATGTAGCAGAGCTGTGTACTGTGTAGCAGAGCTGTATGTGTAACCTGCATGTAGCAGAGCTGTATGTGTAACCTGCATGTAGCAGTGCTGTGTACTGTGTAGCAGAGCTGTATGTGTAACCTGCATGTAGCAGAGCTGTATTTGTAACCTGCATGTAGCAGAGCTGTGTACTGTGTAGCAGAGATGTATGTGTAATCTGCATGTAGCAGAGCTGTATGTGTAACCTGCATGTAGCAGAGTTGTGTACTGTGTAGCAGAGCTGTATGTGTAACCTGCATGTAGCAGTGCTGTGTACTGTGTAGCAGAGCTGTATGTGTAACCTGCATGTAGCAGTACTGTGTACTGTGTAGCAGAGCTGTATGTGTAACCTGCATGTAGCAGTGCTGTGTATTGTGTAGCAGAGCTGTATGTGTAACCTGCATGTAGCAGAGCTGTATGTGTACCCTGGATGTAGCAGAGCTGTGTACTGTGTAGCAGAGCTGTATGTGTAACCTGCATGTAGCAGAGCTGTGTACTGTGTAGCTGAGCTGTATGTGTACCCTGCATGTAGCAGAGCTGTGTACTGTGTAGAAGAGCTGTATGTGTAAACTGCATGTAGCAGTGCTGTATGTGTAACCTGCATGTAGCATTGCTGTGTACTGTGTAGCAGAGCTGTATGTGTAACCTGCATGTAGCAGAGCTGTATGTGTAACCTGCATGTAGCAGAGCTGTGTACTGTGTAGCAGAGCTGTATGTGTAACCTGTATATAGCAGAGCTGTATGTCTAACCTGCATGTAGCAGAGCTGTGTACTGTGTAGCAGAGCTGTATGTGTAAACTGCATGTAGCAGAGCTGTATGTTTAACCTGCATGTAGCAGTGCTGTGTACTGTGTAGCAGAGCTGTATGTATAACCTGCATGTAGCAGTGCTGTATGTGTACCCTGGCTGTAGCAGAGCTGTGTACTGTGTAGCAGAGCTGTATGTATAACCTGCATGTAGCAGTGCTGTGTACTGTGTAGCAGAGCTGTATGTGTAACCTGCATGTAGCAGAGCTGTGTACTGTGTAGCAGAGCTGTATGTGTAACCTGCATGTAGCAGAGCTGTATGTGTAACCTGCATGTAGCAGGCTGTGTACTGTGTAGCAGAGCTGTATGTGTAACCTGCATGTAGTAGAGCTGTATGTTTAACCTGCATGTAGCAGTGCTGTGTACTGTGTAGCAGAGCTGTATGTGTAACCTGCATGTAGCAGAGCTGTATGTGTACCCTGGCTGTAGCAGTGCCATGTACTGTGTAGCAGAGCTGTATGTGTAACCTGCATGTAGCAGTGCTGTGTACTGTGTAGCAGATCTGTATGTGTACCATGCATGTAGCAGAGCTGTGTACTGTGTAGCAGAGCTGTATGTGTAACCTGCATGTAGCAGAGCTGTATGTTTAACCTGCATGTAGCAGGGCTGTGTACTGTGTAGTAGAGCTGTGTGTGTAACCTGCATGTAGCAGAGCTGTATTTGTAACCTGCATGTAGCAGAGCTGTGTACTGTGTAGCAGAGATGTATGTGTAATCTGCATGTAGCAGAGCTGTATGTGTAACCTGCATGTAGCAGAGTTGTGTACTGTGTAGCAGAGCTGTATGTGTAACCTGCATGTAGCAGTGCTGTGTACTGTGTAGCAGAGCTGTATGTGTAACCTGCATGTAGCAGTACTGTGTACTGTGTAGCAGAGCTGTATGTGTAACCTGCATGTAGCAGTGCTGTGTATTGTGTAGCAGAGCTGTATGTGTAACCTGCATGTAGCAGAGCTGTATGTGTACCCTGGATGTAGCAGAGCTGTGTACTGTGTAGCAGAGCTGTATGTGTAACCTGCATGTAGCAGAGCTGTGTACTGTGTAGCTGAGCTGTATGTGTACCCTGCATGTAGCAGAGCTGTGTACTGTGTAGAAGAGCTGTATGTGTAAACTGCATGTAGCAGTGCTGTATGTGTAACCTGCATGTAGCATTGCTGTGTACTGTGTAGCAGAGCTGTATGTGTAACCTGCATGTAGCAGAGCTGTATGTGTAACCTGCATGTAGCAGAGCTGTGTACTGTGTAGCAGAGCTGTATGTGTAACCTGTATATAGCAGAGCTGTATGTCTAACCTGCATGTAGCAGAGCTGTGTACTGTGTAGCAGAGCTGTATGTGTAAACTGCATGTAGCAGAGCTGTATGTTTAACCTGCATGTAGCAGTGCTGTGTACTGTGTAGCAGAGCTGTATGTATAACCTGCATGTAGCAGTGCTGTATGTGTACCCTGGCTGTAGCAGAGCTGTGTACTGTGTAGCAGAGCTGTATGTATAACCTGCATGTAGCAGTGCTGTGTACTGTGTAGCAGAGCTGTATGTGTAACCTGCATGTAGCAGAGCTGTGTACTGTGTAGCAGAGCTGTATGTGTAACCTGCATGTAGCAGAGCTGTATGTGTAACCTGCATGTAGCAGGCTGTGTACTGTGTAGCAGAGCTGTATGTGTAACCTGCATGTAGTAGAGCTGTATGTTTAACCTGCATGTAGCAGTGCTGTGTACTGTGTAGCAGAGCTGTATGTGTAACCTGCATGTAGCAGAGCTGTATGTGTACCCTGGCTGTAGCAGTGCCATGTACTGTGTAGCAGAGCTGTATGTGTAACCTGCATGTAGCAGTGCTGTGTACTGTGTAGCAGATCTGTATGTGTACCATGCATGTAGCAGAGCTGTGTACTGTGTAGCAGAGCTGTATGTGTAACCTGCATGTAGCAGAGCTGTATGTTTAACCTGCATGTAGCAGGGCTGTGTACTGTGTAGTAGAGCTGTGTGTGTAACCTGCATGTAGCAGAGCTGTATGTGTACCCTGGCTGTAGCAGAGCTGTGTACTGTGTAGCAGAGCTGTATGTGTAACCTGCATGTAGCAGTGCTGTGTACTGTGTAGCAGATCTGTATGTGTACCCTGCATGTAGCAGAGCTGTGTACTGTGTAGCAGAGCTGTATGTGTAACCTGCATGTAGCAGAGCTGTGTACTGTGTATATAGAGCAGTGTGTCTAACCGCATGTAGCAGGGCTGTGTACTGTGTTACAGAGATGTGTGTGTAATCTGGGAACTATAAAAAAGTGTAAAAAAAATCACCCCCCTTTTCCCAAAATGAAAATAAAATAACTAAAAAAATACACATCATGGGTTTCACCCATTGTATAAAAATATATTCCCCATACGTCAAACAGCAAAACAGAAAAAAAAAGAGTCCAAATGTCCGATTCGCCGTTTTTGGTCGCTTCATTTGCTACAAAAATTTAAATAAAACGTGATCAAAAAGTCTTAAACACCCCAGAATGGTATCAGTGAAAAGTTCAGATTGCCCCGCAAATAATGAGCCCCCTCCCAGCTCCGTACACATAATTGCTAAAAAGTTATAGGGCTCAAAATATGGCGACAAAAAAATTAATCAGATTTTTATTTTATTTTTTTATCACTATTAAAACGCAAGCTGTCATTGATGTTAAAGGGGGCAATACATGGTATTAAGAGCTGGGGTGTGTAAACTTCTGATCAGGGTCATTTGGGGAGTTTGTGTTGTGATTATGATTTATAAAGAGTAAACACAGTTGTTTGACATAAATGGCTTCAGCCGACCACTAACCCTGAGCGAGAGACAAGTGTCCGTGTTATCATTCATATTCTCTGAACAATGGTTAAAGGGGTATTCCCATCATATTGATCACTGTTAAATCTGTTAATGATTTGACAGTGATCATTTTTCTAAATACATTTTATTACCCAATTCCCACCCTTTTTTAGAAAATAAGTCACCTCTTACCTGATGTTGTCTTTGGTCTCCCCTGGTTACGGCCACCTCTCCTGTTGAATCCCGCCGGGCCGCGCAATGTCCTGAACACGCATGCCGCCGCGCATGCGCCATGATGACTTCTTCCTGGCCAGTATAGTACAGAGCCGCGAACGCGCACGCCGACTCTATACTATACAGGCCAGGAATAAGTCACCATGGCACATGCGCTGCGGCGTGCGCGTTCAGGACATTGAGCGCCCCGGCCGGGAGAAAATCTTCAGTCTTCTGCGCAAGCACGGCCCGGCCGGGAGAAGAATCCAGGAAGTGAACGTCGCGCTCAAGAAAGGCAAGTATAAAAAAGTGAAGATGAGAATACCCCTTTAAGAAATCATAAGTTCTGCAAGGGTATGTAAACTTATCAGCACAACTGTAAGTATCTGTGTGATATAAATCTGTGGAATATGGGAAGCATAAGAGGATGTGCACCATAAATCCCATCTTTGTAAGGCCTCTTGCACATGGCCACTGTGTGCCTGTGGTTGTATTGTGGACCACATACGGCGGTTCCGCAATACACAGGGCACCAGCCGTGTGCATCCCGCATCCGTGATGTCGACCCATTCACTTGAACGGAACGTAAACATGGATCGGATCCCCATAGAAGCACTACAGAGTGCTTCCGTGGTGTTTCTGGCCGTCCCACCGCACAGCAAAAAAGTAGAACATGCTCACTGACCCATTCAAGTTGAATAAGTCTGGATCTGTCCCAGCCGCTGCACGCACGTTGCCCGTGCATTGGGGACAGCAAATTGCTGTCCCTAATGCACGGAATCGACCAACAACGTTTATGTGTAAGAGGCCTAACACTTGTGATCTAGTTTTGTGTGAAGAGGCATATATACATTCATGTTGTATGTATTTATTAATTAGGGCTACCAATTCTGAGTAACTCGGAGTGACAGGAGATTTCCAGAATCTGATTTATTTATTTTTTATTTTAACCCCTATAACTTTTTTGTAATTATGTTTACGGAGCTGGGTGGGGCTCATTTTTTGCAGGGCAATCTGAACTTTTCACTCATACCATTCTGGGGTGTTTAAGACTTTTTGATCACTTTTTATAAAAAAAAATTGTAGCAAATGAAGCGACCAAAAACGACGAATCGGACATTTGGACTCTTTTTTTTTCTGTTTTGCTGTTTGCCGTATGGGGAATATATTTTTATACAATGGGTGATTTTACACATTGCGACACCCATGATGTGTATTTTTTCAGTTCTTTTATTTTCATTTTGGGAAAAGGGGGGTGATCTAATTATTATTATTTTTTTTACACTTTTTTATAGTTCCCAGGTTACACACACATCTCTGTAACACAGTACACAGCTCTGCTACATGCAGGTTACACACACATCTCTGTAACACAGTACACATCTCTGCTACACAGTACACAGCACTGCTACCTGCAGGTTACACATATAGCTCTACTACACAGTACACAGCTCTGCTACATGCAAGTTACACATACAGCTCTGCTACACAGTAAACAGCAATGCTACATGCAGGTTACACATACAGCTCTGCTACACAGTACACAGCTCTGCTACATGCAGGTTACACATACAGCTCTGCTACATGCAGTTTACACATACAGCTCTGCTACACAGTACACATCTCTGCTACATGCAGGTTACACATACAGGCCTGCTACACAGTACACAGCTCAGCTACATTCAGGTTACACATACAGCTCTGCTACACAGTACACAGCCCTGCTACATGCAGGTTACACATACAGCTCTCCTACATGCAGGTTACACATACAGCTCTGCTACATGCAGGTTACACATACAGCTCTGCTACACAGTACACAGCTCTGCTACATGCAGTGTACACATACAGCTCTGCTACACAGTACACAGCACTGCTACATGCAGGTTACACATACAGCTCTGCTACACAGTACACAGCTCTGCTACATGCAGGTTACACATACAACTCTCCTACATGCAGGTTACACATACAGCTCTGCTACATGCAGGTTACACATACAGCACTGCTACACAGTACACAGCTCTGCTACATGCAGGGTACACATACAGATCTGCTACACAGTACACAGCACTGCTACATCCAGGTTACACATACAGCTCTACTACACAGTACACAGCTCTGCTACATGCAGGTTACACATACAGCTCTGCTACACAGTACACAGCTCTGCTACATTCAGGTTACACATACAGCTCTGCTCCACAGTACACAGCTCTGCTACATGCAGGTTACACATACAACTCTCCTACATGCAGGTTACACATACAGCTCTGCTACACAGTACACAGCTCTGCTACATGCAGGTTACACATACAGCTCTGCTACACAGTACACAGCTCTGCTACATGCAGGTTACACATACAGCTCTGCTACATGCAGGTTACACATACAGCTCTGCTACACAGTACACAGCTCTGCTACATGCAGGTTACAAATACAGCTCTGCTACATGCAGGTTACACATACAGCTCTGCTACACAGTACACAGCACTGCTACATGCAGGTTACACATACAGCTCTGCTACATGCAGGTTACACATACAGCTCTGCTACACAGTACACAGCTCTGCTACATGCAGGATACACATACAGCTCTGCTACATGCAGGTTACACATACAGCTCTGCTACACAGTACACAGCCCTGCTACATGCAGGTTACACATACAGCTCTGCTACACAGTACACAGCACTGCTACATGCAGGTTACACATACAGCTCTGCTACACAGTACACAGCTCTGCTACATGCAGGTTACACATACAGCTCTACTACATGCAGGTTACAAATACAGCTCTGCTACACAGTACACAGCTCTGCTACATGCAGGTTACACATACAGCTCTGCTACATGCAGGTTACAAATACAGCTCTGCTGCACAGTACACAGCTCTGCTACATGCAGGGTACACATACAGCTCTGCTACACAGTACACAGCTCTGCTACATACAAGTTACACATACAGCTCTGCTACACAGTACACAGCACTGCTACATGCAGGTTACACATACAGCTCTGCTACACAGTACACAGCTCTGCTACATGCAGTTTACACATACAGCTCTGCTACACAGTACACCGCTCTGCGACATGCAGGTTACACATACAGCCCTGCTACACAATACACAACACTGCTACATGCAGGTTACACACACATCTCTAGTACAGAGCTCTATTTGATGGCTACAGTTCTGTACACTCTACCAGCTGCTGTGCACATCTGACCCTTCCCACACACGTGACTCGTCACATGGTCATGACATCATCACAGGTTCTTTGCCTTTCCAGCAGCTAGCAGCTCTGTCAGGTGAAGAGTGTGTGTAGTAGGGCATATTTTGAGTTAGGGAGGACGGAGTTTTGGCTGATGTCTGACAGAGTTTTGGCTGATGTCTGACGGAGTTTTGGCTGATGTCTGACGGAGTTTTGGCTGATGTCTGACGGAGTTTTGGCTGATGTCTGACGGAGTTTTGGCTGATGTCTGACGGAGTTTTGGCTGATGTCTGACGGAGTTTTGGCTGATGTCTGACGGAGTTTTGGCTGATGTCTGACGGAGTTTTGGCTGATGTCTGACGGTGTTTTGACTAATGTCTGACGGAGTTTTGGCTGATGTCTGACGGAGTTTTGGCTGAGGGACGACGGAGTTTTGGCTGATGTCTGACGGAGTTTTGGCTGATGTCTGATGGAGTTTTGGCTGAGGGACGACGGAGTTTTGGCTGAGGGACGATGGAGTTTTGGCTGAGGGACGACTGAATTTTGGATGAGGGACGACGGAGTTTTGGATGAGGGACGATGGAGTTTTGGCTGATGTCTGAGGTCTGATGGAGTTTTGGCTGATGTCTGAGGGACGACAGAGTTTTGGATGAGGGACGACGGAGTTTTGGCTGATGTCTGATGGAGTTTTGGCTGATGTCTGATGGAGTTTTGGCTGATGTCTGATGGAGTTTTGGCTGATGTCTGAGGGAGGACGGAGTTTTGTCTGAGGTCTGATGGAGTTGTGGATGATGTCTGATGATGTCCTAATATGTATGCCGTAAGTCACAGTCGTGACAGGAGATGAGTGCTTCCACAATGGAAGCGCTCATCTCCTAGTAGTACTCCTACTGCCCACCCGGCCCCCCACCACCGCCGCGGCCGCAATTACATCCAGGGCCGCGCCGCCTGTGGTGATCGGCGGTGCGGCCCTGAAGGATTAAAAAAAAATTATTTCGGCTGGTTGTTCTAGGGGGGGGGGTCCAGACCCGCTGGACCCCCCTGTAGGTGCGCCACTGCACCTACCTACCTACCTACTATGCTAAGCAGTAGGGGTATGCTGAGACTGCTGTACGGAGGGCCAAAAATAACAAACATAGCTCAGGGCAATAGTGTTATTAACAAAATTACAATACCAGATTCCTGAAAGCATTAAACGTTTCAGACTGCGGATATGGTATATATCGTGCATAACAAGCGGACTGCCATCTGCCCAACTTCTTAATAACATGCACTGAGACGTTGTGCTTGGAGGCGGCGAAGCTGCACCAGTGCAATCTGAACATTGACCCTGTAAATGGCTGTCGTGTAGGGCGGGCCACAGCGGACCCCTTTTGGATACCCTTTAGTAGCATTCTAATTGGATGGGCTGAAAACAAGGAGGGTAGATTAGGATGCCATAGATACAAATGATGTTGAATCCCAGCCGGGTATAACTTAATAGTGCTAAATGACAGCTTGTGGTGAGAGTGGCAAAAAATATGGCAAAGACCAGTAGGTAAGAGATGTTGCCCACTCCTGCCGAAGAATGGGTTCTCTTAAAATTACAGAACGAGGTCCATACCTTCTTATATATCCTCAGGGTGTTACAGGACAGGGCTTTAGTCATAAGGGACCTGGCGGTGGTGAGATGAACCGTTAGTCCATCACTAGCTGGTCGAGCCTGGGCACTGGTGATGGTACACGGTCTGCTTGTGGAAATACCTGCAAAAAGAGAAGAGCCAATAGCCCTATATGGAAACCTGCGGAAAGACCATTGATAACATACTGTACCCAGTCTGCATGTGGATGGGACCCTAACAGGATAAGACAACATCCCTGTACAGACTAAAGGCTAAGACAAACTCTGGTATGCTGAGTTTCTATTCAACCTCACGTCCTTAGATTTGAGGACCACTGAGACCTCCCCACAGTCTATGGTCTTGTTGTCTGGCGCCTCATGAGCTGTTATTAATAAGGACGCTAAGTTCACGTCCTGCCCGTCAATTATTTCCTGTTGAATGTTGGCTGGAACGAATTGGAACGGTGCGATAGGGGGTACAGAACCTGACCCACCAGCAACACTAGCCTGGAGGCTAGAAGAACCTGCCGGACTTTGGCACACCAAACGGGCAGCTGTATCGCCTGCCTCGACCGACTCTAGCCTGGCCTGAAAGTTCAACATTGATGACGCCATGGAGCTGATGGCCACATGCAGTTGCGTAAGCGAGGTCTGAATAGTGTCCATGGACACCACCTGCGGATTTTGGACCTCCAGAACTGAAGACAGAAGACGGAACAGTTCCGCCTTCCTTGCAGAAGCTGGAAATGGAATGCTTCTTTTGGATAACTCTGCCATCAACTTGGGCACAGTCCATGACCTTAATGATGGTGTGGAGTCTCTTGCGGAATGTGACACCACGCTCCCACGGGATGATGATGTATCGCCCATCAATGATTCTTGAGACATCCTACTAAAACACAACATGATTAATGCAGAAGATGAATACCCAACACCAGTTTGTGCCATTCACCAGTATCACGGACCACCGATGTGCCAAGACAGGACTTAAACGTGTCTGTAGACGTGACAGACGTATCGAATTGATGCCTGTAGTCGTGACAGCACTTAAATGTGTCTGTAGACGTGACAGTCGTGTCGAATTCATGCCTGTAGTTGTGACAGGATTTTATTTATTTTTTTCCTCAACCCACACCCAAATTATTATTTTTTCCTTTGAACCACTATCACCTGCTGCCTGGAGGCTCCAGCAGACCAGATGAATCAAGAGCCTATCAGAAGCAAAACAGCCTTGCATGCACCCCTGCCTCACTACGAGCACGGCGGCCCGTGCTATACATTACAATGTGTCGAGAGCGGAGTAGCGCTGACTCTTGCAACCTGAGAGACTGCCGCGTGGGGAGCCGATGCTGCCAGGCAGAAACGTTCCGGTGCGGTGGTGCTCCCTTACCTAAAGGAGCCGCCAGACTGAGAGGACGAAAGACCGCAGTAAGTCACTTATATTCATGAATCAGGAAAAGCAATGCAACCAAGGTCCCTGTGCAGCCAGACATAAGCCTGATGGGACTGAATATAGCCTATGTACTGCCACGTCCTATGATGTAACAATACCGGATATACATATAAAACACTCCTCATCATTTTTAACCCCTTTAATTTATTATTATTTTCTTTTTTCCTGTAAAACACCTCCCCCCCCCTTTTTTTTTTACCACTGTAATACTACACAACCATAACCAGAATGTATCAAGACATGACAGGCAAATGTAAGCTGTAATAACACCGCCGACCAGCAGATTGCATGCTGGGACAACCTAAGGCAGCAGAGAGCGGCTCTGAACACATGGAAGCCGGCTCTGCCGCCCGCCGAGATTTTCAGGTAACAACGTCCGGCGTGTCGGTGCCGATCCCTCCCCCCCTGCCCAGGAATGAAGCTGCAAGGCCCCGATCTTACCGCTGGAAGACGTGAACGCTGGGATGTAGACATCGATGCCGATGAGAGGCAGAGACCGTATACTCACGTGCGTACAGGCGCCCGAAAGTGATGCAGAAACGAGCCGCCGGTAAGGTGAGGAGGAGGCTGCGGCTTATAAGCAGTGTAGCCCCGCCTCCCCTCACACAAATGCGGCAAATAGCCATTTGCCTATAACTTATACCACTGGTTAATAAATATCTCTTAAGATAGCAAAGAATCTCCTCAAAATTACCTCTTCAGGGCTATAGAACTAAAGGATAGACTTCTCCACCTCTAGAGAAGTGGGAGCAGAGGAAAAATTTGAAACGGATTTGATTCAAAGGGAATTCCTGAGATCAGTAGGAACAGGACCGGTCAGTGAACACATTAAATTCCAACTGAAACCCTATTTGGATGATCACACTGTCACTGATGATGTATTAATAGAGAAGATGAATGAAGCTGCCAGTTTAGAACAAGAGAGGGAACAGAAATTAAAGAAGTGCTCTTTCAGAAAAATCTGTAAACTGAGGCCTCATGCACACGACCGTTGTTTGGGTCCGCATCCGAGCCGCTGTTTTGGTGGCTCGGATGCGGACCCATTCACTTCAATGGGGCCGCAAAAGATGCGGACAGCACTCCGTGTGCTGTCCGCATCCGTGGCTCCGTTCAGTGGCCCCGCTAAAAAAATATAACATGTCCTATTCTTGTCCGCGCTTTGCGGACAAGAATAGTCATTTATATTGCCGGCGCACGTTCCATTCCGCAAATTGCGGAAGGCAACACGGGCGGCTTCCGTTGTTTGCGGACCGCAAAAAACGGCACGGCCGTGTGCATGAGGCCTGAGCGAAATGTAGGATGGTACCACACAACAAGGATTGCTTACAAAAGTAGAGTCATCTACAACTCAAGCTGCTCCACCTACACTAAAAACAAAGAAAGTTCCACCTTCAGAGCATACAGAATAGTGATGAGCGGCAGGGGCTATATTCAATTTCGCGATATTTCACAAATATATGGGCGAATATTCGTCAAATATTCGTGGATTCGCTAAATTCGTTCACGTTATATTAATGCGATAATCCCAATGTAAAAATGCACATGCGATAAAGGGCGAGTCGAATTTAACGAAGTTTGAAAAGATTTAAAAAATTGTCTTCCAGCACATAATCGCATCGATGAGCAAGAACACCAGATCAGTCTCACGTAATTTGATTCGCTATACTCGATTAGTATTTTTATACTGCGAGAATCGCAATGTAAAACTCACTTTACAGCGCATGTGAGACTGAGAAAGAGGTGTGGGCGCAGTTTTCAAACTACCTGAAGTTTGAGGCAATTGGAGAAAATGGCTACTAACAGCATATTTGACGCCAAGGAGACAGAACACCCGATCACCGTAAGTAATGTGACATTCCAGCACTGTATTTGTTACATGTCACATGTTTGAAGATACAATTAAGTTGTAGATATATTTTCGCCATTAGGAAAAGCTCATTATAAAAATCGCATGATATCCAACTACACATTTTAACAGGTCTAAGTAGATATTACTCATTGGTGCAGTAAGTATTGTTGTGACATCACAGAACTGTGTCTGTAGCATGTATGTATGCACAGCATCGAAATATCTCTCATATGCACATTCCACCCGCACACTTACCCACTCCCCCCCGCCCCACCCAAACACCCCGCCCCCCCACCCCCAAAATAACACACACGCACACACAAACACAGTATATAGATTACATTTTGTGTCCTGTTGGTCACTCACTATCAGGACTCTGGAGAATCTTTCATTGTCTGACCGTCATTATTTGCTGGTTGATTTAGCATTACCCAGGGTGCACCACAGGGAGGTGAACCAGTTTTACACCCCATATTGTACCGTCACTTCACTAGACAGGTATATTTCTGCTCGGCTGGCCAATATCCGATTGCTCCGACCTCACACACATACAATTTTAATACAATCAGATCTTATAACGGTAACATTAATGTATTTGCCAAGCATCTCTAATTTATAAGTATAGCACTAGCAATTATTATGCATTTTTGTACTTTATTTGGTTTGCAGAGTGCTGTTGCATTGCATGCTTTGTTTTACAGTGTTGTTTTCAGCCATAGCAACGTGCCCCTGCGCTTTGGGATGTGCTGACTGACCCACTTTTTCTTTGCAGTTTGTCCTGGAGGTGTGGCTGACACCTCAGTCGTGCACTCTGGACCAGCTCGTCTGCCCCATAGGCTGATTTTAATTAGTGTGAGTATATAGCTTGGCCTGCTCTCCCCCATTTACTGGAAGCCATTTGGCACCAGGAGAGGTATAGTATGGACTCTCATTGCATTCTTTGGTGGCCATTTGGCACCAGGAGAGGTGTGGAGTGGGCTCGGCATGCATGTTGGTACCTGCATTCCTTGGATATAATGGAGGCCATTTTGGCACCAAAGATGACAGAAATTAAAGCAGGCCCAGCATGCATGTGGAACCTACACTTCCTGAATTGTATGGTAGCCATCATGGCACATAACAGATAGAATTTGGTGTTAAGGGGGAAGTCGGAGCTAGCTGTAGAGCTGTGTGGACGCACTTCTCTGTGGCTCTGTGTAAGCCTGACTTTAACTCGTGTTAACACGCTGATTTGGGATTTTTTTTAGCCTAAAAACAGCATATTCCTGCTAAGGACACTGTCTAGAGCTGATCTATACCAGCCTTTCTGGAATAGGTTGCTGTTAACAGTTGCAGCCTGCAGCACCTCACAAGGCACCGAGCTAAATTTATGTGCTGAGCCTCGGGATCGAAGTCGACTCGCGGCCGCACTGGGATCCTCCAGTTTTTGAAGAGACTGGTAAATAGTCTGTATTGCCTGATAAGAGGCAAAAATATTAATTTGGAATCCCTGATCCACGCTTGGAACTAACTGAAGTTGTCGGTGGGCACCGGAGGAATTCCTGACAGCTCTCCACTGCCACTATCAAATACACACAGCAAGCGGACCGGATCACTGCCATAAGAAAGGGCTCACTTACCTTCAGGGCACAGAACCACCGCAGGACTGCTCCCATCGGATCTACGCTACCCTTGAGAAGGGATCCATCCAAAACAGAGGAGCGCTACAGGAGCAGGATCCAAGTCTGCAGTGCACAGCGTTCACTCGCTACCACAGAGGTGAGATCACTTCCCTCACAGGCGCCCCGCCCCTTGCCCTCCATACACCAGTACCAAAGGTCAGATTTACAAAACATACCCCTGGATCGACCTAATGGTCCATTTTCAGTTTCAGTCACAAGTTTAAAAGAGACTGCTACAGGTCCTTGCTCTACAGTTCCTGCAACTTAGCCACTTCAAATCCATTATACATTAATTCTGAAGCTGCCCAAGTAGCTGTACACAGAGAGACATGTATATAATTCATAAAACTGTCAGTGTCATTCCCTAAGGTATCATCTGCTGCTACTTAATAAATACACCTACAGATATCATTGATTGCATCACATAGACAGCATAGAAAATTCGGTTGGAGTCGGCTGTTTCAGAATCTAAATAGTCGCTACCTTCTGTTCCGTGCTCATTTATCGTCTTTGCTGCATAACTACTGACAACTATTGCATGATGAGCTAAATCACTCTCATTCTGCTGGATATCCTTGGAGTAACAGGTCTATAATATGATATAACATTAAATAAAGACCTACTCAGCCACACAGTACTCTCTTTCATTGGATACAGAGCTCCTCAGCAGTTATTCCTTACTACCCTGACTTTATATGCTCAGTACACAACCTTTCTCTACAATGGGCAAGACTAGAGGAATATCAGAGGGAGCAAGAGTGGGGAAGACCCCCAAACGACAACCTAAGTCTGCTAAATTACAAAAACTTACTACAATCGCTGCAGAGCCCAATGCTGAAAATGCCAATATCGGCCTTGATAAGTACCTTACAGATAATATAACAGGTTCGGACACTGAAGATGAGGAGTCCATCCAGGGCCAAGAGGACTTGAGACTATACATCAAAAATCTACCAACTATGGAAAATATTAAAAGTATGTTCCATGACCTAACAACCACACTTAAAAGTGATTTTTCTGAAATTAAATCTGACATGAAGCAAATAGTTGAGAGAATAAATACTGTAGAAGAAGCTACAGAAAAAATCACAATACATTCCTCATTCCTGGAAGAAAAAATCTCAGCTCAACAGAAAGAAATCCAGGACTTATGCCTCCACATTGATGACCTTGAAAATAGGTTGAGGCGCAATAACCTAAGAATAAAAGGACCCACAGAAACAGTAGAGGATAAAGATATCACATCAGCTCTTTCATCCATCTTTCTGGAATTAATTGGGAAGGAAGAACCCTTCGACTTAGGCATTGAAAGGGCTCATAGAGTCTTTCTCCCCAGCAATGTGCCATCAGAGTCTCCCAGAGATATTTTATGTTATATCGTGAGCTTTAGGTTGAAGGAAGAAATTCTAAAGAAGGCTAGGTTTGCAAACAGGATATAATATGATAGAGGAGACTTCTCAATTTTTCAAGACATCTCTAAACTCACTCTAGAAAAGAGGAGTCAACTAATGCCCCTAACCAAAGCGCTTAGAGATAAAAATATTAAATACCGGTGGTTATACCCATTTGGCCTGTTTTTCACACACAATGGCAGACAAATCACCATCCGGACCCCAGACGATCTTGCCTCAGCCTTAACCAGACTAAACCTTGAGCAACTGGACTTTCCAGAGTGGTTTTCAGATGAACAGTCGACCTCCTATCCAAAGCTCCCCAAGATTAATAGATGGGAATCTGTCTCCAGAGAAGGGGAGAAGCCCAAAATTCTCAGTTCCCCAGAGCATCTAGAAAGGCGTCCAGATGCTTCACTCCAGGATTATGCTAACACATATCCTTTCTTTTTGTTACTTTTAAACTAGGTATTGTTGATAAGTTATGTTGTATATGCCTAGCTATATATTCTTGACAATATAAGGGATATAACGGTTGAATATCTATACCCTTGTTATCTACAGTTCTATTCTGCTGTGTTTCAATGTCATTATCTTTCATTTAATTTTATTTTTTTAATTGGCTGAGAAGGCCTCAATTCAACTTAAATAGCAATACATGTTACAAAGATAAATACGCTTTACAAACTCCTAGTGATCATTCCAGCATTTATATGATTTTAATTGAATAATTTTTTGTTGCAACTGTTCATCAAGCGTTGCTGTAGAATTTCAACGTGTTTTTTTAAACACTCCCCTCCCCCCCTCACAGTAACACACTTAAATTGTGGTGTGTTTATACCTCTGGCCCTTAGGAAATTTCTCTGAGGATCAGACATTGTCTTTCTTTCTCTCTTGGTACTACTTTCTCTCTATTTTGAAGAGGAGTACCAACCGCTCTTATATACCATCTTATTAGAAGCTTTGCTTATCAACTAGTTTCTCACTGACGGTGTATCATTCTACATATCATATAATGCCAGAATTCAGATGTGCTTCACTAAACGCTAATGGATTAAATATCCCTTTGAAAAGGGGACAAATCCTACACTTCTTTAACCTCTTAAGGACACATGACGTACCGGTACGTCATGATGTCCTGGTACTTAAGGACATATGACGTACCGATACGTCATGAATGGTTCCGATCACCGCCGATCGGCGGGCGGTGATCGGAACCCGGTGCCTGCTCAAATCATTGAGCAGGCACCTGGGGCAAATGCGCCGGGGGGTCCTGTGACCCCCCCATGTCGGCGATCGCAGAAAACCGCAGGTCAATTCAGACCTGCGGTTTTCTGCGTTTCCGGGATATTCGGGTCTCTGAAGACCTGATAACCCGGAACAGGATGGTGATGGTGGTGTGATTTCACTCCACCAATCACCATCCAGCGATCCTGAGTGGTGATGGTGACGGTGACATCACCGCTCAGGATCGCTTTCTGATTGGTCTGTGGGCGGTCCGGCGGCAGATTCAAAAGAGGCAGGCGCTCCTCTCCTCCTCATTTTGTGTTCCGGAACCGGAGGAGAGAGGAGCTGCATGCACGTGTGTCTGCCATCGCTGCCAGCACCCCCAGGACCCGATCTCTGCCCCCAGGACCCGATCTCTGCCCCAGCACCCCCCATCAGGTACATAGGGACAGCACAGGGAAAGTTTGGTTTAGGCAGAAAAAAAAAAGGGAAAGTTAGTTTCTGAACTTTGATTGCATCACCCTAAGTTAGGGTGTCTGGGGTCCACAGCACAGCTGTGTGACCCTAGACCCCCCAGGGGTGCTGCCACTTCCCCCTACTTCCTACTTGGTGCAGGTTGCCATGTACAACTCTTTTGTACTATCCCGAAGCGCTGGCAGCACAGGGACATTCCTCTAGTTCTATGAGGCAGTCCTCATGGCCCTGATCTTTTCGGACCGGGAAAGAGCAGGCCGGAGTACCTCGGGAACTGTAGGTGCCCGGATTGTCCCTGGCCAACACTTTCCAGGTGTGGTCCCCCATACTGGAAAGAAGGGACGAACCCAAAAAAGGTGCAGAGTGTGTCACAGGAGGGGGATACGGAAGGACACCACTACTCAATGTGACACGTGCCCCGATCATCCGGGCCTCTGCATTATTGGTTGCTTCAGGGAGTATCACACTTCCATGGAGTACTAAATTTATATCCCAATTTCGCACTGACATCGGATAAAAAAACTGGTTCTCAGACTTGAGACACCCAAAAAAACGAAAATAATTTATTAAAAGTAGACATATTAGGTATAGCCGTGTCGGTAATAATCTCCTCTATAAAAATACCCCATGACCTAACCCCCCAGATTAACACGGTCAAGGAAAAAAAAAAAAAAAGTGCAAAAAAAGTTTTTTTTTGTCACCTTACATAACAAAAAGTTTAATAGCAAGCGATCATAAAGTCATATAGCCCCCAAAATAGTGCCAATAAAACCGTCCGCTCGTCCCGCAAAAAATTAGCCCCCACATAAGATAATCGGATAAAAAAATATATATATATGACACCTAGACTTTAGAGATAGAAAAATTTGTTTTTTGTATCAATAAGGATAATATAGTCTAAAACCTAGATAAATGTAAAAAAAGTAGACTTATTAGGTATCGCCGCGTCCGTAAGAATCTCCTCTATAAAAATACCCCATGATCCAACCCCCCAGATTAATACGGTCAAAAAAAAAAAAAAAAAGGGTGCAAAAAATGAATTTTTTTGTCACTAAACATAACAAAAAATTTAATAGCAAGCGATAAAAAAGTCATATAGCCCCCAAAATAGTGCCAATAAAACCGTCCGCTCGTCCCGCAAAAAATTAGCCCCCACATAAGATAATCGGATAAAAAATAAATAAAAAAATGACACCTAGACTTTAGAGATACCAAAATTTTATTTTTGTATCAAAAAGGATAATATAGTCAAAAACCTTATTAGGTATCGCCGCGTCCGTAAGAATCTCCTCTATTAAAATATCCCATGACCTAACCCCCCAGATTAACACGGTTAAAAAAAATTAAAAAAGCGGTGCCAAAAACACAATTTTTGGCACTTTTCCATTTGAATCCGTTTTTTTTTCGGTAACAAAACAAGGGTTAACAACCAAACAAAAGTTAATATTTATTACCCTGATACTGCAGTTTACAGAAATGCCACATTTGTGGTCGTAAACTGCTGTATCAGTAAAAGGGAGGCCGCAAAAGGAAAGGACCGACATGGTTTCTGGAAGGCCGATTTTGATGGCCTTTTTTATTGACACCATGTCCCTTTTGAAGCCCCCCTGATGCCCCCCTAGAGTAAAAACTCCCTAAAAGTGACCACATCTAAGAAACTACACCCCTCAAGGTATTCAAAACTGATTATACAAACTTTATTAACCCTTTAGGTGTTCCTCAACAGTTAATGGCAAATGGAGATGAAATTTCAGAATTTCGATTTTTGATAACCTTGCCTCACAAAAATGTAATATAGAGCAACCAAAAATCATATGTACCCTAAAAATAGTCCCCCAAAAAATGCCACCTTATCCCGTAGTTTCCAAAATGGGGTCACTTTTAGGGAGTTTCGCACCTTTCACTCTACGCCCCGCTGTGTGGCCGTACAGTAGTTTACGGCCACATATTGGGTGTTTCTGTAAACGGCAGAGTCAGGGCAATAAAGATACAGTCTTGTTTGGCTGTTAACCCTTGCTTTGTTAGTGGAAAAAATGGGTTAAAATGGAACATTTCGCAAAAACATGAAATTTTCAAATTTCATCCCCATTTGCCAATAACTCTTGTGCAACACCTAAAGGGTTAACGATGTATGTAAAATCAGTTTTGAATACCTTGAGGGGTGTACGTTCTTAGATGGGGTCACTTTTAGGGAGTTTCTGCTCTAGGGGTGCATCAGGGGGCTTCAAATGGGACATGGTGTAAATAAACCAGTCCATAAAAATCAGCCTTCCAAAAACCAAACGTCGCACCTTTCACTTTACGCCCCGCTGTGTGGCCGTACAGTAGTTGACGGCCACATATTGGGTGTTTCTGTAAACGGCAGAGTCAGGGCAATAAAGATACAGTCTTGTTTGGCTGTTAACCCTTGCTTTGTTAGTGGAATAAATAGGTTAAAATGGAAAATTATACAAAAAAATGAAATTCTCAAATTTCATCCCCATTTGCCAATAACTCTTGTGCAACACCTAAAGGGTTGACAACGTATGTAAAATCAGTTTTGAATACCTTGAGGGGTGTAGTTTCTTAGATGGGGTCATTTTTAGGTGGTTTCTATTATGTAAGCCTCGCAAAGTGACTTCAGACCTGAACTGGTCCCTAAAAATTGAGTTTTTGTAAATTTCTGAAAAATTTCAAGATTTGCTTCTAAACTTCTAAGCCTTATAACATCCCCAAAAAATAAAATATCATTCCCAAAACAATTCAAACATGAAGTAGACATATGGGGAATGTAAAGTCATCACAATTTTTGGGGGTATTACTATGTATTACAGAAGTAGAGTGTTGAGGGAAGTTTGGATTTAAATATATATGTATATATGCCCTTACATATATGCATGTATATTGGCCCTTTTGCATGGGCCGGTCCAGGTGGTATGGGTGTATACATGGAGATGTATGTATGCCCCCTTGTCAGCATACATCTCTATGTATAATATATCCATATGCAGGTGGGCTTATTACTGCCCATTTATGATATTGTGTATATGGACATGCATGTAGATGGGCCCCAAACATCTATATGGATGTATATACCTAAGTATCCCCAGGTTGTGTAGTGTGTATATGTGTACATATATATATTGATCAGCCTGGTTCGTTTATGACGTGGGAGTGGGTGATGTTATGTTGTAGCAGCAGCTGGGGGCTTATAGCTTGTGCAGGAAGTCCTTTGTTTCAGCTCTAGCATTCCGTCACACGACCCCACGATGATGTCATCACCCTCCTGTTGAAGAAGGAGGAGGGGGGGCTGCTTTGGTGGTATAAAGCCCCCAGCATGGCAGACATGCGCTCTCTTGGATTCCTGGAGTGCAATGAGGCACATGGGCGCTGCACCCTGAAGAGAGGCCACATGGCTCTGAAAAATGGCTGAGTACCAACCATCCCCTAACCCCTGGCTGCTGACTTCATGTCTCAGCATTAATCCTTGATGAGCCTGTACCCTGGAAGCAGCCCAGTCACCCCCTGTATAACCCTTGGTTACCCTTAACCTCTCCTGCCCTGAGTCCCCCTATAATCATATATCCCCTGTGTTCCCCCAGGATTGTAGTTCCCTCATATCCCCTGTTCCGTAATAACCCCTGGTTATTCCCCGTAGGGATTAGTACAATTGTAGTTAGATGTTGGGGAGGACTGGGGAATGTGTTAGTGTAGTTAGTACCGTAATAGTGTATTGTTACTTATATTGTTGTGTGCTGCTATAAATATATATATCTATTCCATTGATATAGATATATATAATTATAAGCAAATATTAGACTGTGACATATAGTGTGTGAATAAATCCCTGCAGAGCATTAACCTCTGCATTGCCCTGTGCCTGCAGAGTCCTGACCATTAACCCCTTCAATGCCTTATCCCTGCTACCACTGCCCTGATAACTCATAACCCTGTGTCCCTTGGCCTGCAGGTATTAATCCCCTGCAGAGCCACCATTGTGTTTAACTCCTTGTACCCCATAGGGACAGTGATTAGTCAGGCGGGTAGGTTATTGATATTTGTGTGTATAAATGTATTATGGTATTATATAGATAGTGTGTGGGGTGGAATTTGGGATTGTGCTGTGTAGAGTAGTTAGGCTTGTATTGTGTTTATTGTAGTACCATTTCTATACTGCGGTGTGTACTTCTGTATGTATATATATTCATATCCATTGATCTATGAATATATATAGATATAGCATATTGTTAGACTTGTATAATTGTATTGTGTAATAAATATTCCTTATTGTTCATAATACAGTGTATGGTGTTTTTACTAGTCGCCGCCGTAGTATAGTGATAGTAAGTCGTACGTAGTGTAGTTCAGTGTAATGTATAGGCAATCAGAGGTAATCAGTAGTGTTTTATGTTTATTTAGGTATAAATGGGCGGAGTCATCAATAGACGGCTCCTCCCATTTATGAATATTAATTATCGATATTTGCATAAATATTGGTGATTAATATTCCCCCTTAACATTGGCGAGCCAGGCCCACTGCTAGGAATTTGTTTTCTGTGTTTGTTTTTGGTGAAAAAAATCGTTTACGCTGTGAACTAGTCAGGCGGGAGCGACGCGTTCAGTGGATTCTGAGCGTCCATTGCCTGATAGTTCGTACAGGTAAAGCGTTTTGTTCAATCAGAACCAAACACGGAGCAATCTCTACAGCAGAGAATTTAAATCTTTCTGATTTGTGTATTAACGATTTTCTGATTGCCTTGCACGCCCACTGAACACTGGAGAGAAGTCGTCGCATACGTCACTGAAGAGAGGACCATCGCCGTTGGAGCTGAACAGAGAAGTCCAGCTGAGCGGGAGAAGGCGTTCCAGATACTACAGGACCTTCTCCACGCAGCATACAAGGGACAACAAAGGACAACACCAAGGAAGATGACCTCTCATCAAAACGGGAGTATGGACTTCTCCACACTACACCAGCTAGCTAAACACAGCACATTTAACCCCATCCTCCCCACCACTCACAAGTCAGCAGAAATGCTGTGGTCCGATTTGTTAACACAGGCTTGTAGTTACGACAAGCTATGTGTTAACAAACGGACGGTTTTGAACAAGGCCACCAAACGGCTTCGGATGCTGGCCAAACTCGTTCATACGTTTGAGGCTAGCATCTGCAAGCCAAAGGAAGTGGCGCTGGTGTCTCAGTCAACAGAGACAATTCCTCCGAACATTCACTGCCAATGCTGTGCCAGTAATTCGGACCAGGTTTCGACATTGCAGGCGCAGCTGGCAGAGAATGTGCAGTCTACTGTTGACCGAGATGCGCAGGTGGCTAGGATAGAGTCACAGTTAGTAGAGCTGCAGAGGCAGAAGGAGGAAATTGAGGCTAAGTTGACTCAGTCTTATACTGAGGTCAAGGCCTTCAAGGAGCGGACTGCCTCTACTGACGTGACGGTAGCCAAATTGAAGGCTCAGGTTGCTGTAAGGTCCCAGCTAATGTCTGGCATGCAACAAGTTATCACCAGGTTGGTGCCGGCCCTTTCTTTTTCCGTAAAGCCAGGGTCGGAATCTCCCAAAACGTTGCCCTGTGCAGGGCCACAAGGGGGGAGAGTAGTCTGTGACCGGTCTAATGATCAGGTCAAGCCGGTCCAGACTAACAGAGATTTTTCCCTGAGTTTGGGAAAAAGAACTGTTGTGAAGAGTGCGTCCCTGAGGATGGAACAATTCAGGAGAAGGGAGCACGGCTGCAGCGTAGATGGACCTGGGCCATGCAGAGCAAACATCAGATGTTTTGCATGTGGTGGCCTAGGTCACATAGCGAGACACTGCGAAACAGATAGGAACATAACACACAGGACAGGAAACCAAGTCACGTGTTTCAGGTGTGGGAACAAAGGACACATTGCAAGGAATTGCCCTTGTGCAGGTAATTGCAATGTGTCCAACAGTATCAGCCAGGTAACAAATTGTGCAGTGGGGTCTAGTCAGCCTGGCCATAACGGGGTTACCTCTCGGCAGCATCACCAGCTGCTGAGGGGTCAGAGTGGCCAAGCTAGGCTAGGCAACATTTGACACCCCTGTACTATTTGTTACACCGTTTGTTCCCTGTGTATGTCCATGTTGTGTGTTTTTGTTATCTGTTTGTAAGTTTTTCTTGATGTTGATGGTGGTAGTCCTTGTCTGTGGATGTGTTATACCATGCTGATTTATGTAGTGGTGTAAGTCCCATCTGCTGTCTGTTTCATTCTGTGTCCCCTTGCAGTGGAACAGTGTTACACTGTGGATCGAGAACGTATAGGTTCGCGAGCAGATAATATCACACGGGAAATCCTACACAAAGGATGATGTGATATTATTCTGGGCAGCCAGGGTCTCAGATCGATACAGATAACACTGTTTTGCTCAAGGTTTTCGGTAGGGCTGTGTTGCGCTGGGGACTGGGGCGGACAGACAACATTGGTGTAATCTTGTGCTGCGCACTTAATTCTAGTCCGGTCAGGTAGCACAGCTCTGATAGGGATTGGACGCAGAGTGTTTGGCAGCAGAGTGTGGACTGTGTTCTTGTGTTGTGGGGTCCTGGGGAGCCGGGGCATGCCTATGCCATTGGTTCTGCGGGACCCCACAAGACGGGATCACAGGGGGAAATCAGCCTGGGTACACATGGGTGGACGGGGATGCGGTGCCATCAATAACAAGATGGTGCTTTGTCCACAGAACTCCAGTTATCCTAACCTAGTAGGGTGGCCATCCTTATCTGTTGGTGCAGAGGGATGTGCAGCAGAGGACTCAATCCTCTGAAGGTAGGGTGTTCAGACACCAGTGTTGGGATAACGAGGGGTCCTGTGAGATAAAGGGCAGCCCAATACCTTTCTCTACCCATGGGTTAAAGGTATTGGTGCTGGAAATTTTCACATTTAATTGCACTGTTATGGGAGAAATTCCCCTGGGAGCGCCTGGTGTTTTCTTCTGCCATAGGTGTGATTTTATATGGAGCGGAAGAAAAACCTAGGAGATGCCACAGAAGAGGCCAGCTATTCCCCCTGACACTGTTGTGAAGCTCCAGAGGATCCCACTGGATTTTGGCAACTAAGCGACCTCTGCCTAGAGGTGTTTTAGAGAAGACTGTGCCACAATCCAGCGGGAGCATTATTTAAGGCTCTGGAGGAAGACTTGGGAGACGTTCGGGTGGAAGAACTTATCACTTGTTTCACCCAGTGAAACTTCTTCTGGTTCTGGTCATCGTAATCGGAGGGTCAAGGGACTTACTGACCAAATACACCAGAACCAGACAGAACTTTGCAGAACTATCCGGAGGAGGAGGCTCAGGACATAACTCCAACTTTGTCCTGTAGCCAAATATTTTATGGACACTTTGTTTCCTATGAGGGTTCGGGACGTATAACATGTACTACCCTGAAACCCCATAGCACATTGTATTGTATATATATTGATTATGTTTGTTGGTTGATTGTGGACCTATAGACACTCTAGGTACAAATGTGTGACAGCCTATACCCAGGGAAACTCGCCCAACGCATTGCGGTGAGTTATTATTTGGCTGTACACATTTGCATCCTATAGTCGTTTCCCATTGACACAGGGGTCTGCGACCTACCTGTGTCTTTGGAGGTGTAGAGATATGCCAGGTTGCATGAGTCTCTATGGGTACACACATTTAATGGAATCTGGTGGTGTTGGGAGGGATGTGACCTGTTTTTGTGTGAATGGGGAAGAGTAGATTCCCTAGGGACAGGCCCCCCCCCCCCCTCCTTTACCAAGTTCATTTGCCACTTTAACCCCAAGAACGGTGACGTTTGTAAGGGTTGGACTGAATGTCAGTGAGTGCGGTGTTCTTTCCCGCAGTTAGTATTTAGGTACTATGACATCACCTCTTACCAGAAATTCTGACCTGCCTTGTAAAGACCTACGTATCTGTCCATGGGAGAACCTCTCCAACAACTGAGTCTAAAGTTGTACTTGTGTTAAAAGGTCAGCCTATGGCCGTCCGTACCCCATAAGGAGGTGCTACATGGATTAAGGGTAAAGTCATTCTGGAATCATTGGGAGTGACTGACACCGATAGACTGGCACTGACATTGGGGGTGACGGACGCCAGAAGAACAACACTGGCAAAGAGAAAGAACACGGTCGCTGAGTGGAGTGATAAAAACAGCGAAGGTGAAGCCATTCCCGAGTCAGAAATAGACTACATAGGGAGTGGCTGACACCTGAGGATCATAATGTAAGATGCAAGTAAATTCCAGAGAAGAAGACGGTGTATTCTATGGATGGAGACGCCTGGTTACGTTGAAGGGCAGGTCGGAGGTGTTAGTGCACGATGGGTGATGACTAGGTACCTAAGGGCCATATTACTTCAGTCCTTCCTCAACTGTTACCAAGAGGGGGGTTGAGGGGGCAAATATGTCCCAACACTTCCCCAAAGTTTATTGTCGACTTGCGACAACAGGGGGATTGTTGAGGGAAGTTTGGATTTAAATATATATGTATATATGCCCTTACATATATGCATGTATATTGGCCCTTTTGCATGGGCCGGTCCAGGTGGTATGGGTGTATACATGGAGATGTATGTATGCCCCCTTGTCAGCATACATCTCTATGTATAATATATCCATATGCAGGTGGGCCTATTACTGCCCATTTATGATATTGTGTATATGGACATGCATGTAGATGGGCCCCAAACATCTATATGGATGTATATACCTAAGTATCCCCAGGTTGTGTAGTGTGTATATGTGTACATATATATATTGATCAGCCTGGTTCGTTTATGACGTGGGAGTGGGTGATGTTATGTTGTAGCAGCAGCTGGGGGCTTACAGCTTGTGCAGGAAGTCCTTTGTTTCAGCTCTAGCATTCCGTCACACGACCCCACGATGATGTCATCACCCTCCTGTTGAAGAAGGAGGAGGGGGGCTGCTTTGGTGGTATAAAGCCCCCAGCATGGCAGACATGCGCTCTCTTGGATTCCTGGAGTGCAATGAGGCACATGGGCGCTGCACCCTGAAGAGAGGCCACATGGCTCTGAAAAATGGCTGAGTACCAACCATCCCCTAACCCCTGGCTGCTGACTTCATGTCTCAGCATTAATCCTTGATGAGCCTGTACCCTGGAAGCAGCCCAGTCACCCCCTGTATAACCCTTGGTTACCCTTAACCTCTCCTGCCCTGAGTCCCCCTATAATCATATATCCCCTGTGTTCCCCCAGGATTGTAGTTCCCTCATATCCCCTGTTCCGTAATAACCCCTGGTTATTCCCCGTAGGGATTAGTACAATTGTAGTTAGATGTTGGGGAGGACTGGGGAATGTGTTAGTGTAGTTAGTACCGTAATAGTGTATTGTTACTTATATTGTTGTGTGCTGCTATAAATATATATATCTATTCCATTGATATAGATATATATAATTATAAGCAAATATTAGACTGTGACATATAGTGTGTGAATAAATCCCTGCAGAGCATTAACCTCTGCATTGCCCTGTGCCTGCAGAGTCCTGACCATTAACCCCTTCAATGCCTTATCCCTGCTACCACTGCCCTGATAACTCATAACCCTGTGTCCCTTGGCCTGCAGGTATTAATCCCCTGCAGAGCCACCATTGTGTTTAACTCCTTGTACCCCATAGGGACAGTGATTAGTCAGGCGGGTAGGTTATTGATATTTGTGTGTATAAATGTATTATGGTATTATATAGATAGTGTGTGGGGTGGAATTTGGGATTGTGCTGTGTAGAGTAGTTAGGCTTGTATTGTGTTTATTGTAGTACCATTTCTATACTGCGGTGTGTACTTCTGTATGTATATATATTCATATCCATTGATCTATGAATATATATAGATATAGCATATTGTTAGACTTGTATAATTGTATTGTGTAATAAATATTCCTTATTGTTCATAATACAGTGTATGGTGTTTTTACTAGTCGCCGCCGTAGTATAGTGATAGTAAGTCGTACGTAGTGTAGTTCAGTGTAATGTATAGGCAATCAGAGGTAATCAGTAGTGTTTTATGTTTATTTAGGTATAAATGGGCGGAGTCATCAATAGACGGCTCCTCCCATTTATGAATATTAATTATCGATATTTGCATAAATATTGGTGATTAATATTCCCCCTTAACATAGAGAAACTGAAACTTTGAAATTTGCTAATTTTTAAATTAGGTATTATCTTGTGCAAAAAAAATATTTTTTTTTACTTCATTTTACCAGTGTCATGAAGTACAATATGTGACGAAAAAACAATCTCAGAACGGCCTGGATAAGTCAAAGCGTTTTAAAGTTATCACCACTTAAAGTGACACTGGTCAGATTTTCAAAAAATGGCCTGGTCCTTAAGGTGAAATAAGGCTGTGTCCCTATGGGGTTAAGAAGAAGAAAATTGACATTCTATTTATACATGAAACGCATTTCAAAAAGACATATACTCCTGTATTTAAGAATAACTACTACAGGCACTGGTTCAACGCGTGTACACCACTGAAGAGGAGAAAAGGAGTTTTGAATGTTATTAGTAAAAACCTCCCCTTCTCAAAAACAGGATACGTATCAGATCCTGAAGGCAGGTATATTTTTCTGAAAGGATTAATTGGAAAAAAAATGTTTACATTCGTCAATGTATATGCACCCAATGAACTTCAGGTGGCGTTCTTTAAAACAGTCTTCCAAAAATTAGACTCTTTTACAGAGGGCACTATTATCTTCGGAGGTGACTTTAAAGTTACTCTTGAGCCCAGATTAGATTCCTCCTCGAGGAGAACACGATTTTCTCTTAAACAACTTAAAAGTATCCTGTGGCTGTTTCAGGAACTGATTGACATTTGGAACTGATTGACATTTGGAGAATTGTTCACCCCTCTACTAGGGACTACTCTTTTTATTCCCAAGTACATAAAAGCTACACTAGAATAGATTATTTTATGATTCCCCAAAAAGAGATTAGCTCGACAATCAGCACTGAATATGAGGTCAGACTCTTATCTGATCACGCTCCCCTTCTGGTGCATTTTCAGTTTGAATCTCAGGAGCTGAAACCCAGAACCTGGATTCTTAATGAAAGTCTTTTGAATTTAGAATACAACACAAAACAAATCTCTACCCATCTGGATCATTTCTACAAAGAAAACTTAAGTGAAGATAAATGTAGCCCTGTAGTGTGGGAGGCCCATAAGGCTGTATTGAGAGGAGTCTTGATCCAGATGGGGACCAGAGAGAAAAAAGCCAGAGATAGAGATATGGAGGAATTACTACGCAAAATTAAGAGATTGGAACTATCTCATAAAGCTTCTCTTTGCATTTAAACAGAGGTGGAGCTTACTGAATTAAGACTTAAAGGGAACCAGTCACCAGTTTTATGGTGTCCTAACTAAGGACAACATAAATAAGTGACTGATTCTCTTAGCAATATGCTGGGTCACTTTCTTTAATTGACCCAGTCAATCTGCCAACATCTTGTATTAAAAAGCTCCAGCTGATAATGATGAGTCATGAATATTTATGAGCTCCTGACTCTCCCCGGCTACCTGCTGCTGAATGACTGTTATTTTCCATATGATTTAGCAGCAGGTGGGCAGGGGAGTGGCTATATCTCTGAATTAAATAAACGCTGGACTCAATGACATCACGCTGGACTCGAATCAGCTCATTAGCATGCGGCATGTGGCATCTTTGTGTGTATATTATGAGGTAACCATCTGTCACACCAGTAAGTGAATACATCTAAGCCTTAGATTAGATTCTAAGGTACTTTTTAGTAGTTAATGATTGTATATAATTAGTTAAATTATAATCAAATATCCACATGACAGGTTCATGGCCCTATATACGACCCCTTCTGCCAAAATTAAAGTGAATGGCCTCCTATCCGACCCATTTCGTATAAAAAATGGCACGAGACAGGAATGCCCGCTATCCCCCCTCCTATTTGTGCTATCGTTCGAGCCCTTCCTCATTAAGATTAGAGATAACATCAACATATCGGGACTACGAACCTCCAGTGAAGAACATAAAATAGCAGCTTATGCGGACGACACTCTATTCGCGCTGACAAATTCTCTACATTCGTTACCATCTCTGCTAAAATATACCGTAAGAAAAGGGTGGATTCTGGTGACATTTTTTAGGTGCAGACGACAAGATCGTGTAATTGATTGAATATGTGGAAGAAGGGAAAGATCAGAGTCAAATGCGGCCCAAAGTCAGCCGGCATGTTGCACCACAGTTCTGATAGTGCTGCATACCGAAATTAAAATATCAAGTTTAGGTGGGTTAGGAGAGGGGGGAAAGACAAGAAGTTCAGTTTTAGATACAGCCCGCTGCCAGACAATTGCTGTTGTTTTGGAGTAAAGCAGGGGTGATGTTAGGGGATGAAGTGTGTTATAAGCATAGAGATGTGTATATACATAAACTGCAATCATCATTCTGTATTCCAGTAAAAGGACCCATCCATCATTACATTACATACATCCCACACTTAATTGGCGTTTGTTATGAGTAGTCAGTTGTTTGTCTAAATTCTGAATATTGTGTGATTACAGGGGTTCCCGTTCCATTTATCCGCAGCAGGGCTTCCAGCAAGTGTCGGCAGGTGGTTGTGATGTCCGCCAAGAAGGAGGGAGAGCAGGCTGGACCCTCCCAGGAACAGCAGCATCAGGCGACAGACACACCTGATGTGGGCAAAGAGGTGGTGGTGGAAGAAACTGGACCCTCCCGGCCACCACAACAACCCCCCATCGCTCATGATGATGATGATGATGATGAAGAAGAGGAGGAGGTTGTTACCACCCCCTGCCAAGAGGGTAAATATGTGCACATAGCAATATAATTCTGAATCTATGCCACTTGAATTGCAAGTAAGTTTAATATATTTTTTTATCCTAACAGTACTCAAGTCTTTTAAAAACAAATTGAGGATGATTCAGCGGGAGCATGAACCCGACATGCAAGAAATGCGGAGGCTGATGGCCAGAATGAAGGCACAGCACCTCAAACAGACGAGGGACACGTTTAAAATTTATAGCCAACTAAAAAAGTTGCCATAGAGGCATGTTTGTTAATAAAAAATTTTTTTTTTCTGTTCTAATGTCTGCCTACATTCTTTCATATTGTTCTGTGTTTGCATAACTGTAAGGTTGTAGTAATGGCCCTTTAGTACAGGGTAAAACTCATCAGGATTAGGACATACAGTTGCAGCAGCAGGTAAAGGTAATGATGTTGTATGAGGCCTACACATAATAACAGCTTGATCAGGACAACAGCAGCCGGTAAAGGTAATTTAGTAGTTTTAGCCCTACACATAATAACTCGGCTTGATCAGGACAGCAGCAGCAGGTAAAGGTAATGGTGTAGTAAAAGGCCTTCACATTGATAGCTACGACGGTTCATGATGACAATAGCAGCAGCAGGGAGAGTTTAAGTTTACGGTGTAGTTTAAGTCCTACACATAGCTCGTCCTAACTCAGCAAGAACAGACAGCAGCATCTTCTTATTTTGCAGCAGGGAAGTTTTACCATGAATGTGCCATTTCCCTATGCATTACTAAAAAATCGACTTTTTGATCCACACAATTGGACCTTTCTAAAGCAGTGCCAAAATAGAATAGTGCCAAGTAAAAATCGAAATATCAAATCTGTTGATTTTTCATCGAAACATATTATGACGGTCATTTACCAAAAATTTCCAGATTCATACTGTGTCTATAAAGTAATTACGCTGTTAAAAATAATGTACATAATATACAAGTATAAAAAAAAATTGACGAGAGTAATAACTTGACTAAAAGTAGGTGGATAAATAATAGGTGCATCATTCATCCGAATGTCAATTTTTTAAAATTTCTCCACCAATCAATAGTTTATGAAAAAAAGGTGTTCTGATTAGAAACATAATGGAGTGGGCTAAGAACTAACCAGCATGGATCAGATATAGCATCCCGTTTTGTTAAAAGTGCATGTCGGAGCATAGCTTCCTCCTTACAGAAACTAGGTTGTGATGCAGTTATGTGTTAAAATCAAATGTGGAACGCACACGAGGCCACGAGTGTCCAAACATGGTAATGGTGTAGTATAAGGCCTAAACCTAACTTTGAAGGAAAAGTACAACAACAGCAGTTTATGTTATTGGTTGTCGTATAAGGCATACACATAGCTCTGAAGGATCAGGACAAGAGCAGCAGTCAATAGTAACGGCAGAGTCTAAGGCCTACACATAACTACCCATAATAACTCATCTTGATTAGGAGAGCTGCAGCAGGTAATGGTAACTTTGTAGTATAAGGCCTATACATAATAACTCAGCTTGATCAAGACAGCAGCAGCCGGTAAAGGTAATGGTGTATTATGAGGCCTACACATAATAACTCTGCTTGATCAGGACAGCTGCAGAAGCAGCTAAAGGTAATGGTGTAGTATGAGGCTTTCACATAGCTACGAAGGATCATGATGACCACAGCAGCAGCAGGGAGATGCTGAAGGGAACCTGTTATCAACGTTATGCTGACCTCACTGAAGGCAGCATTAAATAGTGACAGAAATGCTGATTTCAGCGGTGTATCACTCATGAACTAAAATTAAGTAGTTGCTGAGAACCAGCATCATAATCATTGCAGCACAGGCCTTGAAAAGAGTCAAATCTACTTGAGAAGAGTCATGGTTATTCATAATCTCCTGCTCTCCTGCCCATCTGCTGATGTTTGGCAGTTCTCTCCGAGAAAGAAAGCGATAAAACTAGGTAGAAGACTGTCAATCATCAGCAGGTGGGCAGGGAGAGCAGGAATTCATGAATAACCATGACTCTTCTCAGGTGGCCGTGACTCTTTTCCATGCCCAGTCTACAATTATTGTGATGTTGGTTCTCGGCAACCATTTACTTTAACTTTAAAATGACAGACTGCTGAAATCAACTCACCTGTCTCTACTTTATGCTGTCGTTGTTAGTATGGACAGCATATCGTTGATGACAGGTTCCCTTTAAGTTTACGGTGTAGTTTAAGTCCTACACATAGCTCGGCCTAACTCAGCAGGAACAGACAGCAGCATGTTCTGATTTTACAGCAGGAAAGTTTTCCCAGGAATGTGCCACTGCCATACCGGAGAAACTAGTAAAATAAACCAAAACATCCCCGTCATCAGCATGTTTGTTAATTTGTGTTTATTAATAAAAAAGCTACTTTTTGATCAACACAATGGGACTGTTCTCAAGCAGTGCCAAAACAGAATACTGCCAAGTACAAAGCCAAATAACAAATGTTTAGATTTTTCATCTAAAAATATTATAACGGTCATTTACAAAAAATTTCCCGATTCGTACTGTGTCTATAAAGTAATTACGCTTTTAAAAATAATGTACATAATATACAAGTATAATTTTTTTTTTACGAGACTAATACCTTGACTAACAGTATGTGGATAAATAATAGCTGCATCATTCATCCAAGTGACAAGTTTTAAAAATTTCAACCAAAACAAGAGTGTAAAAAAAAAAAAAATCCACAATGATTCACTGTAAGTAATGGAGCCTTCTCATTCTCATTTGGACCACAAGCTATTAGCAGGGAGGGATGATCAATTTTTTTTTTACACAGTACACATCATTGTGATGACTGTTGTGTACTGTGGAAAAAAAAAAAGAATATTCGTCATTACGAATATATACTGCTATATTCTACATATTTGCCCACAAACTAAAGAAGGGAGGAACTCGAGGGAGCAGTGTCCGGCGCTCATCAGTGGCGATATTCCTATCACAAATAATTTTCGCGTTACTAATAGTCGCGCTCAACTCAGTGTCACTGACTCACTATGTCTGTAAGTATTGTAATGGAGCCTTCCCAACAGTCACCACAAGCTAGAAGCAGGGAGGGATAATGACATTTTTTTTTTTTGCACAGTACACATCACATGATTGTGATGTTTGTGTACTGTGTAAAAAAAAAATATATATTCGTCATTACGAATATATACTGCTATATTCTACATATTCGCAATTCTCGAATATTCACACTCAACACTAATACAGAAGTGACAAACTGGGAGGAGTTCATTAAAGAACTGAGGAATGAGATGTCGGAATGGAAAAAGCTACTTAAGACTTCTCAAGAACCAAGGTTGGTTACATCCCAAGTATCTTCCAGGAGTAAGCAGAATCCAATTTGTGAGGCTTGCAAGGCATCAGATCAAGGTCATACTTGTCGCCTTTGTTACAAATGTGGCAAAGAAGGACATTCCACTAGGGGATGTTGTGCACCCAGATCTCCACAGTTAAAACACAGGAGGTTGCTGGTGAGAGACAACCAGTAACCTGTTCCAAGTCCCAGTCCCAACCAATTAAAGTGTCATCTTCAGTTATGGAAGCCAAATAAAATCTGTTACACACTTATTTCCAAAATGTATGTGATCGTATCCAACAACTGGAGCTTCAACAAAGCAATACACAGCACGTCACTACCAGTTAGTGCACAACAACTAACTTACAGATTAGTTAAAGTGTATCAAGAGGCCAAAAAAAACATCAATTTAATATGAAAAAGGTGTATGGTCCTATGTAAACAGAATGGTGTTCCTGTTCAGGCGTTATGTTATACTGGAGCTCAAGCAAGTATCATCAATGAAAGTTGGCGACAGCAGTACCTTCCTCAAACAGAAGTAAGGACAGTGGAAGAATTACTAGGCTCTGAACCGTTATGTGGGAGAGCAGTAAATAAGACTGAAATTCCTTTAATTTGATGAATTGAAGGAATTTTTCAACTGAACTCTGACAATGACAACATAGTAGAACTCCTGGTGCCTTTCCTAGCTCCAGTGACATCCTAAGAAAAACTCCTTCATCGTCTTTGGTGAGTACACTGGCTGCATTATTTTCACTGCCTACAAGAAAAGCAGAGATGGTGGTAAATGCTGTCCAAGTGAGCCAAGCAGAAGCATTTGCTAAGGAGGTAAGAACTGGAGTACGTCATACCATTATTCCAGCAGGTACTATAATGGGTGTCGTCTTGTGTGTCATGGTACCTTCTGTGACAGAGGTTAGAAGATCTGAGAGACTGACTGCACGTGAGGTTAACTGACAGTCTCTTGATTCTCAGTGTTTTGGTTTAGTAATGACCACACCTCTTGTCAGGTGCAGCTTGTGGTCATTACTGCTTCCGTATTTTGGTCTCACACTTCATACCATGAGGTTGATATTCTCTGCTTGGATTTGAAAGAGTTGGTGTGTGGACCCTACCTGTGTTCCTGCTCATCCATTTTCTATAAGATAAGTTGTACTGCTCTTTGTATTTGGTTGTTCCCTTGTGCTTGTTGTTACTAGGCCTCAGGGAGACGCTGGTTCGTTCACCTGGGAAGGAACCAGCAGTCTCATTACCTGTCACTACCTCTAGGGTATTTCAGGGCTCCTAGGGTTTAGGTTCCGGCATATGTATTTTCCCACCTTCAGGGTATATACATACTGACAGGAGTCAGGGCCAGTTTCCTAGGAGGTGACCTTTCCCCTCTCCCTAGCCTTGAGGCCTAGATGTTTGTCTTTCCCCTTCTGTTGTTATTATGTTGTCCCTCCCCACCCCATCATTCGTGACATGGTGTTCATGTGGGATCTCATCAGAAGAACCAGAAAATGGTCTTTGTGCCAAGCAACACTGCAGAGTTACCAGAGGCAATATATACAGATGAGACTATTGTGATTGTACCTTATGACAACTATGCTCGGGTAACCATTCTAGTAATAAACCCCACTAAACATGATATTGTACTGGATCCAAAAATTGTGTTGGGTCACATGGAAACAGTCAAAGCAGTATATCCAGCAGGTTTCTTCTTTGACCACAACCATTCAAGCATTGGAAAATGTTGACAAACCAGAAAGTGAAATGCCTTCAGTTAAATAGTAATGGGATCCTCTGGTTTCTATAGATCATGTTGATGCAGAAGAACAGTGCATAATAAAGCATATGTCATGCATTCTCCAGAGATGAGTCTGATGTTGGATGTATTCCATCACTCCAACTAAAGATTAATCTAAAAGATACCACCCCCGTTACGAAGACATATACTGCTGTGCCTAAATCACTTCATAAAGAGGTGAAGGAGTATCTACAAGACCTGATAAATAGAGAATTGATTAGGAAATCAAAATCATCCTATTCTTCTTCTATAGTATGTGTAAGAAAACAAGACGGTAGCCTGAGACTCTGCTGTGACTATAGAGAACTAAACCAGAAGTCAGTTCCTGACCGTCATCCTATACCTAGAATCCAAGATATGCTGAATAGCTTGTCAGGAAGTTCTTGGTTTTCTGTGATTAATCAAGGGAAAGTCTACCACCATGGATTTATGGAAGAATCCAGTAGGCCATTGACAGCCTTCATAACACCTTGGGGATTATATGAATGGATCCGTATTCCTTTTGGGCTCAGCTCAGCTCCTGCAGAATTTCAGAAAAGCATGGAACTATGCTTGGAAGGCCTGAGAGATAGTATCTGTCAACTATATCTTGATGACAACCTGGTTTCACAGTAAGTCTTTCACTGAACACGTGGAACATGTATGTACTGTGCTTTGGAGCTATCAACAACAAGTAATTAAGCTAACACCAAAGAAATGTCCGGTTCCTAGGTAAGATTGTCTCTGGTGATGGCTATACTATGGATCCAACAGAAATTGCCCCAGTAAAGGCTCTGAAAAACAAATCTCCATCTACAGTGGGAGAGCTGAGAAAAAGACTAGGTTTTCTGTCCTACTACCGGACATATATTCAGAATTGCTCCCGGATTGCCGCTCCACTGTATGATCAAGTTCACCATGAAGCACAGCAAATAAATCAAAAAGAGATAGGTCTAAACAGAAGGGAAAAGTCAACTTCCTGCATATCAGCCAATCAATTGGACTGCCCATCATCAAGAAATACTGGAGAGACTGATTGATTTGTTAGTTAAGCCACCAGTGATGGGGTATCCAGACTTTAACAACCCATTTATACTGCACTGTAATGCATCGCAGGAAGGACTTGGTGCTGTCCTATATCAAAGGCAAAATGGCAAGTTGAGAGTTATCTGTTATGGCTCAAGAACTCTTACTGCAGCAGAGAAAAGCTACCATTTGCACTCTGGTAAACTTGAGTTTTTGGCAATGAAATGGGCAATATGTGACCGTTTTAGAGACTACTTGTACTAGAGTTCATCATTTGCGGTACGTACAGACAACAATCCACTTACCTATGTTCTCACTATAGCAAAATTAAATGCGACTAGCCATAGGTGGGTGACAGAACTTGCAGACTTCAATTTTAGCATTAAATACCATCCAGGGAAAGCAAATGCAGATGCTGATGAATTGTCTAGAATGCCACTAGATCCTGACCAGTACATGAAGGAATGTTCCCAAGAAATCAGCATGGAAGCTATTGGGAGCACTGTGCAAGCAGTTCAAATACAAGAGAAGGAACATACGCCATTGGTGGTGTCCTGCAACTGTAGAAAGTGCAGCTGGGGAAGCTGATCAAAGCCCCATAGTAAGTGTTAACCAGCTCCAAAAAGAAACAATCAGAAAAGCACAAGAAGACAAGATCATTGTTAAACTGCTACACTACAAACTTCAAAATAGATTTCCAGCTAAGAAGGAGAGAAAAACAGACCCACCAGCTGTAACTGCCTTATTCAGAGAATGGCCTAAATTATACCTCAACTCAGATGGTATTCTTTATAGACTAGTCAGAACGTACAATTAGTCCTGCCAAAAGTCTACCACAGGACAGTATTCAAAGAACTCCATGAACAAATGGGACACTTGGGAGTAGAAAGAACTGTAAATCTTGTCAGAGAATGCTTCTTCTGGCCATACATGCAGAAGGATATTGAGCATTATGTCACCAAAGAATGCAGGGGTTTAAAAGATAAAAGTACCAATAAACCAATTAGAGCACCATTGAACAACATTGTCTCCACTTATCCTTTTGAACAGGTATCCATTGATTGCATCTAGATCAAATGTTCGCAAATCGCGCGTGCGTGGCGGGCCCCATTGACTTGGCAATGGCAGGCGAACCTGAAAAACCTTCAGGTCATATTTGCGGACACCAAATACTTACTAGAAGTGTGCAAATAGTCCCACAACATGGACAGTGACATACCAGAGGGGGATCATTGGCAAAAATTCCCACAAAAAATATGTATTTTAATCAGGGGCCATTTTTATGTGTCTTAAAGGGGAACTGAAAAATGTGCTCTGCTGGAGCCTAGAAAATTTTTATTTTAGGCCACGGGAGTACAGGCCCCAAAAATTAGGCATTCACCTGACAGAAAAGAACTTGTGATTATGTGGCTGGAGGTACATTAGGCGGTCACTGGATAATTTTTTTTACTGTAGGCCAATGGAGTACAGACCCCAAAAATTAGGCATTCACCTGACAAAAAAGGCCTTTTATGCTTCTGTATATACATAAGACAAGGACCATTCTTTGTTCCGGGTGGTGACAGATATGTGTGGGCTGGCATGAGGAAATTCAATTACACGTGGTTGTCACAGGTGTTGAATTCCTCCGAGATCCATGCCTCATTCATTTTTAGAAATGTGAGGTAGTCCACACTGTCATGAGGTAGGCGCGATTCCCCCTGCTGCGCTGAACGTACTCGACGAATGGCAAGCCAAGTGTTCCATGGCAAATTGTGCCAGCTTTGGCCACAGGTCAAGCCTGCACACCCAGCAGTCCAAGGGTACCTCGCTTCTCAGAGCGTCCACATCGGCCGTTAACCCGAAGTAGACGGACACCTGTCGGTCTAGGCATTCCCTGAGGCTGGTTGGTTGCAAGAATGATCTCATATCTGAAATGACCAACACATCTTCAAACCGCCCTCTTCTTGCAGGCGCGGTAGGATTGTTACCTGCACCTGTTTCGCTGTGGGTGGAAATTCCTCTGCCAGCGCCCGCAGCAGCGGAATGCAGCATCTCTCGCAGCAAGGCCTAGAAATGCTGCATTCTGCCAGCCCTCTGTGATGCTGGTAACATGTCCAACATTTTGTGTTTGTACCAGGGGTCTAAGTACGTTGCCACCCAGTACTGGTCCTTGCCCTTTATACTTTTTATACAGGGATCCCTCTTGAAACTCTGGAGCATGAAGGCCCACATTTGCACTAAATTGGAAGCAGTGGAGAGCCCTGGCTCCTGCTCACCCAGTAGAATGTCATCCTCGGTCTCCTCCCCCCAGCCACGGACAGCACCAGGGATCCCCGAAAAGTTTAAAGTCCCCCTCAAAGCCTGCTCTTCTCGCTACTCCTCCTCCTCCCCCAAGCCACCATCCTCCTCTGAATCCTCTTCAGACTCCTGCTGACTTGTCTCAGATGGAGTAGCCCCCCTGGGAATTCATTCAGCATTGCGACTTCCTCATCTTCCAGCTCCTGCTCCTCGATGGCTTGATCAATGACACAATGCAATGCACGCTCCAGAAAGAAGGAGTAAGGTATGATGTCATTGATGGCTCCCTGGCTGCAACTGACCAGTTTGGTGATCTCATCAAATGGCCGCAGAAGTCTGCATGTGTCGCGAATGAGCAGCCACTGGCGCGGTGAAAAGAAACCAAGCTCTCCAGAACCTGTCCTGCTGCAGAGTTCGTACAGGTAGTCGTTAATGGCACATTGCTGCTGGAGCAGCCTATCAAGCATATACAAGGTGGAGTTCCAGCGCGTCAGGCTGTCACAAATCAGACGTCTGACGGGCAAGTGGTGTCGCTGCTGAATGTCAGCAATTCCGAGCCATGTTGTAAGATCTTCTAAAATGGCCAGAGATTTTCCTGGCCTGCCGCAAGACGTCCTGGACCCAGGGGTATTTGGCAACGAATTGCTGCACGACCAAGTTCAGGACGTGTGCCATGCATGGCACGTGTGTCATTTTCCCCTGTTTCAGTGCACTCAGCAGATTGGCACCGTTGTCGCACACCACTTTACCAACTGTCAAATTGAGAGGAGTTAGCCACTGATCGGCCTGTGACCGCAGAGCTGAAAGCAGTGCAGGACCGGTGTGGCTCTTGGCTATCAGGCACATCAGCCGCAGCACAGCATGGCAACGTCTCACCTGGGATGTCGAGTAGGTTCTGGGGAGCTTGGGGGGCGCAGAGGAAGAGGCGGTAGCAGTGTAAAAGGTGGAGTCAGATGAGGAGGAGACGGAGGATGGAGTAGGAGGAGGAGAAGAAGAGGCAGGCCTGCATGCAATCCTTGGCGGTAACACCAAATCCACACGGGAGCCACGGGTTACTTGCATGACGGCCGACAGAGGGTTCACCCAGTGGGCAGTAAAAGTTATTTACCTTCCCTGCCCGTGTTTGTTAGACTACGTGTGTGTATTCAGATATATCTTAGCACCGACAGTGTGCCAGAGATATATTCACTTGCCGCTGAACGTGGCCATATAGCTCTGGGATGCCCTTCTGGGAGAAATATTTCCTTCCGGGGACCTACCATTGCAGTGTGCCAATGGCCACAAATTTTCGAAAGACCTCTGAGTCCACCAGTTTATATGGCAGTAGTTGGTGGGCTAGAAGTTCCGACAAGCCAGCGGTCAGCCATTGGGCAAGAGGGTTATCCGGCGTTATCAACTTTTTATGCTCGAACATTTGGGCCTGCCTAATGCCAGAGGAACGCGACGACGGCACGGTGGAAGGTGGAGTGTAGGACAAATGGGAGGAGAGAGGAGAAAGAGAAGAGGCAGGACGTGGAGCACTGGGAGTGTGGCTTTGTGGGTTCTGATAGCGTTGCTCCCACTGGGCTCGGTGATGGGAGGCCAGGTGGTCGTCCCTAGGTGAGTGTTGGGCTTACCGCGACTTATGCATTGACAGCATAAGCTGCAGATGGCAACACTATTGTCAGCAGCTGAAACGTTAAAAAAAAGCCCACACTGCGGAGCCATGTTCCGGAGTCCTGGGAGCGCCAGAGGTGACCTTGTATGGTGGATGGCTCGCTCCAGATACATTTGCAATCTGCTTTTTGCCTACTGTGCCCTGTGAGCTCTGCCTGCTTCTCCTCCTTCTCTGCTGCTCCGTCTCTCCCTCTGAACTCCCCTACTCTTCCTCTCTTGTGGGCACCAACGTGACATCCATTGATACATCATCATCGTCACCTTTACCACCACTGACATTTGAGATCTCGGAGTAGGCAGCAACAGCAGGGACCTCCCTCCTTGGGCTGATCTGGGTGGCGGCCATTGCTACCTCCTCTTCCTTATCCGATGTCAGGAATGGCTGCGCATCGGTAAGGTCTGGAATGGATGGGAAAATAATTCCTCTGACTCGAGTGGAGGGGCTATGGTGGTGGTGTATTTGGGCGTGCACACAGCAGAGAGTGAGAAGGGTGCAGATACAGAGGATGAGGAGGGTGCAGAAGCGGAAGGCTGAGTGAGCCACTCAACCAACTCTGGTGCGCCCTTTGAAGTAATCGGACGCGCCTTCTCCAACTTCCCACTTAGGCTCTGGCCTGGTGCACCTGCCCGACCCCTACCAGCCCTGCGGAACGGCCTGCCTCTACTTCTGCCTGTCATTTTCAAAATGACCCTGTGCCTAAGTCCCTAGAGAAGAGCAATATTTGTGGAAGCAGGTATATCGCAGGCTTCAATCAATATTTGGTGGAAGCAGGTATATCAAACCCCTTATTCAGTATTTTGTGGAAGCAGGTACTGTATATCGCAGGCCTCAATCAATATTTGATAGAAACAGGTATATCAAACCCCTTAATCAGTATTTTGTGGAAGCAGGTATATCGTAGGCCTCAATCAATATTTTGTGGAAGCAGGAATATCAAACCCCTTAATCAGCATTTTGTGGAAGCAGGTATATCGCACCTCTCAATCAATATTTGGTGGAAACAGGTATATTGAACCCCTTAATCTGTATTTTGTGGAAGTAGGTATATCGCAGGCCTCAATTAAATTTGGTAGAAACAGGTATATCGAACCCCTTAATCAGTATTTTGTGGAAGCAGATATATTGCAGCTCTCAATCAGTATTTTGTGGAAGCAGGTATATCAAACCCCTTAATCAGTATTTTGTGGAAGCAGGTATATAGCAGACCTTAATCAATATTTGGTAGAAACAGGTATATCAAACCCCTTATTCAGTATTTTGTAGAAGCAGGTATATCGCACCCCTCAATCAATATTTGGGGGAAACAGGTATATCGAACCCCTTAATCAGTATTTTGTGGAAGCAGGTATATCGCAGGCCTCAATCAATATTTGGTGTAAACAGGTAAATCGAACCCCTTAATCAGTATTTTGTGGAAGCAGGTATATTGCAGGCCTCAATCAATATTTGGTGGAAGAAGGTATATCAAACCCCTTAATCAATATTTTGTGGAAGAAGGTATATTGCAGGCCTCAATCAATATTTGGTGGAAGCAGGTATATCAAACCCCTTAAGCATTATTTTGTGGAAGCAGGTATATCGTACTCCTCAATCAATATATGGTGGAAACGGGTATATCGAACCCCTTAATCTGTATTTTGTGGAAGCAGGTATATCGCAGGCCTCAATCAATATTTGGTAGAAACAGGTATATTGAACCCCTTAATCAGTATTTTGTGGAAGCAGGTATATCGCAGGCCTCAATCACTATTTTGTGGAAGCAGGTATATCGCACCCCTCAATTAATATTTGGTGGAAACTGGTATATCGAACCCCTTAATCAGTATTTTGTGGAAGGAGGTATATCCCAGCCCTCAATCAATATTTGGTGGAAGCAGGTATATCAAACCCCTTAATCAGTATTTTGCGGAAGCAGGTATATCGCAGGCCTCAATCACTATTTTGTGGAAGCAGGTGTATCGCACCCCTCAATCAATATTTGGTGGAAACAGGTATATCGAACCCCTTAATCAGTATTTTGTGGAAGGAGGTATATCCCAGCCCTCAATCAATATTTGCTGGAAGCAGGTATATCAAACCCCTTAATCAGTATTTTGTGGAAGCAGGTATATCGCACCCCTCAATCAATATTTGGTGTAAACAGGTATATCGAACCCCTTAATCAGTATTTTGTGGAAGGAGGTATATCGCAGCCCTCAATCAATATTTGGTGGAAGCAGGTATATCAAACTCCTTAATTAGTATTTTGTGGAAGCAGTTATATCGCACCCCTCAATCAATATTTGGTGGAATCAGGTATATGGAACCTCTTAATCAGTATTTTGTGGAAGCAGGTATATCACACCCCTCAATTATTTTTGTTGCCACAACAGTTATATCACACCACCCTGTTTATTTGGGGCAACAGGTATATTGCAGCCCTCAATCAGTATTTTGTGGAAGAAGGTATATCACACCCCTCAATTAGTTTTTTTGGGGGCAACAGGTATATCACACCCGTTGCAATTAGTTGTTCCAATAGCGTTTGTCCCTCTATATAGCTGTGGTATCGCATCAGAACCACACACAACTGCTGCACAATACAAATGCACTATAATTTACTTTCTATGTTAGAAAGTATATTATAAGTATATTACACCCCTCAGTATATCACACCTATCGATATCACACCTATACCAGTCCTTAAAAGGACTTTTGTGGCCCTATTAGCTAGCGTTTGGTGTGCCTAACAGCCTGTCCCTGCTCCACAAAGCAACCTCTCCCTACACTGGCAAAACACAGAATGTAAAATGGCTGCCAGATCGGGTTCTTTTATAGGGTGGGGGTTTGTCCATATGCTGAAACATCTCAATTGGCTGTCCTGTCCCACCTGATGGATGTGTCATGGGTCAAAGTTGGTCACAATGCAAAAGAATATGGTGCCGGCGGACATCGCCATATGTTCGCATGTTCGGCGAATTGCGAACGTGCAAAGTTCGCAGCAAAACAATCACCGAGCGAACCGCAAGGCCATCTCTAGATATGAGTACATCCTTGTTGCAATGGATCATTTTACAAGATTTGCACAGGCATATGCTACCACAAACAAGTCTGGTAAAACTGCAGCAGACAAAATATTTAATGATTTTGCTGAAAAGTTTGGCTTTCCAACAAAATTACACCATCATCTAGGAAGAAAATTATTAAGAATCATTTAATTGCAAGACTTGGAAAATACAGCAGAATCCTGAATTATCATACAACTCCATATCACCCAGAGGGTAATGGACAGGTTGAATGTTTAAATCGTACATTGCTGTCAATGTTGAGGACTCTTACAGAAGATGAAAAGCAAGACTGGAAGAACTCTTTGTCAAAAGTTGTCCACGCTTACAACTGTACAAAAAGTGAGGCAACAGGATATTCACCTTTGTACCTATTGTATGGTTGATCACCAAGACTTCCAATTGATATAATGTTGGACACGCCAGTATCAGAGAAGTAAAAACTTATGCAGATTACGTTACTGTCTGGAAAAAGAGAATGGCAGAAGCTTATAAAATAGCTTCAGAAACAGCTAAGAAGTCAGCAGGCAAAAGCAAAGAATACTATGACCAGAAAAGTCATGGCACTGAACTTACTCCAGGAAGTCGAGTCTTAGTGCATAACTTAAATGAGAAAGGGGGACCAGGAAAACTTTACCTTTATTGGGAAGATAATGTTTATGTTGTTGTGAGAAGAAAACATGAAAACAGTCTAGTATATCAGGGAAAACCAGAGTCAGGTGGCACAGATCAAGGATTTTGCACCGTAATCTGTTATTATCTTGTGACTATCTTCCAGATGAAAAAAAAACACTGAAAATGGTGCACTACAATGGTAGATGCAATTGACAATATATGGCTAACCCTCACACTGATATTAAAATGAGACTTTTGCCAATATATTCTTATATCAAGAACATACCGGAGCCCACGCACCCCATCAAGGTATCTCAATGTGGCACGGGACCTAACGCTAACCTACCTATGCCGTATGGACAATTTATGAAAGATGCATAAAGTCCAACACACAGCCAGCAGCTCCCAGTGACCTCCAGCGTGAAATCACACATACAATGGGAGGAGGCTATGAGTCCCACATATAACTGGGTCATGTGAGGCAGGCTGCCCAGGTGCACCTGAATGTTACCCATAGATCAAAGTTAAGGTACATTCAAACCTGAGGTTGCCTCACCTCCAGGCATACATGGACAAACAAAATCACAGAATAAAGTGGTCAAAGGACAAAGGATGCTCAAAACCCCTAATGCTGTTTTTACCCGGGGGAGCAAATCCTGCCCATGTGATACGTTGCTAACAGCAATCCCCAGCAAAAATGCATACAATGGAGGATGCCGGCAGCGGACCACATGTACCACATGTTTTTTGTAGTAAATGTGTTCCACTGCCGGCATCCACCATTGTCTGCATTTTTGCTGGGGATTGCTGTTAGCAATGGATCACATGGGCAGGATTTGCCCCCCCGGGTAAAAGTGCGCTACAGCATTAGGGGTTTTGAGCATATTTTGCCTTTTGACCACTTTATTCTGTGATTTTGTTAGTTTTAAGCGCAGAAAAATGCGAGAAGAGGCCTGCGCCCAGGGGCGTTGCTAGGTTAAAACGTTCGGGGCCTGGGCCCCTGATGTTTTGTCCCAGGCCCCGAATGTACTTCCTGCCAGATAGATCGAACTGTATTGCCGTCCTCAGGACAGCAATACAATTGAATCTAATGCCCTTCAAGAGCTGAAGGACCTGTGATGACATCACAGTCCCTGTGATCAGTTTTAAATGCAGTAGCTGAAATAGAGCTGCAATGATGCCACCATCATGTGCCCAGCGCAGGAGAGGACGGCTCAGCAGTGAAGAGAAGTCCTGGAAAGAAGCTAGTTTTAGTTATTTAACTGGGACTGTATGCTAGGGCTGAAGGGAGGGAAGTTATTTACATGGGACAGTGGGGGGGGGGGGGATTATGTTATTTACATGAGAATACATGTTGGAGGTGGCTGGGGCAGGGTTATGTTATTTACATGGGACTGAATATTGAGGGGGTGATGTTATTTACATGGGACTGTATGTAGAAGGCGGCTGGTGAGGGGGTGATGTTGTGTACATGGGACTGTATGTTGAAAGCGGCTGGAGAGGGGGTGATGTTATTTATGTGGGACTGTATATTGGAGGGGGCTGTAGATAGAGAGGGATGTTATTTGCATGGGACTGTATATTGGAGTGGGCTGGAGAGATGGTGTGATGGTATTTACATGGGACTCTATGGCGGAGGGAGGGAAATAATGTTATTTACATGGCACTGTATGATGGAGGAATATAACTACAGGGGGCACTGCAGTGGGCATTATAAATACTGGGGGCGCTTCCGGGCAAGCATTATAACAGTAGGGGGCAATATAAATACTGGGGCACTTCAGGATGAGCATTATAACAGTAGGGGGCATTATAAATATTTGGGGCACTGTAGGGGCACCTTAAATCCAGGGGACACTATAGGTGTTCTTATTACTACTGGGGGCTCTATAGGAAGGATGTATAGATTAACCTGATTTCTAGTAAGAGCACTGTGCGGGGCCTTATTACTACTGAGCAGTCTGTAGAGAGCTTTATTACCACTTGAAGAACCATAGGGGGCCTTATTTTTACTGGGGGCTCTGTGAGGGCATAATTAATACTGTGGAGGGCTCTTCTACTAATGGAGGCACTCTTGGGGAGCACTATCACTGTTGGGGGCACAGTAGGGAACAGTATTTCTAATGGGGGCATTCTAGAAGGGAATTAATATTGGTGGGACTATGAGGAGCACTGTTACTATGGGGGGCACAATTTTTTTTTCAGGATTGTATTTTGGAGTATTGGGGAGCACAACGAGCAGCAGGATAACACTGTGGGGGCTCCAGGTTGGGAGATGATGATAGAAAAGTGAGGAACCTAAGATGTCTGTGTGTCACACTATGCAGAGACGAGACGCGGCTGAAAGAAGTTGTCCAGACCGAATGGAGAAGGTGATGACAGAGAACATCTACATCAGGGGAGACATCACCTGGGAGGCAATGGATGTGAGAGGTACGTGCTGCTGTATAGCTGTATAGCAAGTACAGTAAAATGTCTTCAGTGCTAGTGTTTGCGGGAGGAAAGGTGGGGGCATCGGTCGACTTAGAGAATTGGGCCATATGCATTGGGGCTTGGGCCTCGAATCTTTTGAGACCCTAGCAACGCCCCTGACTGTGCCTCTTCAACACCCCGGCGGATCCACTGCCAGTTAAGGGGTTTATTAATACCGGCATTTAAAATGTCGGTCTTAATAAATGTGCCCCAATATCCTTATGTCTTTTGAACAGTTGCGCAACAGGTACAACCTCCCTCATACAGACTTCTATAGATACCTTATTTTCAGTCCTGCTCATACTGCACAATTTACGCATCTTCTTTACTTATCTGCTCCTACCCTCTGATTGGTGTCCTAAAAAAAACAAGGCCCCAATGGCCTTATACAAAAAACAAGTCCCCAGCCAGTTATACTCACTTGACACAATCTAAGATGCTCACTATGCGTATAACTGCTGAAGTCCTATGGCACAGGGTCCTACCAGACCTTACCACTGAAGATTAGACTGATGTGCTTACCATCCCTCTTCGTGTATCTCCATAGGCCAATCATCAATTTATACAACCATGTATATTACATCAATGTTGTCTTACACTGGTACGCCTGTACATAATGGGCAGGATTCCTACTACTCTATCTCCAGACGCTGATTTTCTACACCTTTATGGTATCTGCCCTGACCTACTATTATTTGGATTGCGGTAATGGACTTTTTATCTGCTGTTGTGAGACAGTCTGTTCCCGCTTCCCTTAGCTTGTGTCTTCTTGGGCTTATGGAAGATGATCGGTGGTCATGTCACACCCAACTGCTACCACACAAAACAATGTTTTTGGCTGTAAATCAGTAGCATTAAGATGGATGGCCAGATGCCCTCTGTCTGTTCTTCTATGTCGCAACTTAGTCAACACCATCATCTCCTATGAAAGAATTGTATATAAGAACTGACAGCATGTAGACATATTCCATAAAGTGTGGGAACGATGTTGTAATTCCCCTGGATAAAACTGGATATGCACAGTGAGGTTTTATGCAATCCCTGGCTTCAAATCACTAATACCAATATACTTCTAGGATGTATCTAGATAATGATGTATTACATAGCATCATCCGAAACACTGACATGCTTTCCCCTCACCGTCTTTTCTACTTTGGTGCTATACATGTAACATGCTAACCTAGTGTATTCTCACCCCACTTCGTTTATTCAGATGTATACTATATGTGCTATGATATATGTACTGCATAAAATTGTTTTGCTTGATCTTTTCGATTTTACTCTTCAATAAAACGAGTAAAAAAAAAAAAGAAATACAGATCTGTAAGGACTACATTTGCTGTTGTACAAGAACCACATATAATCTGTGAATGAAAATGCTTATAGAGGGGTGAGCACCTAACTTGGGTGGGGAAAACCAGGTCGGGATTTGTAGGTTCTATCTACTGTACTTTGGATTTCTAAATATGAAAAAGGCAACCACTCAGCGGCTTCGCGTTCGACCAGGGCAATGTCTGCTTGAGGTTTCTATGTTTTGCCTGCACTTCATCTGCCTATGGGACTCTGGAATATGATGGCAATCAATAAGTAAAACAAAATAACTAAAACCATAAATGAATGTAAATTAGAACAAGGGGATAGGTTGAAATAAAAGGATGTATCGTTTTATTAAGTGAAAACATCCATTTATCATATGAACTGTATCCCAGGATATATAATGTGTTTGTCAGTCAAGTTTTTCCTACTGAGAGGAGCTCCACAATCAACTATATAATTAGTAAAGACATGTGTCAGGCGAATAAGCTGGTTCTCAAGGAGTGCATGTGAGAAAGTCAGCTGCTGTAGCATTTTGGCTAGTTAGCACTTTCAGTTTAAAACAGCTGTAAATACCACATACTTGATAACACAGAGCAGCACAGGAAATCAAAAAAGTTAAGAACGCATTAAGCTCATTTTTTTCTTAAAAAAACAGGCATCACATCTGAGAAGCTCTTTTCATGCATGTAAATATGGTTGGTTTAATCTAAGTAATAAATAAAAGACTATTGACTACTCGATTAATAACAAAAACATCGAGAACCGCAAAGTGAATGAGTACAAATGCTGTCAGGGAGCTATTTTACCAGCGTCAGCGGCTGCAAGCAACACTCCTACTTTATTGTTGGTCTGCACCAGGACGGGTCATTGTTTCAAGCTGTAAGTCAAGATAAAGCACGAGTGTTGCCTGTGGCTACTAATGTAATAGCACCCTTAGTTATATCAATCACTCACAATTACTGGTGGTTGTGGATACACCAGTGAGGTAGCCTTTATAGAATGTCATAAAGGATTTCTAAGGTCTCTGGCTAGCACACCCAATGGCATCAAATTATTAGGTTGGAAATCAAGAAGCTCGTATATACTGCTCTGTTATCTGTGTCCAGTCCACCACTGGTTTAACATTGAATCCATCACACAGGATGGTTCAGGGGATCTACTGGCTTTTTGTACAGTTATTTTGAGGATTCATAATTTCTTGTGTCATTATCAGCTTGTACAGCGGCGTGCAAACGTTTGGGCAACCCTGATCAAAATTACTGTTACTGTGAGCAGTTAAGAAAATGAAGAGGAAATGATCTCCAAAAGGCATAAACTTAAAGAAGAACACACATTTCAACATTTTAAGCAATATCACTGTATTATTTTGGTTTTGTACAATTGTAGAGTTAAAAAAGGAAAGGCTCTACTTTGCAAAATATGGGAACCCAAGGAGATTTCAGAGCTCAGATAACTTTGACCAAGGATTCAGACCTTAAATGGGTCAAAGGTTAAGGTTTCTCACAATCATTGTTAGGCACGTCCAGGTAATGCAAATTTAAAAACTTTATAACTACCCAGACTCCTCTAACCTGTTCCCACAAACGGCAGCCATGGGTTCATCTAGGCAGCTTCCTAACACTCTGAAAAATGAACAATGGTTGACCTCACAAAGCAGGAGAAGGCTATAATAAAGCAATGCGATTTTAGGTTGCCCTTTACTCATTTAGAAATGTAATTAAGAAATGGCAGTTAACAGGAACAGTGGAGGTCAAGAGAAGTTTCAGAGACAGCTGTTTGTAGGATTGCTAAACCCCTGCTTGCATGCAAAAGACCTTCAGAAAGATTTAGCAGACTCTAGAGTTGTGGTACATTCTACTGTTCAGCGACACCTGCAGAAATATGGCATTCGTTGAAAGAGCATTAGAAGAAAACCCTTTCCTGTGCCCTCAGCTATAAAATTCTGCGTCAGAAATTTGCAAAAAAAAGTCTGATGCATTTTTGAAACAAGTCCTGTGGGACTGAGGAGGTTATAATAGAATTCATTGGCCACAATAAGCAAAGGTATGTTTGGAAACAAAAGGGCACAGAAGTTCATGAAAAGAACACCTCTCCCAACCATTAAGGGAAGAATAAATTCAATGAAATTCCAGCAAATTCTTGAAGCAAAAATAACACCACCTGTAAAAAAGCTGAATTTGAAACAGGATACTTCTACACATGGATGATTATCCTAAACATAGCTCAAATCCGCGATAGACTACTTCCAAAGGGGGAAGCCGAAGGCATTACAACATGCCCTGAGAGTTCCCTGATCTGAACATCATTGAAAAGCTGTGGATAGACCTCAAAAAGAGCTTGCACATGCAAGACAGCCCAGGAATTTTGCAGGACTAAAAGACAAAGAAGAATGAATGAAAATCCCTTTAAAAAAGAATTGAAAGACTCTCGGCTGGCTACAAAAAGCATTTACAAGATGAGATACTTCCCAAAAGGGGGTTGCTACTAGGTACTAACCATGCAGGGTGCCCAAAGTTTTGCTTTAGGCCCTTTTACTTTTTTGTTACTTTGAAGATGTAAAAGATGAAAAAAATGCTTTTGCTTAAAATATAAAGGGAATGTGTCATCTTTATTCTTTATGCCTTTGGAGATCATTCCATCTTAAACTTGCTTAACTGTTCACAGTAACAGTAATTTTAAACAGGGGTGCCCAAACTTTTGCATGCCACTGTATATACTAGGAAAATCTGGTTATTTGGAGTTCAGACTAGATGCATCTGATTCTTAGTGGAATAAGTGTTGCCCTACCTAAATACAAAGATTCTATGTAATTCCTATCATTCTAATCCTGAAATTTTTAATTTTCATTGTGGGCACAAGGCCAAACTGTGTGCCAATGCAAAGTACTAGAAATAGCAATATACGTGACATGTGGATTTAACTTGGTAGTCTAAAACTGTGATCTCAAGCTGTCAAACCATAAACACTGTTTAAAGGTTTTTCTACAAGATTTTTTTTTCTTATTTGTATAACCTGTCAGTAAGACAGTTTATTAAAGTAAAGTAACTTAAGTTGCAGAGAGTTATCGGGCTCTTACTCCCTGGTCTCGAACGCCTTTTGATTTATCTGTGACCTATTTATTGTTTGCTCCTTGAATTGTTGAAACATGTGGTTAACTCACTTTGACTGCAACTTGTGCAAAACTTTGTTACTGTCTTTGCCCTTGGATTGCTGACACTTGTGGTTTCATCGCCCCTACCCTGGCTTGCTTTGTACGTTGTTATTCTCTTTGCCCCCTACTTATACAGACCTCTGCCTGGAACTGGCTATATCTGCTACAAATACATTGCCACAGTCAATCCAATACTGCTAAGTATAACCTGGGGGGCATACAGTGAAGAGCACAAAATCCCTTAATGGCATATTAGACGGGCTATAAATGCTCGCTAGCAATCATCTGGCAGTCTAATACTGCTTCCAATTGCCCAATGAACGAGCAAACACTCGTTCATAGGGCAATTCAGATCTTTCAGGATTAGGCCCTGCCTGTCAGTACACTGTGTTAAAATAAATTACAGATCCATGTTCTTGCAGCACTAAAAGTTCACGCCTGGCATACATTTTATTTTCTCGGACACTGAGGACCAGAGATGAGCTTTATTTATTAAAAAGCCTGTACCTCTTAACAACTGAGTTGCATCTCACTCCAGCTCAAAGTAGATAAGACTGACATAAATTCCTATTACCATTTTAATGTTATAATTTTAAAATCAAAATTAAACTATTAACAACCACTCAATACCGTTATTTAAGAACCACGTCGGCATAACACTAATTGTAGGTTCTTTGTTCTAAATACTAAACAGTCACCACAGGAGGGAAATTCCGATTTTAATTAAAGAGGTGAAATATTCAACAGGCACATCCTGGAGCAAAACACTTACATGTTCATGGGAAACACACATATTATTATAGTAAACAAAAAAGCAATTATTAGAAATTATTAACATTTAATTCTTCACTAATGAATATTCATTTACAACAACATTCTAATGGAGGGTGGTATATCACTGACCCATTGAGAGATTTTCTTGTCCTAAGGGCTCATCCACACGACCATATGTATTTTGCAGTCCACAAAACACGGATCCACAAAACAATGCGGATGGAGTCCATGTGCATTCCGCATTTTGCAGAACGGAACAGCTGGCCCCTAATAGAACAGTACTATCCTTGTCCGTAATGCGGACAATAATAGGACATGTTCTGTTTTTTTTTTGCGGAGCGGACATACGGAAAAGGAATGCACACGGAGTAACTTATCTTTTTTTTTGCGGACCCATTGAACTGAATGGTTCCGCATATGGTCCGCAAAAAAATGGAACGGACATAGAAAGAAAATACGTTTGTGTGCATGAGCTCTAAGGGCTGATTTGTGGGGGTTCTGACACCTGGCTCCACCACTGATCAACTATTTCAAGAGCTACGGCGCTTTACAGCATACCAAGCACAGCACCGCTCATTGTATGGCGACTGTGCTTGATACTGCAGCCCGGGCCCATTCACAGGAATGGGACTGAGCTGAACCTAGGCCATGTGACTGATGAATGTGACCAGTGGTGGACTGGCCCACCAGAGTATCTTCTGATGGGCCCAGGCCCTGACACCATAGTAGGGTTGCAAAGGTCGAGGAGAAAAAAATACATTTGGAGCTGCCTTTGGGGCCAATAACTTACAACTAGGGTGTATTTCTTTGAATCAATATCTATTAAATTTTAATGATGATATGGGGGACTGGGCTCCAGTGTTCCCTTTAAGCTGCGAGGCCACACAGCTTCCATAGTGCCCCCGCTCAAGGCCTCTGTAGGCTCACTCATCCCTGCAGCTGCGTCCTGGACTTAATCATACTGCCTGTTCTGAATTCTATGGCAGCTTCCCCTAGCGATGCATAAAATTTTCACTGTGTGCACTGCCTGGGTGGACGGCCCCAGGACTCAGAACAGGGTAGATGGTATTTCCTAGTGGGCTAAAGGACCTTCCTGATGTTATTGCCCATGTGACCAGTGGAGCAGGAGCCGAGGGGCAGAGAGCTGTACCAAGAGGAGCCCTGCTGGAGTGTGGAGAGGCCTAGCTCTGTGTGTGTGTCCCTGTGTGTGTCTGTCCCTGTGTATGTGTGTGTCTGACCCTGTGTGTGTTTGTGTGTCCTTGTGTGTGTCTTTCCCTATGTGTCCCTGGCCCTGTGTGTGTCTGTGTGTCCCTGTGTGTGTGTCTGTCCTTATGTGTGTGTGTCCCTGTGTGTATGTGTGTGTCCCTGAGTGTGTGTGTCCGTGTGTGTCCCTGTGTGTGTCTGTGTGTATGTGTGTGTCCCTGTGTGTGCGTGTCCGTGTGTCCCTGTGTGTGTCTTTGTGTCTCTCTCTCCCTGTGTGTGTGTCGCTGGCCCTGGGTGTGTGTGTGTCCCTGTGTGTGTGTATGTGTGTCCCTGTGTGTCTGTGTGTGTCTGTCCCTATGTTTATGTGTGTCTGTGTGTGTGTGTGTGTCGGTCCCTGTGTGTTTGTGTCTGTGTGTGTGGGAACAAGGCGAGGGTTATTTTTTTATTTTATTAAAGGGGTTCTGCAGTTTGTTTAAACTGATGATCTATCCTCTGTATAGATCAACAGCATCTGACCAGCGGGGGTCCGACACCCGGGAGCCCCGCCGATCAGCTGTTTGAAAAGGCAGCGGCGCTCCCGCACTGTTTACCTTTCATGTGAACGGAGCTTAGCTGCGCCCAAGCCAGTTGATACTAGTCGTCGTGATGTCACTGGGCCTGCGGTAAACAGTGAGAAGACCGCGACGCTCCTGCAGCTGATCGGGGGGGGGGGTCCCGGATGTCCCAGCTATTCTACTGTAAAGGGGAATTCAATTTTGTTGGGCCCAAAGGGGACTGGTGGAATTGGATCATGTATTGATAGACATTAAACAGGGTTAGAGGCATGGCTTAGTGTTTAAAAAGTTTCCGCGGCACTCTACGCGTGCCGCTGATCACAGCCTTCCTTTGGCTTTTTAACAGTTATGAACATCTACTACATTATCTGTATTCAGAGAGTTATCACTGTGTTATTTGTAGTGTTACATAAGACTACTATATGATCTGTACTCGGTTATTACTATCTTATCTGTGGTGTTACATAGGACTGCAGGTGACATATAGTACATTATCTGTACTCAGAGACTTATCACTGTGCTACCTGTGGTGTTACATAGGATAAGACTTTTATTGAATATCCACAGTAGTCCGATAGATTCAGATACCACAGGTCCCATTCTCCCATAGAAGTAAATGGAAGGAGCCACCTCTCCATACACTGCCAAAGGCAATTGTTCTCAAGAGAGTCAGCATCTGTCGTACTTTTATTGTAAATCCACAGAAACGTTAGAGATGAGAATTCCTCTTTAAATTATGGTCACACGGTATTATAGGTTACACCGTGGTTGCTACACAGTAAAGCACCTTTAGTAAGAAATTGCCCTTCTTTCCACTATGTATCACCTAGCTTCCCAACTTAGTTGCTGCTACCACATGGGCTAATAAATCACCCACTGTTTGACATGGATATTTGAGTGCTGCCTTGGCCTTTTTTTGCATATATCTAACAAGACCTAGGTCCTTGGTCTGCTTCAAGGTATTGCACCAGTCTTTATTTGTGTGCTGCTCTTCAACTCTTTTCTTACATATCTATCTATCTATCTATCTATCTATCTATCTATCTATCTATCTATCTATCTATCTATCTATCTATCTATATATGTCTCCTGTGAGCATAGAAGAAGCCAGAGAACCTCCGTACATACCTGCTGTAGCCTCTCATCAGGCAGGACACCCTCCCGCAAATGAATGAGGAGACCCAATAGTGTCTGCTGTTCTTATACAAGGGCTATCATTGTAATGTCATGGAGTGCCATGATGTCATGGAGGGCTGTGATAGCATGCTCATTTGCATATGCAGCTGCCAATCTGCTGTCTTTAAAACTGTGGAAACCCCAATCCTTTGACTGTCTTCCAGGCTGAAAACTTTACAGTTCCCATCCATTGGAATCTGTGGACACAATGTGAAAAGATCAGCTATTAGCTACTAGATGGGCACAGGGCCGTCTTTAATATTGATTGGACCCTGGGCAAAAATTTACTTGGGCCCCCTGGATCCCGCCTTCCCACACCTTAGGCAATCACGGCCTCCACCACAACACACACACAAAAAATCCACACCCCTGGTAGAGTACAGTGAATGACTGTAAATACTCACAGTTCTGAAGACTCCAGCGGGTCAGGATCAGTGCTCTGGGCAGCTGGGCTCAGGCTGGAAGTGGGCACCGCTCTGCAGGAAGGGAGACCGAGGGCTCGGCTCACCCTAGTGTTACAGTGCACCCCAGCACCCCACAGTATGCAGTATAGCACCCCTATAGTATACAGCACACACAGTGAGCAGTTTTAGCACCCCACTATAGTAGCCCCCAGTTTAGAACCCCACACTATACAGTACCCCCAGTATATAGTAGAGAGCAGTATAGCACCCCACACGATACAGTACCCCACAGTATAGTAGTAGAGGCAGTATAGCAGCCCACAGTATACAGCACCTACACAGTATACAACCCCCACACAGTATACAGCACCCCAAACTATACACGATACAGCCCCCCACACTATACAGTACAGCAGTATAGCACTCCACACTATACCGCACCCACAGTATACAGTATACAGACCCCCACAGTATACAGTACAGCAGTATAGCCCCCCCACTATACAGGCCCCCCACTCTATACAGCCCCCCCACACTATACAGGGCCCCCCACAGTATACAGGCCCCCCCACAGTATACAGGCCCCCCCACAGTATACAGGCCCCCACACAGTATACAGCCCCCCACACAGTATACAGCCCCCCACACAGTATACAACCCCCACACAGTATACAGCCCACCACACACAGTATACAGGCCCCCACACAGTATATAGTCCCACACAGTATACAGCCCACCACACAGTATACAGCCCCCCACAGTATACAGGCACCCACAGTATACAGGCCCCCACACAGTATACAGCCCACCACACAGTTTACAGCCCACCACACAGTATACAGCCCCCCCCCACAGTATACAGCCCACCACACAGTATACAGCCTACCACACAGTATACAGCCCCCCCCCCACAGTATACAGGCCCCCACAGTATACAGGCCCCCACACAGTATACAGCCCACCACACAGTATACTGCCCACCACACAGTATACAGCCCCCCCCCCAGTATACAGGCCCACACACAGAATACAGCCTACCACACATTATACAGCCCCCCCCCCCACAGTATACAGGCCCCCACACAGTATACAGCCCACCACACAGTATACAGCCCACTACACAGTATACAGCCCACCACACAGTATACAGCCCCCACAGTATACAGCCCCCACAGTATACAGCCCCCACAGTATACAGGCCCCCCACAGTATACAGGCCCCCCACAGTATACAGGCCCCACACAGTATACAGGCCCCCACACAGTATACAGCCCACCACACAGTATACAGCCCACCACACAGTATACAGCCCAACCACACAGTATACAGCCCAACTACACAGTCACATATACCCAACCGCACAGTATACAGTCCCACACAGTATACAGCCCAACCACACAGTATACAGCCCAACCACACAGTATACAGCCCAACCACACAGTATACAGTCCCACACAGTATACAGCCCACCACACAGTATACAGCCCCGCACACAGTATACAGAGCCCCCACAGTATACAGCCACCCCCCACAGTATACAGGCCCCCACACAGTATACAGCCCACCACACAGTATACAGCCCACCACACAGTATAGAGCCCCCCCAGTATACAGGCCCCCACACAGTATACAGCCCACCACACAGTATACAGGCCCCCCACAGTATACAGGCCCCCCACAGTATACAGGCCCCCACACAGTATACAGCCCCCACAGTATACAGGCCCCCACACAGTATACAGCCCACCACTATACAGTAGTTTACAGTATATTAACATAACAGCCCCTGTCACCTTTTTCTGATGTAATGTTCACACAAAAAAGCTCCACAGCAACACTCCTGGTAGGACCTGTGATGACCTCATAGCCATGTGACCAGTAATTGCTAGGTTACTGGTCACATGGTGATGATGTCATTAAGGTCCTGAAGTGATCACAACTTTAACACAGTACGATCATGATGCCTGACAGCTTGACACCCGGGGCAGTGGCTAGCAGGGCTCAAGAGGCAGCTGCCTTGGGCTCCCCAGGAGCAACTGGGCCCGGGGCAGCTGCCCCTTTTGCCCCTTGGTAAAGACGGCCCTGGATGGGCATCTGTAACAATGTGGCCGTACAGTGCATCCCATCTATCTATCTATCTATCTATCTATCTATTTATCTCTCTCTCTCTCATATCTATTATCTATCTATCTATTATCTATCTATCTATCTATCCATCCATCTATTTATCTCTCTCTCTCATATCTATTATCTATCTATCTATCCATCTATCTATCCATCCATCTATCTCTCTCATATCTATCTATTATCTATCTATCTATCTATCTATCTATCTATCTCATATCTATCTATCTGTCTATCTATCTATCTATCTATCTCAGGCATCCTCAAACTGCGGCCCTCCAGCTGTTGTAAAACTACAACTCCCAGCATGCCTGAACAGCCTACAGATATCAGCCTACAGCAGGGCATTGTGGGAGTTGTAGTTTTACAACAGCTAGAGGGCCACAGTTTGAGGATGCCTGATCTATCTCATATCTATCTACTATCTATCTATCTATCTATCTATCTATCTCATATCTATTATCTATCTATCTATCTATCTATCTATCTATCTATCCATCTATCTATTATCTATCTATCTATCTCATATCTATCTATCTATCTACTATCTATCTATTATCTATATATCTCATATCTATATCTATCTATCTATCTATCTATCTATCTCTCATATCTCTATCTATCTATCTATCTATCTATCTATCTATCTCATATCTATATATCTATCTATCTCATATCTATCTATCTATCTATCTATCTATCTATCTATCTATCTATCTATGTTACAAAATTAAAGCATTGTGGTCCAAAAAAGGCAAAGAATCCAGGTGCCAGCCTACATGATCCTGATTCAAGATCCCGAGAACATAAGACAAGAACATTTGCAACACTCCAAGTAAGAAATGAAGATAGTGATTTATTCTTCCGTGTTTACAGCAGCAACATTTCAGTCTGGTTACAAGATCTTTCTCAAGCAGAATAATACTGATAAGCAGATTTGTACCTATGACACTGGCTGACCTGTTACATGTGCTTTTGGCAGCTGAAGGCATCTGTGTTGGTCCCACGTACATATGTGCCTGCATTACTGAGAAATATGATGTTTTAATACGTGCAAATGAGCCTCTAGGAGCAACGGGATCGTTGCTGTTACACCTAGAGGCTCTGCTCTCTGCAACTGCAGCTCCCTCTCCATTTTGATTGACAGGGCCTGGATGTTAAAACATCAACACACCTGGCTCTGTCAATCAAAATGGAGAGGGCGCCGCAGTTGCACAAAGAGCAAAGCCTCTAGGTGTAACGGCAACGCCCCTGTTGCTCCTACAGGCTCGTTTACACACTCCTGTGGAAAGAGGTAAATGACAACACAATAAGGAACCATAAAACCAGGACTGCACAAGCTGTGATGTATAGCATGTAAGGCTACTTTCACACTCGCGTTTTGGGCGATCCATCATGGATCTGTAAAAACAGATCCGTTACAATAATACAACCGCATGCATCCGTCATGAACGGATTGTATTATCTGTAACATAGCCAAGACGGATCCGTCATGATTTCCATTGAAAGTCAATGGGACACGGATCCATTTTCTATTGTGCCAGAGAAAATGGATCCATCCTGATTGACTTACATTGTGTGTCAGGACGGATCCGTTTGGCTAAATTTTGTCAAAGGACAGAAAAATGGAGACTGATCGGAGGCAAACTGATGCATTCTGAGCGGATCCTTTTCCGTTCAGAATGCATTAGGGCAAAACTGATCTGTTTTGGACCGCTTGTGAGAGCCCTGAACGGATCTCACAAATGGAAAGCCAAAACGCGAGTGTGAAAGTAGCCTAACTAAATATCCTCAAAAAGGTCACAAAAAGATCTTGCTGTCCCATCAAACATCCACCAGCAGTTAATCAGGTAACAATGATATAGCACACAAATCCTAATATATATATACAGGTAAAACTCGAAAAATTTGAAAATTGTGCAAAAGTCCATTTATTTCAGTAATGCAACTTAGAAGGAATTGCATTAATGCAGCTTAAAATTTGAATTTTTGGACAAGGTTCAATATTCTAGGCTCAAAGTGTCACACTCTAGTCAGCTAATTAATCCATACCCCCTGAGCAAAGGGGACCTGAGATTGTGACTTTGGGGTTTCATAAGCTATAAGCCATAATCATCCAAATTATATAGATAATACTAATTCACAACTTCAGGTCCAATATTGGTTTTATATTACTTATAGTAATCGCTGTTAATTCTCAGTGGCCATAGTTACTACCATTCGTATATGCACTTTATACAAGTTTCATTCCCCACATGTAGACCTACCATCCTTGTATATTTTAATGATTTTTAAATACAATTGTGTCTTGCCAATCATAATAATTATATGTGCTAATAAAAATTAATTTTATAATCACGAATTTTGAGTGATTATACTTTCTTTCTTCATTCAATCCACATATCTTTTTGCATGAATCTGCAACAAAATCTGCAGTGGACTTTTTTGTAGTGGTGAGTGTTTGAAGCGAACAAGAATGGGTCCTCATAACTTCCAACTGCCACTGGGAGTGGGCTTCTTTTTTATAAAAAAAAAAAGGTATAATTCAAGGTTATTGCTTTAGGGAATTAGAAATTTATGAGGTATATAATGCAATAAAAATATTTGACAGGGGTCTTTAGTAACTAACATCTAAAATACAACATACAGAGGAAAAGCTGTACCCTGGCACTAGTATAGGGTTACTACTGTACAAATGGTACTCCTGGACTGTTAATAACAAGAGCTGTGTTTGCTTAGTGTGAATGGGTAGCTAAGAGGCTTTTCATGCTTTGCACATAACTATTTACAGTTCAGTAGGGCAAACCTACGTTATCATGCATTACTGAATACACAAGTGCAAAGCTCTTCTTCACCATCTCAGGAAGGGCATAAATATCAAGCAATACAATATAAAAATATTAAATGGTATGACATTCTAGTATAACAGAATAACAGATAACCCCCTTAACCTTTTAAAGGGGTGTTCCGGGATTTTAATATTGATGACCTATCCTCAGGATAGGTTATAAATATCAGATAGGCGGGGATGTGATACCCAGCACTCCGCCGATCAGCTGGTTGAAGAGAAGGCTGCGCTCCGTGCAAGTGCAGCCTTCCCTTGATTGTTTATCTGCTCACCGTCAACATTGCAGCGGTGATCAGGTGCAATAACAAGCCATCCCATTCATTTCAAAGGGACAGCTTGATCCTATTCAAGTGCATAGGAAGGAGGTGCCCCATTAAAGTGAATGGGACGGCTTGTAATTACATCTGCTCACTGCTACAATATCGACAGTGAGCAGGTAAACAATAAAGGGAAGGCTGCACATCCTGGTATGCTGGCCAAAGGCTGATGTCCCAGTGTCTGTGGCAGTGTATCCCCGTCTCAGCGTCTTCTTCTGGTCACTCAAGTAGTCTGGTAGAGTTTCCTCTTCTAAGCACTGTTCCCTAACTACTGAAGACTAGGGGCTCTGACTGCTCTCCTTATATACAGTTTTTAGCTGAACTAGAACCTTCTAGTGGTAGGAGTGGAGTGGAGAAACTAATTACAAATAAATACAATGTTACACTTTCTGTCTCATAGACATGCATTAGAGCTTCAATGATACACAATGGCAATGACACAGCAGACAAAAACAGGTTTTCAGACATAATAACATAGCAGCACCTGGCATTCAAAAGGTCAGTCTGTCTGGTTTTGGTGGTAAACAAGTCTGTCTTTTTCCCTCCAAAACATGGTCTTCTTCAACTCTTATGGTAACTGTGAAAAATTACCATCTTCTCATTATTAGCTAAAATGTCCCAAAAGTCTCTAAAAGTTTATTAATCCTTTCCACAGTGCAAAAAAAATAATAATAAAAATATACACTGCTCAAAAAAATAAAGGGAACACAAAAATAACACATCCTAGATCTGAATTAATTAAATATTTTCTGAAATACTTTCTTCTTTACATAGTTGAATGTGCTGACAACAAAATCACACAAAAATAAAAATATGGAAATTAAATTTTTCAACCTATGGAGGTCTGGATTTGGAGTCACACTCAAAATTAAAGTGGAAAAACACACTATAGGCTGATCCAACTTTGATGTAATGTCCTTAAAACAAGTCAAAATGAGGCTCAGTAGTGTGTGTGGCCTCCACGTGCCTGTATGACCTCCCTACAACGCCTGTGCATGCTCCTGATGAGGTGGCGGACGGTCTCCTGAGAGATCTCCTCCCAGAACAGGACTAAAGCATCTGCCAACTCCTGGACAGTGTGTGGTGCGAGACATGATGTCCCAGATGTGCTCAATTGGATTCAGGTCTGGGGAACGGGCGGGCCAGTCCATAGCATCAATGCCTTCGTCTTGCAGGAACTGCTGACACACTCCAGCCACATGAGGTCTAGCATTGTCTTGCATTAGGAGGAACCCAGGGCCAACAGCACTGTTGGGCAATATACTCTCTTGCCTAACGGTGTCCCTGACACATGATTTCGGTGATCAGCTTGAATTAAACCTTATCCGGTACCGGGAGAATGAATCAGATAAAAACTTAACACATGTCTAGTTCCAATCCATTCTGGTTTATTCCACAGTTGGCAAACAGTTATAATAGAGGGGGTTGAGCTTCCTTGACATCCAATCATATGTTAGCATTAGTATTCGACCTATGGTATCGATCACACATGAGCTCTGCATTAACATAATAGATGACTCATAGTAACAGCATTTGACCAATCAGGTATATACACATAGGCCAGCAGACAGTTGAGCCAGATGACCTTATATGGTTAGAAGGCTGTTCAAACTTACAAACTAAGGAATGTATGGATATTCTTGAAACAGCACAGGAAGTTTCACACATTCCATAAGGGGAGGGAGATTTTGTAGTGCACTGACCAAATGTAATACTGAATGGCTGAATAAGACAAAATGGAGTCACATATATCCCTTCAATCCCCTCTAAGAACCTTATATATATACCTTATACTATATGGTTCTTTCTCTGCTCTTCCTTGGTTTGCTTGTAAGCCTTTAGGTATTCCATATACCCTTCAGGAGTATAATCCTCAGGCTTTGTTGAGGTTGTGTTTACCTCTTCTACCTCTACCGGAGTATAGAGGGATGTTGAGTGTACCCCTCTTTCGGCCACCTTTTGACATATGGCTAGAAGGGAGGGCACACACTGCAGACAACAGCAGAGACGCACTATTGCAGCGACCACGGCGAGTACCACTCCTAAAACATATCTTATTTGACCAAAGTCAGATATTCAGCCAAAAATCCAGTCCCACCAACCTTGGTCAACATCCTGTTTTATATGTTTTCTCATCTCCTCTAATTGGCCTATTTTATCTTTTATTCCACGGGAGTGATCTGATAGATTGAAACAACACATCCCTGCGAACGCTGAGCATCCTACACCATGTTGGAGCAATAAATAGTCAATAGTTGCCCTATTCTGCAAGATAGCCTTTTCATACGATTGTATATCCAGCAGCATATCTTGCAGAACTGCACCAGTGACATTTATCTGTTTTACGATATAACAGCCAAGTTTTGATATTGTCCTGTGGTCATATATGGCCAAACCTGGTACTCCTATCAAAGATACCCCTAAACTCATATATTCTGATCTAGAGAGGAGATTCACATTATAATCACAATTTTCTGGTAACTGTAGGGAAATGTCTCTCGTGTGTCGTGTCTGCATTGCTGGGAATAATGGTATCATTGCTAATGTCAACCTGGCTATTGTACAGGGTCCCTCTGTAATATTGGCCGGTATGTATGTGTAACTAGTATTCCCACAGGCCAATACCCATCCTGTTGGTAGAGGTACATGTTTGTCTAGGGATGGTACTGTTTTTGTAATATTACATTGCATATTCTTTCCTGATATTATCTTTTTACAACTACCTAAATCTCTTTCACAAATATTTGGCTTAGTCTTATTCTGCATTTTTGCTTGTATGCAGGGAGGCAATAGTGTCTCATCACAGGTGAAGTTATAACATATTCCTGCTGCTGTGACAAGACCTGTAATTATTTCTATCATATTACTCTGCAGAGTCTCATATGTAGGATATGGTAGGATAGGATAGGTCATAACAAGCATGATAAGGATTTACATATCCATATTTAACATCATGATCCTCCAAATCTGTGTCATTCCATTGGGAACGTAGTAGCTCCGTCCATACATCTACTGGGGTGGGGACTGCTACCAGACATGTCTCCAAAATGTTAGATACCGATAAAGTGGTTCGGAGACAAAAGTCAGTTAAGTTCAGAGTTTTGGCCAGGTACAGCCATAAGTTCTCCTTTGTCTTGCATAGACTGTCTTCCCCTCTGCATTCTGTTTTCAAGTATATCTGTCTGTTCCACAGCCATGGGACAGTAAGTAGGAGACACAAAATTGCAATTATTAAGGCACTGCATCTCAGCCATCTCTAGGAATTTCCCGACTGCGTCATCTCGTTGGGGGTCAAGGCTGTCTGCCTCCGTTAGTACCCCTTCTATATCTTCTTCGAGGTCAAGGCTGTCTGCCTCAGTTAATACCTCTCTTTTCTTCACCAACTTAATCCTTGTGGCGTGGATCCACGTGGGCGACTGTTCAGTGAGGACTGCTGTTCTGGTGATCGCGACTACCTCGGTGGGTTGTTCGTAGGTGAAGCTTCCTGGTTCCTTTCCCTTCTTTAAGATCTTGATCATCACCTGGTCGCCTATCCGGAATGGACGGGTTGGTTCCTGTGAAACAGAAGGAGACTTACAAGCAACTTATTTTTTCAGTTTTACTGAGGACCTTGATCAGATTATTACTCCTCTATGATCAGGTCCAAGTCCCCTTCCTGCACTACCAGGGGGCGTCTTGCCCATGGTGTGGGGAAAGGCCTCCCCATGAGTATCTTAATGCTGTTTATGTCCTACTCCGTGGAAATGTGCTATTAAGATGGAAGCACTGTGTTGGGGAATGCATAACTTCCCCACTTTGCAGACTAATCCTATCTCAGGATTTTTCTGCAATACTGGATAACACCAGTCTTGCTGTTCCTGTTCAGTGGCATACCACTGAAGATCAGTAAGCATTTGCAACATCTCAGGGGTTGGAGGTGCCAAACATGGCATCTCCCAATGGTTATACAAACCTGTGAGGTTGCATTTGGCCACTCATTTCGCCACCTTATCTGCTAGCGCATTGCCCTGTGAGACATGATCCTTACCATCTGCTGCCGTGAATCCTCTCCTCTGCCAAATCATACCATGGTCCCACACTACCCCATGTGTGTACCTACTCTCAGTATAGATGGTGACAGGTCTATCAGTATGTAGAATACATGTCCTAGTGAGTGCAATGAGCTCAGCTGCCTGCTGTGTTGAGTGTGGATGTCCTTGAGTAGGCCTACAACATCATGAGTGGTGTGCAAAATGGTGTAATGTCACATTGTGAAAGAAGTTGCCAACTCTTACCATCATAGCACAGGCTGCAAGAGAACACAGACATGCCGACATTACCTTTGAGAAAAACACACAAGGACGCAACTTGCCTCCGTTTTCTTGTGTCAGTACACCCGCCATGGTTTTACAATTTTGGCGTGCAAACATGTGGAAGGGCATTTTTTATAGTCAGGGAGGCCCAGCCCTGGACTTGACATGAGCGAACATTTCAGATAATCAAATGCATTGTACATTTCAAAAGACCATTTAATCAAATCTGGATTTCCATCCAGAGTGACTTGCCTCAAAACATTGTCAATAGTGGGAGCAATCAGGAATCCATTGTCTACCGTACTTTATCATACCAGGGAAAGATAACATTTCTTTCTTGGTGTGCGGGGCGACCAAACCCGCAATAGACTGGACTCTTTCTGCGCTGATTCTCCGTTCACCTTTTGTGAGGACAAAGCCCAAGTATTCAACCTGCATTTTACACCATTGGATTTTCTTAAGTGTCACTTTGTGACCACATCCTGACAACCATTGTAAACCATCTTGAATGCTGGCCTCCGCTGACATGCTACACAGTAATAAATCATCGACATATTGCAGCAGCACAGAACCTTGGGGGGGTGTACCATGGTTCTAACATCGCTTGGAGGACTATGCTGTACACTACAGGTGAATCAGCATGTCCCTGGGGCATTTCTGCACCAGGTCAGTTGACGTCTGTCAAAGGAAAAAGCAAAAAGTAGTCTGGTTATCTTATCAACTGGGATAGAAAAGAATGCATTTTTCAGATCTATCACACTGAAACAAACAGCGTCTGCTGGAATGGCAGATAATAATTAAGTGACATCAGGTACAACAGGGGCTATAGGCACAATGATGTTGTTGATGGCCCTTAAATCCTGTACAAAGCGGGTAGCACCATCTGCCTTTGTCACTGGATTCACGGGCGTGCTGTAGGGTGAAATCACCTCTTCCAGGATTCCCTTTTGTAGGAATTCTTCTATCATTGGCCTAAGTCCATCAAGTTTCTCTTTTTACAGCGGGTATTGTTTTTGGAACACTGAGATGACACCTGGTTTCACAGTAGCTTTGTAAGGTGTGCAATCTATGAATCCTGTGTCATATTCATTTGAGGACCATAATGCAGGGTTAATGTTATTAAGTTCTGGGTGGTCCTGTATGTTTGCAAGAATCAGTGGCACTGGTGTAGAGACTGGAATGAGATCTGAGTGTACTCTTATGCCCTGAGCCTTTGCTGATACCTGCAAGTCAAGCTTAATAAACAAATCTCTCCCTAATAGGCTGACTGGGCAATCTAGTATAATGCTGAAGACATGATCTGTGATGTATTTGTGATGTATTCCCTGTCCATGGTCTCGAGTAGTAGTGAGTCAGTTTTGAAAGTTTTTTTTTTTAAAAAAACCATTAATTCACATAGAAGGCTCACATTTCCTTCCTCCTACTCTGAGTCATCTAAGTCCACCCCTTTTAGTCGGACGCTGTGGCCCTTCCTCTGTTCTGCCATTAGTATCCTAGCTGTCCAGAAGAACAGAGATCTGATGTTAAGCACAACACTTAACATGTAACATGTAACTGCAAACATTAAAACAAACAGATCTGACAATACAGACATGAACACACAAAGGGTCCATAAAAACTTTTCATTGAAATAAAAATATACAGCTTGATCAATGCTGTTGGTACCAATAAAAACCAAAAACTTCCAAGAAAATAAAATAAAATTCTCAATGCGCATATTTAAAAACAAATACCGTACTCCATACGCATTCATATCCATTTTTTTTTCATGTACTCTTTTTCCATTAACAACTCATAACCACGCCCTTACACATAAAATATGAATTGCATTCACAGCTCTGCTACGTACATCTCAGTCTTCGTAAATTTTCAATTCCACATACAACTCAGAGCCACACCCATTCACATTCCACTGAATCATGTATATTTCACCCAATCACACAATCTCTTTGTTACATTCCAAAATTTGCAGCACAGACAAACACAGCTTTCCTGGAAACAGATAGCCACATCACACCCAGAATTGCTGATGGTCTGTCACTGTAAAACAATATACATGTTAATCATACAGTCATTTTGTTAAAATTAACAAATCATCTTATATGCCATGTGGTTTTTGGTTTAGTGTTATACACATCGCCACTTATTCTATATAACTACCCCTTCCCCCATTTCCTTTGCCTTGCGTCTCTTATTTCAGGAGTGTTCAAACAGGGGAAGTAAAGCAATACATCACAGGACGGTCAACTGTCCCAAATGTTCCTCAAACTTTTACTCATATCTGAATAAGGACTTAGAATGGGTGCAACCTTAGATTGATAGGAGTGGACACTTCCAATTAGCATCATCACTGCAGGCACATTTTAAACCATTGGAACATACAATTTGGAAAGATCCAATCCAATACTGGAGCCCTGTCTGGAAGATCTTATAGATAACACAGGTTAGTATCTTCACATTCTGCTGATGCATTTACCAATTACCAGCCCCCTCCCCCCCCCAACCCCCATATGGAGGTTAGTTGAATTCCTGAGCACAGGAGGGGGGGTGAGATGGGAGGGAGTTCTCTCTGAGAGCACATTTCAGAGAAAACAGGAAAAAGTTCTTGTGGAACTACAAGTGACATTTTGGAATTTACAGCAGATGTGGTGGGGGAAGGGATGCCACATGGCAACCTTTTCCTGTTCTTTGTTCCCTACCACACCCAAATCCTCCATCTTGTAATAAGAAATGCTGCTCATTTCATTTCTCTAACTTCAAGTTCTCTCAGTCACTTCCATATACACTTTTCCACCATAACTCAGCTTGCACCAGCCTATTATTATCCTTCAATACACTTATCTTTTCAATTATCAATACACTTATGCATTAACTGTCCATCTTTTAGTGCTGTAATCTCTAATTCCAGGGCTATAAATCGTCACTATTTAAACACACACAGATCATTAGGGCAACAAAACTTAACCAGTTCATTTCTAAACGTTTAACACAAGCCCTTTCTATTTGCAGACGCTGAAACACTTTTTCCCTTGCCATGAATTAACTTCCTGACACTGCTGTGTTTTCTCACTCACCATAGCCCCCCTTCACAGGAGTTCTGATGTACACTGTCTGTAAGCTTCTAACAGATTATTACAGCTTTTCATCCCTGTTGCCAGCCGGGCATAACATTCTGTTTCACATTTTAACTGTCAATTCTCACATCCTGCCAAATTGTCTACCCATGTGTTAACTAGGAAGTAATTTGTGAGACTAGACCGTGCGACATAAAGTTTACATGTTGGCAGTGATGGAAACAGAATGATTTCACATTGGGATGTGACCGTACACTTACCACCCGGTCAACATCTCACACAGACAGATAATCTTAATACTTCTAAAATACTTATACTATATATACATAAGAGTTAATTCAAGCTTGTAACCTTCTTCTGTTCCCGGAACAGATTATTCATATAGTGCACTTTTTATATCTCACGATATGGACTCCCGGAGCCGCTTACAATCAACATTTGCGTGCCCCAGACATCGCAATCCACCGAAATCATAAATAGATGGTTCGACTTACTTGATTGAGATTTTGGTCATTGCTCCAGGTCTAAGAGGAGGACAAGAATTGATGTCTTTCACTATAGACCTGAAGAGGACCCTCCCAATCCCGGACAAGCCCCCAAGCTGTTGGGCAATATACTCTGATGCCTAACGGTGTCCCTGACACATGATTTCAGTGATCAGCTTGAATTAAACCTTATCCGGTACCGGGAGAATGAATCAGATAAAAACTTAACACATGTCTAGTTCTGGTTTATTCCACAGTTGGCAAACAGTTATAATAGAGGGGGTTGAGCTTCCTTGACATCCAATCATATGTTAGCATTAGTATTCGACCTATGGTATCGATCACACATGAGCTCTGCATTAACATAATAGATGACTCATAGTAACAGCATTTGACCAATCAGGTATATACACATAGGCCAGCAGACAGTTGAGCCAGATGACCTTATATGGTTAGAAGGCTGTTCAAACTTACAAACTAAGGAATGTATGGATATTCTTGAAACAGCACAGGAAGTTTCACACATTCCATAAGGGGGAGGGAGATTTTGTAGTGCACTGACCAAATGTAATACACGTGGCTGAATAAGACAAAATGGAGTCACATATATCCCTTCACGCACCAGCATATGGTCTCACAAGGGGTCTGAGGATCTCATCTCGGTACCTAATGGCAGTCAGGCTACCTCTGGTGAGCACATGGAGGGCTGTGCGGCCCTCCAAAGAAATGCCACCCCACACCATTACTGACCCAATGCCAAACCGGTCAAGCTGGAGGATGTTGCAGGCAGCAGAACGTTCTCCACGGCGTCTCAAGACTCTGTCACGTCTGTCACATGTGCTCAGTGTGAACCTACTTTCATCTGTGAAGAGCACAGGGCGCCAGTGGCGAATTTGCCAATCTTGGTGTTCTCTGGCAAATGCCAAACGTCCTGCACGGTGTTGGGCTGTAAGCACAACCCCCACATGTGGACGTCGGGCCCTCATATCACTCTCATGGAGTCTGTTTCTGACCGTTTGAGCAGACACATGCACATTTGTGGCCTGCTGGAGGTCATTTTGCAGGGCTCTGGCAGTGTTCCTCCTGTTCCTCCTTGCACAAAGGCGGAGGTAGTGGTCCTGTTGCTGGCTTGTTGCCCTCCTACGGCCTCCTCCACGTCTCCTGATGTACTGGCCTGTCTCCTGGTAGTGCCTCCATGCTCTGGACACTACGCTGACAGACACAGCAAACCTTCTTGCCATAGCTCGCATTGATGTGCCATCCTGGATAAGCTGCACTACCTGAGCCACTTGTGTGGGTTGTAGACTCCGTCTCATGCTACCACTAGAGTGAAAGCACCGCCAGCATTCAAAAGTGACCAAAACATCAGCCAGGAAGCATAGGAACTGAGAAGTGGTCTGTGATCACCACCTGCAGAACCACTCCTTTATTGGGGGTGTCTTGCTAATTGCCTATAATTTCCACCTGTTGTCTATCCCATTTGCACAACAGCATGTGAAATTGATTATCACTCAGTGTTGCTTCCTAAGTGGACAGTTTGATTTCACAGAAGTGTGATTGACTTGGAGTTAGGCTACTTTCACACTTGCGGCAGAGAGATCCGGCAAGCAGTTCCGTCGCCGGAACTGCCTGCCGGATCAGGCAAAATGTATGCTAACTGATGGCATTAGTAAGACTGATCAGGATCCTGATAAGTCTTGAAAATGCTTGATCAGTCAAAAAAAATGCATTGAAATGCTGGATCCGTCTTTCCGGTGTCATCCGATAAAAACGGATCCGGCATTTATTTTTTCACCTTTTTTTCAGTCTGCGCATGCGCATACCGGAAGGACGGATCCGGCGTTCCGGTATTCTGAATGCCGGATCAGGCACTAATACATTCCTATGGGAAAAAATGCTGGATCCGGCATTCAGGCAAGTCTTCAGTTTTTTTAGCCGGAGATAAAACCGTAGCATGCTACGGTTTTCTCTTTTGCCTGATCAGTCAAAACTACTGAACTGAAGACATCCTGATGCAAACTGAACGGATTACTCTCCATTCAGAATGCATGGGGACATACCTGATCAGTTCTTTTCCGGTATAGAGCCCCTGTGACGGAACTGTATGCCGGAAAAGAAAAACGCAAGTGTGAAAGTAGCCTTACATTGTGTTGTTTAAGTGTTCCCTTTATTTTTTTGAGCAGTGTATATTGTGACACAGTGAGGGAAATGGTCTGGGAAAACAGGTATTTTCCTCCCTGCGTGTGCTGCTGGGCTGATTTGCAGCCAGGTGTGGTCAAATCCCGGACTGGATTTTAATTGCCGGTCCGGGTTTTTGGCTGCACCTGGCTGTCCTTAATAGGCATCTGGGCTCAGCAGCAGGATCTCTGTGTTGGGATCTGAGGCTTGGTGTCAGGTTGGAGGGCTGAGACCCATGGGCTGAGGAAACAGGCCCCCAAAAGCCTGTCGTGGACTGCTGGAGGCAGAACTGACATCAAGGTGACTTGTCTTATATAAACTTTCCATTGTGTGTGAAGTAAACACCAAGACTGCAAAGTAATGCATTGTTTTGTGCATTTGCCTCAAGTGTTAATAAACACTGAAGTTTTGCGTTAAGAACTTGTTTTTTGCCTCTGTACTGCATCTGCTTACCCTATCTACCAGAGCGAAACATCACAATATATACCGTGCTAACAGGATATATATCACAACAAACATATAAAATGCAGTTACACAGTATTAAACAGTATAAGTCAATGCAAGTTAGCGAAATAAAGTAAGAAGTTGCATGGAAAAAGAGGCAAATGTCCACAGATGTTCAGACTTCAAAGTACCCCTGTAGCCTAACTCAGGAACGGAACCTCAGATCAACAAAAGAAAAACAGCAGTTTGATAAGGTGAACCACAGCTATATAATAGGGAGGTCACTGGTTTTTGGATCTCTGCTTGTCACATGCCAGGACTTTTTTTTTTTTTTTTTATCGACACAGCTTGTATGAGGACTTGTTTTATCCTTGGCAAGTTAAAGAGGACCTTTCATCAGTTTTGACAAAGGCTAATTATGGTATTACCTTGTAGGGCAACCCCCATTGATGCCATAGGTGTATTTTTTATTTAAACCAAACTCTGCCCTCCCCAGGCGAGATTCCTTCTCCCTGGCTGTGAGCTGTCCGCTCTGACTGGATCGCGCTCACAGCCAGGGAGAAGGAGATGCCCACAGCAGAAGACTGCGACTCCTCCCTGTTGCGAGTTTAATGCTCATTATAATACAGCGCACCAAATCATCGGGGGGGCTCAGCAGACGAACGGGGGGGGTGAAAAATACACCCATAGCATCAGTGGGGGCCGCCCTACAAGGTAATACCATAATTAGCCTATGTCAAAGCTGATGAAAGGTCTTCTTTAAGCTTTTTAATAGTAATCTGTTGACTTGCATAACTTGTAAAACATTTTTGGGGCGACAGTGTGAAAAAAACAATGCAATTCTGCCATTATTTATTTTATATATTATTTTAGTCCCCTTAGGGAACTTGAACCTGCAATATATTTATCGCTTGTACTATACACTTTAATACCCCTGTGCATAGTCATTCTGACAGCCAGGCTATTACATCCTGCAGGAGGCAAATGTTCCTGTTAATACAACTGAAAGACACGATCATCCGATGAATAAGCGTTTGCTCATTCATCGGGTGATTGCTGGCATCTTTACACTGCCCAAATATTGGGAACAAACATCTCTATAAACCCTCATCCCCAACAACTGGCCTGAAAAAGGGAGACCACATCCAAGGGAGGTCAATGGCTGTAATGTGATTGAGCGGAAATGTGGGACAAGTTATTAAAGCAGAAGGATCGAATGAAAGGGCAAATTTAGTTGAATTTTCAAAATTTAAGTCCCTGTCACCTATGCAGAGCAGGGGTTTTTCATCGCCAGAAATGGGTTAATGTCACCCACCAATGGAACAGATGATTTTTAAAAATTTCGGTCCCTGTCACCTATGCAGAGCAGGGGTTTATTCAAGGCAAAAATGGTAAAATGTCACCCAAGAATGTAACAGAAAAATTAGTGAAATTTATTAACCTGTCTTCTAGGTAGAGCAGGGGTATATCACAGCCAAAAATTGGTGAATGTCACCCGACAATGTAGCAGAAACGTTTGTGAAATTTATTAACCTGTCTACTAGGTAGAGCAGGGGTATATCACAGCCAAAAATTGATGAATTTCACCTGAAAATGTAACAGACAAATTAGTTAAATTTGTTTACCTGTCTACTAGGTAGAGCAGGGGTATATCACAGCCAAAAATTGCTGAATTTCACCCGAAAATGTAACAGATAAATTAGTGAAATGACATAAAATAAAATACGTACAAATAAAAATAAAAAAATCTTGATGTATGAGGTGGAGGTCCATATGGAGTAGGAGGTTGAGGAGGCGGTGGACGTAGCTTTGTAGGTGGAAGCGGCAGTGGGGGAGGATGAGGTAGCCAACACTGGTTTTTGGTTTTATTTAATCTTATTTTTTTTTTTAGGGTACACCCCAAAAGAGTGGGAAATATCAAAAATACAACAATGAGCAATTGAGCTGTAGTATAACAATGGCTGGGTAAGTCCGGTATACATGTCTATTCTGCACAAGTCCTGTGGGATCCATGCCTGGTTCATTTTAATGAACGTGAGCTTGTCCACATTGGCTGTGGACAGGCGGCTGTGCTTGTCTGTGATAACGCTCCCTGCCGTACTAAACACATGTTCAGATAATACACTGGCTGCAGGGCAGGCCAGCACCTCCAAGGCGTAAAGGGTAAGCTCAGGCCATGTGCCCAATTTGGAAACCCAGAAGTTGAAGGGGGCAGACCCGTCATTCAGTACGTGTAGGCGTGTGCACACATACTGCTCCACCATGATGCTGAAATGCTGCCCCCTGCTAAGACGTTCCATATCAGCTGGTGGTGCTGGTTGTTGTGGCGTGCTGACAAAGCTTTTCCACATTTTGGCCATGCTAACCCTGCCTTCTGAGGTGCTGGTGGTGCCCCAGCAGCATTGGTGACCTCTTCCTCCTCCTCTGCCTTCGCCTTGTGCTTTCACTGTGCCCCCGCTGTCAGGTGGGAATGCCACCAGCAGCACGTCTACCAGCATGCGCTTGTACTCGTGCATCTTACGATCACTCTCCAGTGATGGAATTAAGGATGGTACGTTGTCCTTGTAACGGGGATCCAGCAGCGTGGCCACCCAGTAATCAGCACAAGTTAGAATGTGGGCAACTCGGCGGTCATTGCAGAGACACTGCAGCATGTAATCGCTTATGTGTGCCAGGCTGCCCAGAGGCAATGAAAAGCTGTCCTCTGTGGGAGGTGTATCGTCTGTATCCCCCCAGCCACGCACCAGTGATGGCCATGAGCTGGTTTGGGTGCCACCCTGCTGTGAACACGGTTCCTCCTCCTCCATCTCCTCCTCCTCATCCTCCACCTCATTCATCCTCCAGAACTGTGCCCTGACTGGACAATTGTGTACCTGGCGTTTGTGGGTGCAGGAACCCACCCTCGGATCCAGGGGCGTAGCTAAAGGCTCATAGGCCCTGGTGCAAGAGTTTAGCTTGGGCCCCCCATCCCTCATTGCTTTGTGGCCAGGGGCAGGGAAGCACATTGACTTCCTGCTGCCTGAGGCAAAAATTTCAACTGCACACCCCACCATGACAAATTCTTGACCTAACCCCTTCCCTCTAGCCAGAGGTGTAACTTGACCAGCATGCACCTTCTATAAAACAGGTGTCTTCTCATGTGGTACAAGGGTCTTTGGGGCCCCTCAGGCTCCTGGGCCCAGTAGCGACTGCTACCTCTGCACCCCCTATAGCTACGCCCCTGCTCGGACCCACTTGTGAATGACTGGCCGGAAACCCTATGAAATGATCTCTCTTCCTCCTCCTCCTGTGCCACATCCTCTTCCATCATCGACAGAAGCGTTTTTTCAAGGAGGCATAGAAGTGGGATAGTATCACTGAGAACGGCGTTATCGGCACTGGCTATGTTGGTGGAGTACTCGAAACAGCGCAACAAGGAACACAGGTCTCGCATGGAGGCCCAGTCATTGGTGGCGAAGTGGTGATGTTCCGCAGAGTGACTCACCCATGCGTGCTGCAGCTGAAACTCCACTATCGCCTGCTGCTGCTCCCACAGTCTGGCCAGCATGCGCAAGGTGGAGCTCCACCTTGTGGGCACGTCGCATATGAGGCGGTGAGCGGGAAGGCCGAAGTCACGCTGCAGCGCTGACAGGCAAGCAGCAGCAGCAGGGTGAGAATGCCTAAAGCGTGCACAGACGGCCCACACTTTCTGTTGCAGCTCTGACATATCGGGGTAATTTTTAAGGAACCTCTGCACTACTAAATTCAGCACATGCACCAGGCAAGGAATGTGCGTCAAACCGGCTAGTCCCAGAGGCTCACTGGCACCAACCACTCATCGGTCTGTTATTCCATGCCCGTCCACAGCTCCTGCGTGGTGTGGGGTTTGTCCCCCAAACAGATACGTTTTAAAACTGTCTGCTGTCATTTACCCCTGGCTGTGCTGAAGTTGGTGGTGAAGGTGTTACGCTGACCGGATGAGGAGGTGGTAGAGGATGAGGAAGCAGAGTAGAAGGAGGAAGCAACAGGAGGCAGACTGAAGCGCCGTGCAATCCTCGGTGGTGGAAGGACATGCGCCACCGCAGGCCTCAGGCCCTTCTGCCACTGCATTTACCCAGTGTGCTGTTAGGGAGATATAATGTCCCTGACCGTGCTTACTGGACCACGTATCCGTAGTTAGGTGGACCTTGCCACAGATTGCGTTGTGCAGTGCACACCTGATTTTGTCCCCCACTTGGTTGTGCAGGGAAGGGATGGCTCGCCTGGAAAAGTTGTGGTGGCTGGGCACGACGTACTGTGGGACAGCCACCGCCATAAGGCTTTTAAAACTCTCCATCTCTACCAGATGGAATGACAGCATTTCAAAGGCCAGTAATTTTGAAATGCTGGCATTCAGGGCCAGGGATCGCGGGTGGCTAGGGGGGTACTTCCTGTTCCGCTCCAGTGTTTGGGAGATGGAGAGCTGAACGCTTCCGTGGGACATTGTGGAGATGCTTGGTGACCCAGGTGGTCGTGTTGCCACTGTCACTCCAGAGGTGGATGAAGAGGCAGAGACTGCAGCAGAGGAGGAAGCAGGAGGAGCCAGAGACCTTTTTTTGTTTTTTGAGGTGTCTACTCCACTGCAGCTCATGCTTTGCACTTAGATGCCTGGTCATGCAGGTTGTGCTCAGGTTGAGAACGTTTATGCCTCGCTTCAGGCTCTGTCTTCGTGTCTTGTCAGCACATTGTCTAAAGAACTGCCACTCCAGGGAACTCCTTGGAGCTGGCTTTGGTGTGCTCGGTCCCTTGCTGCGTTGGGCAGTAACAGGTGTACTGTCTAGGGGACGGCCGCTCCGCTTTTGCACCCTGCTCCCTCTTCTGCTGTGTTGGTGGCTCTGTGCGACCACTTCCTCTTCCTCCGAACTACACAGGTTACTCGCATGACCTTGATTCCATGTGGGGTCGAGGAACTCATCGTCCTCCACATCATCTTCCACCCAGTCTTCACCCCTGCCCTCCTTGTCGGTCTGCACACTGCAGAAAGCCACAGCAGTTGGCACCTGTGTTTCATCATCATCCGAGACGTGCTGCGTTGTCCTCCCATGTACTCATCTTGAAACATAATTGGTTGGGCACCGGTGCACTCAATCTCTTCCACTTCTGGGGCAGGGCTATGTGGATGGCCCTGGGATACCCTGCTAGCAGAGTCATCAAAAAGCAGAAGAGACTGCTGCATGACTTGGGGCTCAGACTGCTTGGCTGATTTGCAAGGGGGTGAGGTGGAAGACTGATGAACATCGGCTGCAAGTGCTAAATCTGATCTTTCAGCAGGAGACTGGGTGGGAGACAATGTGAAGTAACTGGAGGCACTGTCAGCAACCCAATCTACTATCGCCTGTACTTGTTCTGGCCTCACCATTCGTAGAGCCGCATTAGGCCCGACCAAATAAGCTGAAGGTTCTATCGTCTACTCGCACCTGAGGAAGGTGTTTCACTTGGGCATGTAGCTGGAACAGATCGACCACGTCTTCTCCCTGCAAAAGGAGCTCCACCAGCAGTACCACGACCGGGGCCACGTCCCTTATTCGACGCCCTCCTCATTCTCCGCAAATTTAGTATTTGGCCCAAAATGGGTCTTTTTTTAATAACAGAATATAACAGCAGTATCTAATGCGTGTATTTCACACTGACAGATGTAGCAAAGGCTGCAAATTTTTTATTTCGCCAAAAATGAGTGTTTTTTTAATAACAGAATATAACAGTAGTATCAAACGCTTGTATTTCATACTGACAGGTGCAGCAAGGGCTGTAAAATTTTGTCTTTTGCCCAAAAAGGGTGTTTTTTATAACCAAAAACATTATTGCAGTATTTCAAGCTTAAATTTCACACTGACTAATGCTGCATAGGCCCCAGATGGAGGGTATTGCCAAAAAGGGGTGCTTTTTTAAACCCAGAAAATTATTGCAGTATTTTTAAGCTTGTATTTAACAATGACAGATGCAGCAAACACCGCAAATTTACTATTTTGCTCAAAATGGGTGTTTTTTTAATAACAGAATATGACAGTAGTATCTAACGCTTGTATTTCACACTGACAGATGCAACAAGGGCTGTAAAATGTAGTCTTTTGCCCAAAAAGGGTGTTTTTTAAAACCAAGAAAATTATTGCAGTATTTCAAGCTTAAATTTCACACTGACTAATGCTGCATAGGCCTCAGATGGAGAGTATTGCCAAAAAGGGATGCTTTTTTAAACCCAGAAAATTATTGCTGTATTTCAAGCTTGTATTTAACAATGACAGATGCAGCAAACGCCGCGAAATTAGGATTTTTCCCTAAATGGGTGTTTTTTTTATAACAGAATATGACAGCAGTATATAACGCTTGTATTTCACACTGACAGATGCAGCAAGGGCTGTAAAATTTTGTATGTTGCCCAAAAAGGGTGTTTTTTAAAACCCAGAAAATTATTGCTGTATTTCAAGCTTAAATTGCACACTGAGAAATACGGCATAGGCCCCAGATGGAGGGTATTGCCAAAAATTTGTGTTTTTTAAAACCCAGAAATGATTGCAGTATTTCAAGCTTAAATTGCACACTGACAAAACCTGCATAGGCCCCAGATGGAGGGTATTGCCAAAAATGGGTGCTTTTTTTAAACCCAGAATATAATTGCTGTATTTCAAGCTTGTATTTAACAATGACAGATGCAGCAAACGCTGCAAAATTAGGATTTTGCCCTAAATAAGTGTTTTTTTAATAACAGAGTATGATAGCAGTATATAACGCTTGTATTTCACACTGACAGATGCAGCAAGGGCTGTAAAATGTAGTATTTTGCCCAAAAAGGGTGTTTTTTTTAAAACCAAGAAAATTATTGCAGTATTTCAAGCTTAAATTTCACACTGACTAATGATGCATAGGCCCCAGATGGAGAGTATTGCCAAAAATGGATGCTTTTTTAAACCCAGAACATTATTGCAGTATTTCAAGCTTAAATTGCACACAGACAAATGCTGCAAAGGCCACAAATGTAGGGTCTTGCCAAAAATAGGTGATTTTTTTAAACCCAGAATATAATTGCAGTATTTCAAGCTTCTATTTGACTGTCACAAATGCACATATGCTGTGCTGGTGCACAGAACTTGCATAAAATGGCCGCCGCCGCCCACCTAACTAACAGACGGATAAAAGTTATTTTTCTCTGTCACTGGGCTCAGGGCAGGGTAAAAAGATTGTGGACTGCACCCACAAAACAAAATCTAGGTAGATCGCTGAGATAACAAGCACTTCAGAATAAATATTCTGTCCTATTCTCTCCCTCACAGCAGCAGCATCCGATCCCTACACTAATCAGAGCAGATTAACGTGCAGCGCTACGTGACTCGAGCTTATATAGAGGCTGGGTCAAATGCTGCACTGGCCAATCACAGCCATGCCACTAGTAGGCATGGCTGTGATGGCTTCTAAGGGCACACAAGTTAAATGCTTGATGATTGGCTGCTCTGCAGCCTTTCAAAAAGCGCCATTAAATCGCCGAACATCGAACCCGAACCCGAACTTTTACTGAAAAGTTCGGGTCCGGGGTCCAAAAATCTTAAAGTTCTGTACGAACCCGAACTTTACAGTTCGGGTTTGCTCAACCCTATCTATGAGCTGTCAGGAGTTCAGAGATAAGGGTTACAGACTGATCCATTAGAGCAGCTCCCTGACGGGACTCAGAGTAAACCAAATGAATAGTCTGCAAATAGTAACTGACAGCTGTACAGAGAAAACGTCTGACAATTTCTAATAAAGAAATTACATAATACCTAGAGATATAGTGTATAGCCAGGTTATGAACCACAAACAGCCATCTTGTTGGGATGAGACTAAGTATAATAGGTATACAAGGTAAGCACAGCCAGGATGTCACACTAGTCACACATACACTCACCTAAAGAATTATTAGGAACACCTTACTAATACCCCTTTTTGCCTTCAGAACTGCCTTAATTCTACGTGGCATTGATTCAACAAGGTGCTGATAGCATTCTTTAGAAATGTTGGCCCATATTGATAGGATAGCATCTTGCAGTTGATGGAGATTTGAGGGATGCACATCCAGGGCACAAAGCTCCCGTTCCACCACATCCCAAAGATGCTCTATTGGGTTAAGATCTGGTGACTGTGGGGGCCATTTTAGTACAGTGAACTCATTGTCATGTTCAAGAAACCAATTTGAAATGATTCGAGCTTTGTGACATGGTGCATTATCCTGCTGGAAGTAGCCATCAGAGGATGGGTACATGTTCTCATTCTGTTTATGCCAAATTCGGACTCTACCATTTGAATGTCTCAACAGAAATCGAGACTCATCAGACCAGGCAACATTTTTCCAGTCTTCAACAGTCCAATTTTGGTGAGCTTGTGCAAATTGTAGCCTCTTTTTCCTATTTGTAGTGGAGATGAGTGGTACCCGGTGGGGTCTTCTGCTGTTGTAGCCCATCCGCCTCAAGATTGTGCGTGTTGTGGCTTCACAAATGCTTTGCTGCATACCTCGGTTGTAACGAGTGGTTATTTCAGTCAACGTTGCTCTTCTATCAGCTTGAATCAGTCGGCCCATTCTCCTCTGACCTCTAGCATCCACAAGACATTTTTGCCCACAGGACTGCTGCATACTGGATGTTTTTCCCTTTTCACACCTTTCTTTGTAAACCCTAGAAATGGTTGTGCGTGAAAATCCCAGTAACTGAGCAGATTGTGAAATACTCAGACCGGCCCATCTGGCACCAACAACCATGCCACGCTCAAAATTGCTTAAATCACCTTTCTTTCCCATTCTGACATTCAGTTTGGAGTTCAGGAGATTGTCTTGACCAGGACCACCCCCCTAAATGCATTGAAGCAACTGCCATGTGATTGGTTGACTAGATAATTGCATTAATGAGAAATAGAACAGGTGTTCCTAATAATTCTTTAGGTGAGTGTATATTGCATAGTAAAACACTGAAAAAGGGAATAAAAAATTAATAAATGGATCTCCACAAAAAACTGCACTAAAATATGAAAACTCATCAATCATTGTAAAATCACACATAAAAGTGCAATATAGTATGTATAGTATGTAACTGAAAAAAATATTTTTAGTCCCAAATGCAATAATAAAAAAATTGCAACAAAGATGTCCATATCCTCTAAGCCCTAGAACGCTGATATTGTGAGGTGCAGCCTCCAATGTAAGTTTCTGTACGATTAATTTGATTTTAATATTTTTTTTCTAAAACATGCTCTAAATCATGGAAAATCATACAGTAATTTTACATGTGTAATTGCTTGTGTAACATTATTGTGATGTACCTATCACATACAATATGACACAGTGAAGCCTTGGCCTAAGCCAGGCATCCTCATTCTGCGGCCCTCCAGCTGTTGTACAACTACAACTCCCACAATGCCCTGCTGTAGGCTGATACCTGTAGGCTGTTCGGGCATGCTGGGAGTTGTAGTTTTGCAACAGCTGGAGGGCCGCAGTTTGAGGATGCCTGGCCTAAGCCATGAAGCTGTCTGCAGCCAACTCATGAATCCAGGTGGCTTGCACATAGCAATGATAGCAGCACCAGAGACCAACCCCTGAATGATAACTGGTGATGTATGCAAAATCTATTTGCTCTGTGTAATTCTGCTAAAAAGAAACCAGGAAAATCTCTATGTTCTTCTCAAAACGAAGAGCAGCAGAAGGCCAGATGTCCCTGCGCCAGCTTCCTCTGCAATTAGCAACTCTGTGGCATTTCCAGCAGTTCAGAGTTGCTTTGTTCAGCAGAAACATACAACACTGATGCCACTCCTACCATGCACAGTCACAGGACACATCAGACTGGCATTCAAGCCAGAAAAACAATCAGATGCGTTTCCCTTAGGCTTCCAGCATGACCACTGTGTCAATATACTGCATACCAATGCTGTAGGGTTATGTTTCTGGTGTGAGCAAATAAGAACTTTGATCCAAGAGTGGTCGTACTGAAGGTACCTGCTTCTTTGACTATGGCCTTGTGCACATGGCACTTACATTTCCTTGTATAAATAGGCATAAAACAAATTTGTTTTTTGTTGGATTACAGTATATAGTTGTGCCAAGATCCATCAAATACTGTACAATTCAACTGTTACTCCCCTTGAAACCTTGCTGGAATTACCCGACTCCTCAGCATGGTACTGTTGTACACTGCGTGCAGAATTATTAGGCAAATGAGTATTTTGACCACATTATCCTCTTTATGCATGTTGTCTTACTCCAAGCTGTATAGGCTCGAAAGCCTACTACCAATTAAGCATATTAGGTGATGTGCATCTCTGTAATGAGAAGGGGTGTGGTCTAATGACATCAACACCCTATATTAGGTGTGCATAATTATTAGGCAACTTCCTTTCCTTTGGCAAAATGGGTCAAAAGAAGGACTTGACAGGCTCAGAAAAGTCAAAAATAGTGAGATATCTTGCAGAGGGATGCAGCACTCTTAAAATTGCAAAGCTTCTGAAGCGTGATCATCGAACAATCAAGCGTTTCATTCAAAATAGTCAACAGGGTCGCAAGAAGCGTGTGGAAAAACCAAGGCGCAAAATAACTGCCCATGAACTGAGAAAAGTCAAGCGTGCAGCTGCCAAGATGCCACTTGCCACCAGTTTGGCCATATTTCAGAGCTGCAACATCACTGGAGTGCCCAAAAGCACAAGGTGTGCAATACTCAGAGACATGGCCAAGGTAAGAAAGGCTGAAAGACGACCACCACTGAACAAGACACACAAGCTGAAACGTCAAGACTGGGCCAAGAAATATCTCAAGACTGATTTTTCTAAGGTTTTATGGATGATGAAATGAGAGTGAGTCTTGATGGGCCAGATGGATGGGCCCGTGGCTGGATTGGTAAAGGGCAGAGAGCTCCAGTCTGACTCAGACGCCAGCAAGGTGGAGGTGGAGTACTGGTTTGGGCTGGTATCATCAAAGATGAGCTTGTGGGGCCTTTTCGGGTTGAGGATGGAGTCAAGCTCAACTCCCAGTCCTACTGCCAGTTTCTGGAAGACACCTTCTTCAAGCAGTGGTACAGGAAGAAGTCTGCATCCTTCAAGAAAAACATGATTTTCATGCAGGACAATGCTCCATCACACGCGTCCAAGTACTCCACAGCGTGGCTGGCAAGAAAGGGTATAAAAGAAGAAAATCTAATGACATGGCCTCCTTGTTCACCTGATCTGAACCCCATTGAGAACCTGTGGTCCATCAACAAATGTGAGATTTACAAGGAGGGAAAACAGTACACCTCTCTGAACAGTGTCTGGGAGGCTGTGGTTGCTGCTGCACGCAATGTTGATGGTGAACAGATCAAAACACTGACAGAATCCATGGATGGCAGCTTTTGAGTGTCCTTGCAAAGAAAGGTGGCTATATTGGTCACTGATTTGTTTTTGTTTTGTTTTTGAATGTCAGAAATGTATATTTGTGAATGTTGAGATGTTATATTGGTTTCACTGGTAAAAATAAATAATTGAAATGGGTATATATTTGTTTTTTGTTAAGTTGCCTAATAATTATGCACAGTAATAGTCACCTGCACACACAGATATCCCCCTAAAATAGCTAAAACTAAAAACAAACTAAAAACTACTTCCAAAAATATTCAGCTTTGATATTAATGAGTTTTTTGGGTTCATTGAGAACATGGTTGTTGTTCAATAATAAAATTAATCCTCAAAAATACAACTTGCCTAATAATTCTGCACTCCCTGTATAGAGACACAGGAGGCTCAACTAGTCACTGTGCTTGGCCACCTCTCATTTATTCTCCACTTAGATGGAGCATTTTTGTTTGTCTTTTTTGAACAAAAAATGCCACAGCCAGATGTTACATTATTATATGCTGGACAAAAGGAAATTATAAAACGCCCTACAAACAGTGCAATTTTTGTAGTGGCATTTTAAGACAATTATCTGGCATTTTTGAGTTTTTCTCAAATCATAGCATTTGTGGTATTTTCCTAGGCCTTTTTTTTTTATAGAGTTCTCTATACAAAAAATAAAAATGCCTGAAAAAATGGCAGTCAAATGTGATTTAAAAAATGCAAGCCCTACCAAAAACACTTGTAAAAAACCCATGAATTTCAACCAAAAAAAGGCCCAAAAAATACATAGCATGGCAGCACCCTAAAACACTTACCCATACCATGATATATGCAATGACTTTCATGAAAATCCCTCACTGGTTTTCAATCCATCAGTAACTGTGAACCATGAATCATATGGGCGCTTTCTTGAAGGCAATCTAGTAGTGGTGAGTTTATTTATTTTATTTTTTAAAGGGGTCATTCCCATCTCACTCATTCATGTCTGGGATCCTATGTCACCTTAAAGAGTTATTCCTGTCTTAGCTATCTTATTTGTGGCTGAGATCAGAATACCCATCCTATGCAGCAGCCAGAGGTGGCTGGATTTACAGGTGTAGCTAAGCTCTCTGTGCTATGGTGTTTCTGTGACTCCCTTGCACTTCTATCATTCGGAGTGTTGGGCTGTTTCTGTAACCCTGGCCACCTGTGGACACCAAAATAAATGGTTATTCTCATCCCAGCCACAAATGAGATGGCTATAATGGAAATAACTCTTTAAAGGGGTTATTCTGGAAAAGATAATGATGACTTATCCTCAGGGTAGGTCATCATGATCACATCAGCGGGGGTCCAAGTCCCAGCACCCCCGTCGATCAGCTGTTTCAGGGAGCTGCTGTGCTCACCGGAGCTATGGTGAATGATGCAGGCTCCTTGCAGCTTGGTACATTGTAAAGTGGCAGTGCTTGGTATTGTAGCTCAGCCCCATTGAAAAGGGCTGAGCTACAGTTAGATCACATGACCGATGTTCAGTGATGTCACTGGCCTAGGAAGAGGCTGCAACGCCCAAGGCCTCTTCTAACAGCTGATCGGCGGGGGTAGATAATGGTATAGATAATTATACAGATTGATGCAAAATTTGGCATGCAGTTATGTCTCAGGCAGATAAGTAAATGATTACATGTGTGGTCTGATTAGACACTGGGTATTGCCACAAGAGGGCGTAAAAATGCTTCCCCCACTGTCCTATAAAAGACTCTCGGAGACTACTTTTGGGTAGCGTACCTCTTGGTAAGAGTTTGTTGACTGCTAGACATGCCTCTACGATGCACTCAAAGACATTTTGGCCAGTTGACTAACTTGAGAAGGGGTGCATCATTGAACTGAGAAAAGCAGGACGGTTATTTTGACAAATTGCCCACCATCTAGGCCATTCTTACTTAGCTGTTAGGAAGCATTGAGTACAGTGGTTACATGAGGTCACGCAGACATGGTGAACAGGCTTCGTATAGCCCAGACAGACCTCTAATAGGGAGTATTGTTTGACAAGCACTAGCAGCTCCCTCAGTTTCATTACCCACCATCTAGACATAGGTGGCACCTCTATTACTCACCATTGTCTCTGCCCGGACCATTTCCAGGTGCTTAGCAGAAGGAAATTTTGGGTCACAGCACCATTATTTGTCCTGCTATTGACAGCCAACCACCGTCGCCTTCATTTCCAGTGGTGTCGTGAATGAGAAACTTGAACTGCTATGGACTGGAAATGTATCGTTTATGATGACTAAAGAACGCCTGTATCCTTCTACACTTCATGAATATGCTTATAAAGGGAATTTGTCACCTATAATCTTTTTCCCCACAATTAAAGGGGTATTCCCATCACATACAATGGGGGCATATCGCTAGGATATGACCCCATTGTCTGATAGGTGCGTGCCCCACCTCTGGGACCCGCACCTACAATGAGAACGGAGCGGGGAGAGCTGTGGCTGGAGGACCCCGAGTTCCGTCCACCACCAAGCGCTGCTCCTATACAAGTGAATGGGAGCGCACTGTGCATGTGCGGCCCCTGCTCCGATTCATTTCTATGGGGCAGACGGAAATAGCCGAGCCAGCGCTCGGCTATTTTCGGCGGCCCCATTAAAATAATGGAGGGTGGATGCGCATGCGCAGTGCACCTTCCATTCATTTCCCCGCTCCATTCTTGTTGTAGGTGCGGGTCCCAGAGGTGGGACCCGCACATATCAGACAATGGGGGCATATCCTAGCGATATGCCCCCATTGTATGTGATGGTAAAACCCCTTTAAAACTATACAGTGACACAAATACCTGGGCATACCATGGGCCATAGACATATAATCATACTATAGTCTGGAGGGGGCTCTTTGACTTCTATGGCAGATTTTTCTAGACATACTCTGTGTGCAGAGGTCACTGTATAGGGAGGAGGAGTAGATAAGCTATGACCATCAGCTATTGTGAATAGATACTGCAGATAGATAGATAGAAAGGTAGATAGTTATGAGATCGTCACAACCATTTTGGGTGAATAAAAGAACTTTGGGGGTCATTTATTAACCAGAAATAGTCCTATATTAGGCATATTTCTTGTGCAGATTGCGGCAAAGGTCCTTTGTGATGCAATCTGCTACTTTTTCCTGCTCACGCCAGGTCTAAAAAAAGTGGGCGTGGCGTGGAAGGGGCAGGCCGGCAGGCTCGTCTCATTTACCATTTTCTACATCTCTTGTAGGTATAGAAAATGGTCTATCTGTAAGACAGCTAGAAAGCTGTCTTACATTTAGAAGCGGCAGTGGATGTGCCGAAATGATGTAGAGGCCACTGCCAGCTCAGGGCTTTATTAAGACCAGCGGCTAAAACGCTGGTCTTAATAAATGTGCCCCTTTATTTTTTCACTATTTTTGCGAGGTGCTGTTCATTTCTGTATTTTCTATGTGATGGACTTGAGTTCAGGTGTCCAGAACCAGTACCTGGGGATATTTGTTTAGATATATTTTTTGTACCTCCCTGGTGCTGCTGTGTTTATTTTTTTTGTAGCTAGATAGATTGCCTTGTAAAAGTATTCACCCCCCCTTGACTTTTTTCATGTTTTGGTGCCTCACAACCTGGAATTAACATGGATTGTTTGAGGATTTGCATCATTTAATTTACAGAACATGCCCACAACTTTGAAGATGTTTGTTTTTTATTGTGAAGCAAACAACAAATAGGACAAAATAACAGAAAAAGTCAATGTGCATAACTATTCACCCCCCTAAGTCAATTCTTTGTAAATCCACCTTTTGCGGCAATCACAGCTCCAAATGGCTTTGGATAAGTCTCTATTAGCTTGCCACATCTTACCACTGGGATTTTTGCCCATTCCTCCTTGCAAAACTGCTCCAGCTCCTTCAAGTTGAATGGTTTGCGCTTGTGAACAGCAATCTTTAAGTCTGACCACAGATTTTCTATTGGATTGAGATCTGGGATTTGACTAGGCTATTCCAACACATTTACATGTTTCCCCTTAAACCACTCAAGTATTGCTTTAGCAGTGTGTTTGGGGTCACTGTCCTGATGGAAGGTGAACCTCCGTCCTAGCCTCAAATCACGCACAGAGTGGTACAGGTTTTGCTCAAGAATATCTCTGGATTTAGCACCATCCATCTTTTCCTCAACTCTGACCAGTTTCCCAGTCCCGGCTGCTGAAAAACATAATGTTTGGGTAATGTGATGTGTTGGGTTTGTGCCAGACATAGCGTTTTCTTTGATGGCCAAAAAGTAAAATTTTAGTCTCATTAGACCAGAGCACCTTCCTCCATACATTTTGGGAGTCTCCCACATGCCTTTTCGCAAACTCACAACGTGCCTTTGTTTTTAGCTGAAAGTAATGGCTTTCTTCTGGCCTCTCTGCCATAAAGCCCAACTCTATGGAGCGTACGGCTTACTGTTGTCCTATTGAAAAAGTGAGGAGGCAGCACACTGTGTGAACGAGGGGTGCACGTCCGGCAAATGTGGACCAGCACCTAGGTCCAATAAACTAGAAGTAGAAATAGCCAGCAGCACTCCGAGATATTAAAGGCAAATGTTGGTTTATTAGACCCAAAGTCAAGCGACGTTTCGACAGCTTGTTGCTGTCTTTGTCAAGCATAGTACACATGTGACATAGATGTGGTATAAATAGGGATGTCAATCCAAAATATATTAACATCAATCATGTGCATTATAGTATAAATATACACATTACAATCCGAAAGTGATTACAAACTGTACATGTAATAGAACGCCAATATCTGGCAAACATAGTGCATACAAAATAATACAACATCAATATAGTGTATCCTATGTACTGTGGAAAAACCATAATTGGTGCAGGTGATACTGTTAATGAAGTGAATTAAAAAACTCACTGTCCGGTGGGGAACTGTATGCAGCATGGATCGTGTGCAGTGGCGTCCCGGTTCTCTCATTGCGCATGCGCGAGAGCGGCAAATCTCGCGATAACCACGGTGGTCACAGACCAAGAAACAGCCTAAACAAAAATGGCCACAGCGGTCTCACATATGATGTGCGCATGTCCGGTAAATTTTCAGTGCCGCCCAGCTATCACTATACTAACGTAGTCATGGAAACAGATAATAAATAAACACTACCATCCGATCATGCGATCCGAGAAGAGAATCGGCGTTACTGACCACGGGTCTACAAGACTAAGTCAATGAGATCACCGGGCAGACGCCGAGCTACATGGTGATCGCAATTGGATACAATAATACAGGAGATGGAGCGTCACCCGATTGTGACGGACCAAAGTATGAGCCATCATTATAGGAGGGAGATGAACGTCACCGGGATATACCCACGGACTATCATCAATCCCTCATCAGGGGGCGCCACCATTTCACATATTCATGAAAAAAAGAGGTATAATGTAAGTCTAAATATCAAAAAATATAGATGTATATAAACTAGATAGGTGGACTTCCAATGCTCAAAGAACAACAGCATATGTAAACAATATATCAGACGCAAAATGCATATATGACAATAATTAAACAGAGCAGGGATGACCCATTGCAACCACGATACATGACGTGCCATACAGAGCCCCGATCACGGCAGTGAGGTTGAAAAGAACCTAAAAACAAAAGAGAATATATTAGCATAATTCTCATAAATGATAACTTCATTAAACATATATGTTTATCTACATGTGCATTAAACCCACAGCAAAAAATCGGGTTACAGCAATCACTGGACAGAGACACTATTGATGTACAGAAAGTAAATCATTCACACCTTGAAGTCCACATTAAGCCCATTGGGTCTCAACGTTTTCAACGTGTAGATCCAATATAATTCTCGTTTTTTGAGGAGAGCTTGTCGGTCTCCCCCCCGTCTCCCCAATTCAATTTGCTCCAAAATGCGAAATCTCAGATCATTCTGAGTGTGTCCCGCTTCCTTAAAATGTTTAGACACGGGTAGATCTAATTTTTCTTTCCTGATAGAATAACGGTGTTGGTTCAACCGTGTTTTTACATCCCACGTGGTCTCACCAACACACCACTTCCCACAAGGGCAGGTAAGCTGGTAGACCACGTAGGATGAATCACAAGTCAGGAATTGCGTGATTTTCATCATCCTATTAGATGCCGGATTGAAGAATGTATCTCCTTTAAGCATTAATTTGCAATTGATGCAGTGGTAGCAAGGGTAGCAACCAGTTCGAGTGGAGCCACACATTGTTCTCACACTCGCCCTGGTGCTGCCCACGTCTGCCCTTACCAATCTGTCACTCAAATTCAGCGACAAGGGGGAAACTATTCCCAATCAATTTCCAGTGTCTTCGAATGACGCCCGCTATTTGTGAGCTGTCAGTCGAAAAGCTGGAAATAAAAGGGATGCGAGGAATTGGAGGATCACTCTGTAGCTTGGTGATGTTACTGTTGTCCTATGTACAGATACTCCAGTCTCTGCTGTGGAACTCTGATTAATGCCATCCTTGCCAGATCCGTGAGTTTTGGTGGGCGGCCGTCTCTTAGCAGGTTTGCTGTTGTGCCATGTTCTTTCCATTGGTTTATGATAGATTTGATGGTGCTCCTGGGGATCATCAAAGATTTGGATATTTTTTTATAACCTAACCCTGACTTGTACTTCTCAACTTTATTGTCCCTTACTTGTTTGGAGAGTTCCTTGGTCCTCATGGCAGTGTTTGGTTAGTGATGCCTCTTGCTTAGGTGTTGCAGCCTCTGGGGCCTTTCAAAAAAGTGTATATGTAATGACAGATCACGTGAAATATTGCACACAGGTGGACATCATTTCACTAATTATGTGACTTCTGAAGGTAATTGGTTGCACCAGAGCTTTTTATGGGCTTCCTAACAAAGGGAGTGAATACATAAGCACATGCCAATGTTTTCTATTTCTAAACAATAGTTTTATTTATATATTTTTCTCATTTCACTTCACCAACTTAGACTATTGTGTTCTGATCCATCACATAAAATTCAGATTAACAAGACACTGAATGTGTAATGCTGTAATGTAACAAAATACGAAAAAAGTCAAGGGGGTGAATACTTTTGCAAGGCACTGTAGATGCATAGATATGAGATAGATAGATAGATAGAATTCAAAAAGCCAGCAGCACTCCAGTATAATCAAAAAATCAACATGGTTTATTCACCCAGTGTCAAATAGCAGTGACGTATTAACCGCTTGTTGTGGTCTTTCTAAAGCTATGTGAACATGTGTTACAACAGCAGTATATAAAGGTGTGTCAATTCATTACATGAAATATCCAATTAAAAATAAAAAACAATCACAGTTCATAAAAGCTATGTTTAAATAAATACATATTCATCCGCATCAATGTGAAATTACATATAGTACAGATAAAGTGACAGTGCCTCGTCTCGAGAGCGTCCACATTCAGTTAATGCGATATCACAGGCGCAAAGGAACTCTATGGAAACCTCATCAAAGATGGCCAAATCTGGAGATACCTACATGTACGCATGTCTGAGCGATAGTTGCCACCCAAAACAAAGTCATGTGATCATAGTCACATGATCCAGATCGCAACAAGTAAACATGGTCAATGATACAAACAGGATCACAGTGACTAGCAGCGAATCTAGACTGTGTCAACAGTCAACGATTCACTAATAGTAAGTGGTGGAGACGCCGCCACGGGACCCCGGGGCCAAGCGTCCCCCCAACTTACATCACACTGTATAGACCTAAAAGTGAACAAAATAAAATAATATAAAACGCAGGATTGAAGGTGTCTCACAGTCAAAACCGACCGGGTCAGCAGTCAGGTCATCACTGTTGTAGGGAGGCGAAGGCGTTGGCACGGGTATGGCAAATGTAAATAGGGAACAGACGTGGTGTAACCCCTGGACCAGGGGGAAACACCATCTCAATATTTCCAGAAATGTCACAGATAGTCATATGTACAGGTGGACAAAAAGTTGCAATTTACAGCATGACACATGTGTAGTACTGTATAGACGTGGCCATCCTATAATTGTTAACAATGTATCAAAAACACAGAATGTGGAAAGCTGATGTAAGGCCGCGATGCTCAAATCATCACACCTGATGTCCACTGGAGTTGTAGCTGAATCTAAATTTTTTTTTTAAAGAAAGAGAAATTATTACTCATTGTATAACATATTTGTAAACTGTAAACCTAGTTATTTACACACATGTCCAAAAGGACTACACCAGGGAAGGAGAACAACACGAAACACAGAGAGAGACACCACTAGTTCACCCTGAAGTCAACGTTCAGGCCGTTTGGTTTAAGTGTCTTCAAAGTGAATATCCAAAATAATTCTCGCTTTTTAAGGAGAGCCTTCCTATCACCACCACCTCTGCCCATCTGTACTTGCTCCAACACACTGAACCTAAGGTCCTTTTCAGAATGACCTGCCTCCTTAAAATGTTTGGAGACTGGCAAATCCATTTTCTCCTTTCTAATGAAATATCTATGTTGGTTTAAACGTGTTTTGACATCCCACGTGGTCTCCACAACATACCACGCCTCGCATGGCCATGACAGCAGGTAGACCACGTGGGACGAATCACACGTCACGTATTGAGCAATCTTAATTGTTTTATTTGTTGCTGGATTGAGGAAAGAGTCCCCCTTGAGCATAAGGCAACAATTCACACAGTGGTAGCATGGATAGCAACCAGTCCGTGAGGAACCACAGAATGACCTCACAGTGGTCCTGTTGCTGCCCACATCAGATCTAACTAATCTATCACCCAAGTTACGCCCCCTACGATAGGAGAAAAGTGGCGGTGTCCGAAACTCCTCAATCTGAGGGAAACTGTTACCAATTATCTTCCAATGTTTTCTGATGACAGACGCGATTTGCGGACAGTCAGCAGAATACTGTGAGATAAAGGGAATGCGTGGGGCTACTAGAGCCTCATTGCAGGGAGTCTGTGCCCGGTTGGTGTCAACCCGCAACCTGCTCTCTGCAATGAGTTTCTTGGGATACCCTCGAACTGCAAATTTCTTGCTCATTTCCATAAAGTGTAAGTCCCTAGTGGATTTATCCCTCACAATCCTCTTAACCCGAAGGAATTGGCTGTAGGGTAAAGACTGAACCATGGAACGTGGGTGGTGGCTTTCAAAGCATAACAAAGTATTCTTATCAGTGTCTTTCATATACAAATCAGTGGTTAAACCCTGTCCATCGACCTGAACCTCTGTATCCAGAAATTGTAGTTTCTGAGTCGAATGGACAACAGTAAACTTCACAGTGGGATCGATTTCATTGAGGTATGCGTTGAACGCGAGGAGGCCCAACGTGTTGCCCGTCCACACCAAGAAGATGTCATCAACATAGCGCCACCACCCCAGAACGTGTCTGAAGTGGTGGCTGCCATAAACAAATGACTCCTCAAGGTGGGACATGTAGATGTTAGCATAGGTGGGCGCCACGTTGGACCCCATCGCAGTCCCACGCAACTGTACAAAGAAATCGTCTTGAAATAAAAAATAATTCTTAGTTAACACAAATTTCGATAGTGTCAAAATGAAATGTTGGCAAGTCTCAGTGTAATCAGATTGCATTAGACACCTTTGTACAGCCTGAAGGCCCAACTCATGGTCAATCGATGTGTACAAGCTGCACACATCGAATGAGACAAGGGTGGCCCCCACAGGCACACAAAGGTCGTAAATTTTTGACAAAAAATCCCCAGTATCCTTGATGTAGGATTTAGAGGAGACAGCATAATTGCGCAAAAGCTTATCTAAAAAATGGCCACTTTACAAAATAGGGAGCCCCTTACCGACACAATGGGTCGCCCAGGAGAGGACTCCAACCTCTTGTGAATCTTAGGTAAGGTGTACAGTATAGGTGTACAAAGTTTATCACAATATAAGTATGTGAAAAGTTTAGCATCAATGATCCCAGCCTCCAAGGCCTGGTTCAAGATATCACGTAATTCCCGTAAAAGACCAAATTTAGGATCTTGTGTGACTCTCCTGTACACCTGTGTGTCATTCAATTGATTATGGATCTCCTGTATGTAGTCCCTGGTGTCCATGACCACAACCCCACCACCTTTATCAGCAGACTTGATGGTGAGGCTGTGGTCGAAGGCCAGAGAATCCAGCGCAGTGATCTCATTTGATGTAATATTGCCATATCTCAAACAGTTGTTATCAGAGTCATGCTTTAATGTGTCAATATCTCTCCTTCACAGCCAAGAAAAACGTATCAACTGCTGGATGATCTATCACGGGATTAAAATTGCTCTTTAAATATAACCCCGTATTGCGTAAAGACAATTCAGATTGTCTTTCACCATTGATTGTTCCCACCTGATGTTGCGTGGAAAACCAAATCTTTAACTTAATAGTCCGCAGAAATCTATGTAGGTCTAATTCAGTATTAAACCAGTCTGTTTTGGAGACTGGGCAAAAGGAGAGCCCCTTATCCAAAACAGACCGTTGTGCGTCATTCAATATAGTAGAAGAAATGTTTACCACTGTGTCCTCTTTTTGTTTGCTACTTTCTGGCGTTGAGGTCTCTGGATTTTACAGATGTGGTACGATAATACGAGATGTGGGCACGAACCCTGCCTGGTTCTGATTGATCGGGACTGAGCCCTAAAAAAGGCGCAGATGGTGTACCCTGTGAGGCATCATCCCGTCCACGATTCATGTTCTCATAAATCCGATTACGTGGTCCCTTTTTTTCAGATGGATTCATATATCTCTTATCACCACCTCTAAGGTTCTTTTTGGGATCCCGTTGCCACATGTAAATGTATCCCCGTGTATAATCCTCCATATCGCGAATCCATTTATGTCTTTTCTTGTCTTGTAACTCCGATTTCAGTTTCTCAAAGTGTGGGGTGCATAAACAGCAAAGTCATCGGCAGACAGCAATTCCTGAAGTAAATCTGTATTTTTTCGAATATTATCCTGCACCACAACCATTTCTTTTTGTAAATACTCCACATTGAGGAGAATCATATCAAAGGCAAATTTGTTGCAAATTTGGGTAAACCAGGTGCAAAATTCCACATTTTTAGGAAATAAGTCCGGTCTAAGTTGTGACCTCATGCCACGCGGTATCCTGTGTGTTTGGTGATATTCGCAGAGAGTGGACATAAGCAGCTCCAAATTAATCATTCGTTTGGACTCGTATCCATATTGCTTCTTAACCTCCAAAAGTGACGGGGCAAACAAAAAGATGGTGTCTCTCACCGTGTCCCGCATTATCCTCTGTTCATGCTCCCTGGTGTTGTTCTCCTTCCCTGGTGTAGTCCTTTTGGACATGTGTGTAAATAACTAGGTTTACAGTTTACAAATATGTTATACAATGAGTAATAATTTTTCTTTCTTTAAAAAAATTTTTTCGATTCAGCTACGAGTTACAACTCCAGTGGACATCAGGTGTGATGATTTGAGCATCGCGGCCTTACATCAGCTTTCCACATTCTGTGTTTTTGATACATTGTTAACAATTATAGGATGGCCACGTCTATACAGTACTACACATGTGTCATGCTGTAAATTGCAACTTTTTGTCCACCTGTACATATGACTATCTGTGACATTTCTGGAAATATTGAGATGGTGTTTCCCCCTGGTCCAGGGGTTACACCACGTCTGTTCCCTATTTACATTTGCCATACCCGTGCCAACGCCTTCGCCTCCCTACAACAGTGATGACCTGACTGCTGACCCGGTCGGTTTTGACTGTGAGACACCTTCAATCCTGCGTTTTATATTAGTTTATTTTGTTCACTTTTGGGTCTATACAGCGTGATGCAAATTAGGGGGACGCTTGGCCCCGGGGTCCCGTGGCGGCGTCTCCACCACTTACTATTAGTGAATCGTTGACTGTTGACACAGATTTGCTGCTAGTCGCTGTGATTCTGTATGTATCATTGACCATGTTTACTTGTTGCGATCTGGATCATGTGACTATGATCACATGACTTTGTTTTGGGTGGCAACTATCGCTCAGACATGCGCACATGTAGGTATCTCCAGATTTGGCCATCTTTGATGAGGTTTTCATAGAGTTCCTTTGCGCCTGTGATATCGCGGGATCTAGGGATCTTGTGCATGCGCATTAACTGAATGTGGACGCTCTCGAGACCGTGATTCCCGGCTGACACTGTTTGCTAACTGGTTTTGTAAGTTTTTAATCAACACCACATGTTGGGAACACGTGAATTTTAATTATCAATTATATTTGATCATGCACTTTTGCCATGTACTATGTATTTTTGCCCGAGGCACTGTCACTTTATCTGTACTATATGTAATTTCACATTGCTGCGGATGAATATGTATTTATTTAAACATAGCTTTTATGAACTGTGATTATTTTTATTTTTAATTGGATATTTCATGTAATGAATTGACACACCTTTATATACTGCTGTTGTAACACATGTTCACATAGCTTGAGAAAGACCGCAACAAGCGGTTAATACGTCGCTACTATTTGACACTGGGTGAATAAACCATGTTGATTTTTTGATTATACTGGAGTGCTGCTGGCTTTTTGGATTTTCTCCATTGAATGGGACCTTGGTGCCAGTTCGTATTGGCCTGATACTGCTAGTGTGCTGCGTCTTCATTTTTCTTTTTAGATAGATAGATGACTGATAGATGGATAGATAGATAGGTGATTGATTGATTGATAGAATAGATATGAGATATATAGAATTATAGATAGACAGATAGTTAGATGATAGAAAATAGATATGAGATGATCGATAGATAGATAAGAAATAGGTAGATAGATAGATAGATAAATAATAGAAGATAGATAGATATGAGATAGATAGATAGATAGATAGATAGATAGATAGATAGATAGATAAGAAATAGGTAGATAGATAGCTAGATAGATAGATAGATAATGGATACATAGATAGATAATGGATAGATAGATAGATATATAGATAGATAAGAAATAGATATATAGATATGAGATAGATAGATAGATAGATAGATAGATATATAGATATGAGATAGATAGATAGATATATAGATATGAGATAGATAGATATGAGATAGATAGATAATGAAGCAAAAGAAGGCAGCACTCCAAGTAGTAATGAAAAAAGTGGACGGTTTATTCACTCATAAGCAACGTTTCAGCTCTCCCTATGGAGCCTTTGTCCAGCTGGACAAAGGCTCCATAGGGAGAGCTGAAACGTTGCTGATGAGTGAATAAACCGTCCACTTTTTTCATTACTACTTGGAGTGCTGCCTTCTTTTGCTTCATTATCCATACTTGGGATCTTGGTCTCAGGTCCCTCAGGAGGATTTTTTTGCACCCGTATACCCCCTTTTTTTGTGTGCTGCTTCTTTCCTTTTTTCTCTATAGATAGATAGATAGATAGATAAGAAATAGATAGATAGATAGATAGATAGATAGATAGATAGATAGATAGATATGAGATAGATACGGGAAATCATTCACATATTATAATGTTCCAATTAAATAAAAAATAAAGAAGCGAATAAAAACAGAATAACCTAGTGGTTGGTCATTTATTGCAGGAATTAAAATGTTAATGAATGGTAAGATATTACCGCTGTCCATTGTAGAGTCCAGGGAAGCCTGATAATAGCTCTTTCTAGTAATGGAGCGAGAGATAATTATAGTGCATGGCTGTGACATACAGACCCCATTGACATGTGGAAGAGTGTGTCTATTGTGCAGCCTGGAAACAATGGCTCCATAGAGCACAATGCTGGGTATGTTTTCATGCCAGCAGCCCAGCCATACATACCTTTCACCACGGAATAATGGAGGGAAGCAAGATGTGACAGATCTGCAGCATGCCTACCAATTACCATGCAGTGAGAATGATATATGAGGGCAAAAAATATGCCGCTTCGTGCCCACATCTCGTATTATCGTACCACATCTGTAAAGCAGAATATGGTGCATTATACAGGGACAGGTCTAACTAGCTTTAACAATAGTGTGCCATGTAATAGACACAAACACAGCGGACTTCCACTAGACATACTATAAAGGGGTTGTCCTCCTGATATCTGGTGTGGAGAAATGCTGGGCCGGACAACTGCTACGGCGCACTGTCACAGTTCCCAGGGGAGGGGGTTTAGACTCTTCTTTTTGCCAAAGTACCAGGACAATAAAAAAGGTGATCTTCCTGTGCCCCCTCCGCTCCATCGCTGCAGCCCTTCCCTCTTCACCGGATCGCAGCCATACTGTTTGATGTTCCATGTACCACTCTGGTCACCGGCCTCAGCAGTCTATGGCAAAATGAAAAGTCACCGCTGCAGCACTGGATCACAGGATAGTAAGTTTTTTAAATTATTTTACCAGACTCTTAGTAAGTTGGCACACAGAAAAAAAGATGCCCATAGGGTAGCACGCGCAGTGGGTATGAAGACTTTTATAATAGTGATGAGGAAAAGGTCCAGCACGTCATTCTGACTCCAATAGGGTCCCAATAAGTGCACAGAGATCATAAAGATCCCTGCTTACGGGTACAAGTGGAAAACCGCTGTAAGGGTGCAACCGAACGTGGCACGAATGCAGTGGCGAATCCACAGCATAAAAAAAATACCAGCAAAGTAAATGTCAGAAATCTCCTCCGCCTCCTGCAGAAAAAACGTAAACTGGCTTTATGCTGTGGCTTTCAACCTTTGCAATTTTGAGTGTTTTTATTATATTTTTTGTGGTGGCAGATTTCGGAGGAACTGTTGAAATTCTGTGCAGCGGACTTGCTAAGTGTGAGTGTATCCTAAGGGAATGGTCACACATGGCAGATTTTCCAAAGTGGAATTGTGTGCGGTAAATCTGCATGATAGCAGTGAAGCGAATGAGATTTTACAAAAAAAAAATTCATCCACATGCTGCATAGCGAATCCGCACTGCGATCCACACATAACTTGTCTTGCCATGTGGATTTTAAATCCGCAATATGTCAATTTATGCCCCTGCACACATCTGTATCCGTTTTGCGGATGTGGTCCATGTGCATCCCACAATTTTCGGAGGACCCACTTTAAAAAAGCCTTAAAATGGACAATGACAGGACAGATTCTATAACTTGTGGCCTGGCTGCACAGATGATATCCATGTGCTGTTCATTTTTTCCGCGGACCCATTGAAATGAACGGGTCCTTGTGAGATCCGCAAAAAATGCAGATCGGACACGGACCAAAAAATACTGCCGTGTGCATGAGGCCTGACCAAATGGTGAAATCTGCAACGTGGGTCAGCTGCTGAGGATTTCGGCCAGATATTGCTGCAGATTTGATTTGGCTTTTGCTACGAACAGCTATTTGGTGGGGGTCCCAGGTATCGGACCTCGAGCAATCTGATAAGAATGATCTAGGCCAGTGATGGCTAACCTTCGGCACTCCAGCTGTGGAGAAATTACGACTCCCAGCATGCTCCATTCATTTCTATGGAGTTGTGAGAACAGCCAAGCAAGTGTGTATCTTGGGAGTTGTAGTTTTATCACAGCTGGAGCGCCGGAGGTTCTATGCGGAGAACAGGCCATCAATATCTACGTTCCAGAAAACCCCTCTAAAGGCGGGTTCACACTTAGTTTTCTATTGGTGAGCGGTTTAAGTGGTGACTTTTGCGGTAAAAACACCACCTCCAGTTATTAGCTGAAGGTGTATGGTTAATATGAAACACAGGACATACTACTGGCGTTTTTGTAAATTAGTTGGCTTTTTTGGGTGTTTAGCCTTTTTTTAACGAAGCATGTTGAAGCTTTTGGTGTTTTTCTGGTGTTTTAAAACGTGGTTGACACAGCTATGCTCATGGGGTATGGAATAACACTCAAGTGCAGGGGCGCAGCTAAAGGCTCATGGTGCAAGAGTTCAGCTTGGGCCCCCATTCTCTCAGTGCTTTGTGGTCAGGGGCAGGGAAGTACATAGCCTTTGTGCTGCCTGAAAAAAATTGAAACGCCCCCCCCCCCCCCCGCCAAATTATTGACCCAACCCCTTCCCTCCATCCAGAGGTGTAACTTGACCAGCATGCACTTTCTATAATACCGGTGTCTTTTTATACAGCACAAGGGTCAGGGCCGTCTTTAGTATTGATAGGACCGTGGGCAAGAATTTACTTAGGCCCCCTGGATCCCGCCTTCCCACACCGTAGCATGCATTGCGCTGAGGCGTGAAACGGCCGTTGCCACAATCCTTGTTGCCTGCGCTATGCCAAGTCCGCTCCATGTCTGCAACAATAATGTTTGATGTCTGCAATAGTGATGTCTGAATAAAGAAGCTACAGTTTTGGCGAGTGCCGCCCACATTTGTTTTCTCTTTCGTGACATAAGTTGTTGTGATTTGGAGGCAGAGCACCATCTGTAGTGAGGAAAACCCGGCATCGGAAGTTTTTTGTGTCTTGGGAGAAAGGTTTGGGCAGTGCCACCCTGTTGTGATCTTTAGAAAATGTGACTTTCTTAATTCAGACATTAGTGCCGGCCGCACCACAGATCATCCAATGCCACCCCCAACCCCCCCTCCTCCCCAGGTATGAAGCCGGTGCGTGCATTATCCATTCTTTCTTTCTGAGTTCAGAGTTACTGCCGGCCGCACCACAAATCCCCAATCATCGCCCCCTTCCCGCTTGAGGTGAAGCCGGTGTGCATACATTGACAAAAAAAAATAATACTTAACTACTGCTAACTACTTCTTCCGCTCCGTACTTGCAGGCTGCCCAGGTGTGAGTTTGAGCAATCCTGTCAGCGCGTGCTCCCGCGAGACCCGCTGCGGGATTTCACAGGTCTCGCGGGATTGCCAAATGAACTCACGCCTGGGCAGAAGTAGTTGGAGGTAGTAAAGTAGGTTTGCTAACAATGAGCGCAGCGCAGCCTCACTTAACCCCTTAAGGACTCAGCCCTATTTCGCCAAGGACTTGGCCATTTTTTGCAAATCTGACCAGTGTCACTTTAAGTGCTGATAACTTTAAAACTCTTTGACTTATCCAGGCCATTCTGAGATTGTTTTTTCGTCACATATTGTACTTCATGAGACTGGTAAAATGAAATAAAAAAAAAATCATTTTTATTTATAAAAAAATACCAAATTTACCCCAAATTTGTAAAAAATAGCAAATTTCCAAGTTTTAATTTCTCTACTTCTATAATACATAGTAATACCTGTAAAAATAGTTATTACTTTACATTCCCCATATGTCTACTTCATGTTTGGATCATTTTGGGAATGATATTTAATTTTTTGGGGATGTTACAAGGCTTAGAAGTTTAGACCAGTTCAGGTCTGAAGTCACTTTGCGAGGCTTACATAATAGAAACCACCCAAAAATGACCATTCTATAAACTGCACCCCTCCAGGTATTCAAAACTGATTTTACAAACTTTGTTAACCCTTTAGGTGTTCCACAAGAATTAATGGAAAATAGAAATACAATTTCAAAATTTCACTTTTTTGGCAGATTTTCCATTTTAATAATTTTTTTCCAGTTACAAAGCAAGGGTTAACAGCCAAACCAAACTCAATATTTATGGCCCTGATTCTGTAGTTTACAGAAACACCCCATATGTGGTCGTAAACCGCTGTACGGGCACACGGCAGGGCACAGAAGGAAAGGAGTGCCATACGGTTTTTGGAAGGCAGGTTTTGCTGGACTGTTTTTTTTTACACCATGTCCCATTTGAAGCCCCCCTGATGCACCCCTAGAGTAGAAACTCCATAAAATTGACCCCATCTAAGAAACTACACCCCTCAAGGTATTCAAAACTGATTTTATAAACGTCATTAACCCTTTAGGTGTTCCACAAGAATTAATGGAAAATAGAGATACAATTTCAAAATTTCACTTTTTTGGCAGATTTTCCATTTTAATAATTTTTTTCCAGTTACAAAGCAAGGGTTAACAGCCAACCAAACTCAATATTTATAGCCCTGATTCTGTAGTTTACAGAAACACCCCATATGTGGTCGTAAACCGCTGTACGGGCACACGGCAGGACGCAGAAGGAAAGGAATGCCATACGGTTTTTGGAAGGCAGGTTTTGCTAGACTGTTTTTTTTGACACCATGTCCCATTTGAAGCCCCCCTGATGCACCCCTAGAGTAGAAACTTCATAAAAGTGACCCCTTCTAAGAAACTACACCCCTCGAGGTATTCAAAACTGATTTTACAAACTTTGTTAACCCTTTAGGTGTTCCACAAGAATTAATGGAATATAGAGATACAATTTAAAAATTTCACTTTTTTCGCAGATTTTCCATTTTAATAATTTTTTTCCAGTTACAAAGCAAGGGTTAACCGCCAAACCAAACTCAATATTTATAGCCCTGATTCTGTAGTTTACAGAAACACCCCATATGTGGTCGTAAACCGCTGTACGGGCACACAGCAGGGCGCAGAAGGAAAGGAATCCAATACGGTTTTTGGAAGGCAGGTTTTGCTGGACTGGTTTTTTTGACACCATGTCCCATTTGAAGCCCCCCTGATGCACCCCTAGAGTAGAAACTCCATAAAAGTAACACCATCTAAGAAACTACAACCCTCAAGGTATTCAAAACAGATTTTACAAATGTCGTTAACCCTTTAGGTGTTCCACAAGAGTTATTGGCAAATGGAGATGAAATTTCAGAATTTCAATTTTTTGGCAAATTTTCCATTTTAATCCATTTTTCCCAGTAACAAAGCAAGGGTTAACAGCCAAAAAAACCTCAATATTTATGGTCCTGATTCTGTAGTTTACAGAAACACCCAATATGTGGTCGTAAACTGCTGTACGGGCACACGGCAGGGCGCAGAAGGAAAGGAATGCCATACGGTTTTTGGAAGGCAGATTTTGCTGGACTGTTTTTTTTTTACACCATGTCCCATTTGAAGCCCCCCTGATGCACCCCTAGAGTAGAAACTCCAAAAAAGTGACCCCATTTTAGAAACTACGGGATAGGGTGGCAGTTTTGTTGGTACTAGTTTAGGGTACATATGATTTTTGGTTGCTCTATATTACACTTTTTGTGAGGCAAGGTAACAAGAAATAGCTGCTTTGGCACCGTTTTTATTTTTTTGTTATTTACAACATTCATCTGACAGGTTAGATCATGTGATATTTTTATAGACCAGGTTGTCACGGATGCGGTGATACCTAATATGTATACTTTTTTTTTTATTTATGTAAGTTTTACACAATAATTTCTTTTTTGAAAAAAAATAAATCATGTTTTAGTGTTTCCATAGTCTGAGAGCATTAATTTTTTCAGTTTTTGGGCGATTACCTTGGGTAGGGTATGAATTTTGCGGGATAAGATGACGGTTTTATTGGCACTATTTTGAGGTGTGTGTGACTTTTTGATCGCTTGCTATTACACTTTTTGTGATGTAAGGTGACAAACAATTGTTTATTTAGCACAGTTTTTATTTTTTACGGTGTTCACCTGAGGGGTTAGGTCATGTGATATTTTTATAGAGCCGGTTGATACGGATGCGGCGATACCAAATATGTATACTTTTTTTTATTTATGTAAGTTTTACACAATGATTTCATTTTTGAAGCAAAAAAATATCATGTTTTAGTGTTTCCATAGTCTGAGAGCCATAATTTTTTCAGTTTTTGGGCGATTACCTTGGGTAGGGTATGATTTTTGCAGGATGAGATGACGGTTTTATTGGCACTATTTTGGGGTGCGTGTGACTTTTTGATCGCTTGCTATTACACTTTTTGTGATGTAAGGTGACAAAAAATGGTTTATTTAGCACAGTTTTTATGAAAAAAAATTACGGTGTTCATCTGAGGGGTTAGGTCATGTGATATTTTTATAGAGCCGGTCTATACGGACGCGGCGATACCTAATATGTATACTTTTTTTTTATTTATGTAAGTTTTACACAATAATATCATTTTTGAAACAAAAAAAAAATAATGTTTTAGAGTCTCCATATTCTGAGAGCCATAGTTTTTTCAGTTTTTGGGCGATTATCTTAGGTAGGGTCTCATTTTTTGCGGGATGAGATGACTGTTTAATTGGCACTATTTTTGGGTGCATATGACTTTTTGATCGCTTGCTATTACACTTTTTGTGATGTAAGGTGACAAAAAATGGTTTATTTAGCACAGTTTTTATTTTTTACGGTGTTCCTCTGAGGGGTTAGGTCATGTGATATTTTTATAGAGCCGGTCGTTACGGATGCCGCGATACCTAATATGTATACTTTTTTTATTTATGTAAGTTTTACACAATGATTTCATTTTTGAAGCAAAAAAAATCATGTTTTAGTGTTTCCATAGTCTGAGAGACATAATTTTTTCAGTTTTTGGGCGATTACCTTGGGTAGGGTATGATTTTTGCAGGATGAGACGACGGTTTTATTGGCACTATTTTGGGGTGCGTGTGACTTTTTGATCGTTTGCTATTACACTTTTTGTTATGTAAGGTGACAAAAAATGGTTTATTTAGCACAGTTTTTATGAACAAAATTTTTACGCTGTTCATCTGAGGGGTTAGTTCATGTGATATTTTTAGATAGCCGGTCGATACAGACACGGCAATAACTAATATGTATACTTTTTTTTTATTTATGTAAGTTTTACACAATAATATCATTTTTGAAACAAAAAAAAAATCATGTTTTAGAGTCTCCATATTCTGAGAGCCATAGTTTTTTCAGTTTTTGGGCGATTATCTTAGGTAGGGTCTCATTTTTTGCGGGATGAGATGACTGTTTGATTGGCACTATATTTGGGTGCATATGACTTTTTGATCGCTTGCTATTACACTTTTTGTAATGTAAGGTGACAAAATATGGTTTATTTAGCACTAGGGTTGTCCCGATACCACTTTTTTAGGACCGAGTACAAGTACCGATACTTTTTTTCAAGTAGTCACCGATACCGAATACCGATACTTTTTTTAAATGTCATGTGACCGTTTTGGGGGATCTGTGGATCTGTGGATGACGCACTGTCATGTGGGGGATCTGTGGATGGCACTGTTATGGGGGACCTGTGGATGGCACTGTTATGGGGGATCTGTGGATGGCACTGTTATGGGGGATCTGTGGATGGCACTGTTATGGGGGATCTGTGGATGGCGCTGTTATGGGGGATCTGTGGATGGCGCTGTTATGGGGGATCTGTGGATGGCACTGTTATGGGGATCTGTGGATGGCACTGTTATGGGGGATCTGTGGATGGCACTGTTATGGGGGATCTGTGGATGGCACTGTTATGGGGGATCTGTGGATGGCACTGTTATAGGGGATCTGTGGATGGCACTGTTATGGGGATATGTGGATGGTGCTGTTATGGGGGATCTGTGGATGGCACTGTTATGGGGATCTGTGGATGGCACTGTTATGGGGATCTGTGGATGGCACTGTTATGGGGGATCTGTGGATGGCACTGTTATGGGGGATCTGTGGATGGCACTGTTATGGGGATTTGTGGATGGCACTGTTATGGGGATCTGTGAATGGTACTGCTATGGGGTGGGATATCTGTGGATGGCATTGTTATGGGGTGGGGGGATCTAAGGATGGCATTGTTATTTGGTGGGGGATCTGTGGATGGTGCTGTTATAGGGGATCTGTGGATGGAACTGTTATGGGGAGGATCTGTGGATGACACTGCTATATGTCATCCACAGATCCCCCTCATAACAGTGTCCCCCAATACACCGGGCCCCGCCGCTCACCGAAGTATTTATAAACGTGAATCCTTATCCTGTTATTAAGTTGAACTAACGCTGCCCTCTCCCATGTTCCCCTGTATCCCCCTGTATCCCCACAGCACTTACTTAAGCTTCCATAGCAGGCAGAGCGGACGGCACCAGTAACGTCACTCACTGACGTCGCGCGTCTGCTCCGCCTGCTTCATTCATAAAGTGGGCGGAGCAGGCGCTCTACGTCAGTGAGTGACGTTACTGCTGCCGTCTGCTCTGCCTGCTATTGAAGCTTACAGGGGGATACAGGGGAACATGGGAACATGGGAGAGGGCAGCGTTAGTTCAACTTAATAACAGGATAAGGATTCACGTTTATAAATACTTTGGTGAGCGGCGGGGCCCGGTGTAAGAGTACAGTGACTGCACCGGGCCCCGCCCATAGTTACGGACTCCAGCCCCTCCTCTCTCCCGATGCTGCATCTTTGCCGGGCCGCAAAAATATTCATTGCGGGAAAAAAAAAAAGTATTCTATTTATGTATCGGGGCGGGGTATCGGCGGCTGAGTACCGCCGAGAAAACTCGGAATCGGTCCCGATACCGATACTAGTATCGGTATCGGGACAACCCTATTTAGCACAGTTTTTATTTTTTACGTTGTTCATCTGATGGGTTAGGTCATGTGATATTTTTATAGAGCCGGTCGATACGAACGCGGCGATACCAAATATGTATACTTTTTTTTATTTATGTACGCTTTACACAATAACAGTTTTTTTAAAACAAAAAAAAATGATGTTTTAGTGTCTCCATATTCTGAACAAAATCACAGAAATATCGTGGCAGATATGGGGGAACTGCTCAAACCCCAAACACTGTAGCATGTTTTTCATTGAGGGAGCAGTCCCACCGCATGTGGACCGCAGCAAACGACTATCCCCAGCAAAAAATGCATACAATGGAGGATGTCGGCGCGGTCCACATGCACCACAAAGGCATCCTACACAACGAAGCATTGTGCGGATGAAGATATAATCATATAAATCACATGTGATTTATATCTCCATATTCTGAGGCATATTTTTTTTGGGCGATTGTCTCAGGTAGGGGCTCATTTTTTGCGGGATGAGGTGACGGTTAGATTGGTACTATTTTGGTGGGCAAACGCCTTTTTCATCGTTTGCTGTTGTACTTTTTGTGATGTAAGGTGACAATTTTTTTTTTATTTAGCACAGTTTTTATTTATTTTTTACGGTGTTCATCTCAGGGGTTAGGTCATGTGATATGTTTATAGAGCCAGTCGATACGGACGCCACGATGCCTAATATGTATACTTCCCCCCCCCCCTATTTTTTTTTTACTTTATTTGGGGAAAATGACATTTTTGTTTAGTTTTACTTGAAACTTTAATTTTTTGGGGGGGCAAAACTTTATTTTTCAACTTTTTTGCACTTTTTTTTTGTCCCACTTTGGGACTTGAATTTTGGGGGGTATATTCCTTTACAACTTCTGTATTGGAATGCATTGGCTGTATGAGTAATACTGTGTGTATTACTCATACATCTTCCGGCCTGTGAGATCCAGGCGGCTGGATCTCACAGGATCTTCACCGGAAGGCAGCGCGATGCCTTCCTTAGACATCGCGCTGCCATCCATGCCATCGGGTCCCCCCCACAGCCGCATGGGGACCCGATGGCACCGCCGCCGCAACCGCAGGTAAAGCCGCAAACCGCTGGTCTGAAATGACCTTCCCCCGGCGTTGTGACAGGATGCCTGCTGAATGATTTCTGCGAGCATCCTGTTCCGATTAACCCCCACCGTCATGGGTCCTTAAGGACTCGGGAAACATGCCGTACTGGTACGTCATGCGTCCCTAAGGGAGGGCCCGCTGCCGCACTTAAAAAAAAGCACTTGCGCAGTGGCCAGCGGGGCTCAAGAGGCAGCTGCCCCTTTTGCCCCAAGATGGCCCTGACAAGGGTCTTTGGACCCCTCAGGCTCCTGGGCCTGGTAGCGACTGCTACCTCTGCACCCCCTATAGCTACACTCCTGGGCAATAACACATATCGCCCATTTTCTTCCGCCTGTAGTTGAAGGCAATCTATTTTCTCCTGTTATCAGCTACAGCTGGCTATGGTCTCCTTCAATAGAATTCCTGACAGGAAGTAGCCCCTGTGTTCTCTGTCACCAGGTGCCCTATATACGTCTGTGACTGCTGACACCCCTATTACATTTAGTGGTCCTTGTGCTCAGGTAAGTGTCCCCCGCCAGGTGTATGAGTAACCTACACCAGGAGCTCGCCTCACACACTTCTAAAACTAATAGGGAAGTATTGGGTGGGGCGTGTCCGACCGCGGTCAGGTGACCATATTTACATAAATATCACCGCCCTCTCCAGACGTGATCATTCATCGACTCCAGGGAGGGAGGGGGGAAGAAGGCGAAAAGTTTTGCACAAGTTGTGAAGTTGGTGGCAGGGGAGCCGCTGGCCGGGCGGTGGGAGCTGCCCCTCAGCAGGATGGACGCGCTCAAGTCTGCGGGAAGGGCCATCATCAGGAGTCCCAGCATTGCCAAGCAGTCCTGGGGAGGAGGGCGGCACAAGAGTGAGTATATATATCATCTATAGACCTTCTAGGAACTAGTCCGGCGCCGCTCTTCTGTGTATAAAACTACCTCCGTGCGTGCTACCTTTTGGATGTAGCAGAGCTGAGTGTACCTGGTTTCATTAGACTCTATATAATAGTGTTCTCAGGCTGAGTGAAATGGCAAATCCAGCTCTGCTCCCTAAGTCAGTGAGTTTCCTCCCTCTGGTGTAACTGTTTTCCTTGCTGCAGGGGCTGTAAAATAACTGCCAGCGGGAATGGTTTGCTAGGTTTTAGGAATCCCCCACCTGTGCTGTGCCCCTCTGTAATAGTAGTAGTAAATGTGTACAGGCACCAATGTGAAAAGGGAGGGCCCCTCCAAAAGTCTAAATAGTAGAAGAGGTGATGGTGCCACAGACAGTGCAGAAGGAGACAGGACCCTGCCCACGTGGGCTGACAATCTACAAGATCATTTGTGAAGTGTTTAAATGATGTGACTAAAAAAGCCAGCTTCATCCTCGTAGCATTGAATCGATAATCCAGTAGATGCAACGTTTCGGCCTTTTCCAAGCTAAACTCCTGCTGAAATGTTGCATCTACTGTGTTTTTGGCCTTTTATAATCCCCCGCCTATACAAGTGCTGCCTCTTCTATGTGTGATATCGGTACTGTCTGGGATAAGCGGCGCCGGTCATGTGGCAACTAAGTACCAGACATTTAATAGCTAACAGTCAGGCTGTCCGAAGGATGAGTGGATTCGGAGGCCTCTCTGCCCCTAAATTAGCCCATGTGGTTCCAGTCAAGTGAGGTCTCCCTTCTGGACCTGAACCATAAGGCTATATTCACACATGCAGTTTCTTCTCTGACGGTGGCTTAAAGGGATTCTGTCATGACATTTTAGGCCTATAACCTAAACATATGGCCAGGTCTGTACTAATAACCTGAATCCGAAACTGTCCTTATTAGGGTACGTTCACACTAGCGTTTTTCTTTTCCAGCGCTGAGGTCCGTCATAGGGGCTCAATACCAGAAAAGAACTGATCAGTTTTATCCTAATGCATTCTGAATGGAGTGTCAGTCCTTCAGGATGTCTTCAGTTCGGTCTTTTTGACTGATCAGGCTTTTCAGAAAACCGTAGCATGTTGTATTTTTACCTCCGGTCAAAAATCCTGAACGCCGGATCCGGTCTTTTTCCCCATTGACTTGCATTAACGCCGTATCCGGCGCTGTGTGTTCAGTCAAACCGGATCCGGCTTTTGCATGTTAAACCCGAAAAATGTGCAAAAAAAGTTGTCCATAAATGGCGTGTTTTTTTTTTTTTTTTCCCCCACAATGAAAGCACACAGAGCTATGGGGACTGGGTATTGCGGATGTGCTAGCGGCCATCTAGCAACCCATGTCCTCAGCTCTATACCCAAAATCCCGGTGACAGGTTCCCTTTAAGGCTTGTTTCACACTGACGTTACCGGCATAGAATGCTGGGAATCGGCCAGAGGGGAAAAAACTATTTCTCTGGCCAATTCTCAGCATATTTGCAGGGTCACCACTGGACCCTATTATAGTTAATGGGGCTGGACGGTATTCCGGTAACGTCCGGCCAGAACAGCCTGCTGTAATGGCAAACACAAATGTGAAACAAGCCTAAGGGTTAATGTTTTATAACTTTAAAGGGGTTTTCTGTGAGTAAAATGTGACTTGGGCCTCTGGCCTCATTCACACAACCGTTGTTTTGGCAGCTCAGATGCGGACAGCACTCCGTGTGCTGTCAGCATACGTTGCTCCGTTCCATGGTCTGCAAAAAAAACAAAACATAACCTGTCCTATTCTTGTCCGTGCTTTGCGGACAAGAATAGGCAGTTTTATTAACTGACGCATCCGTGTTTTGCAGATCTGCGATTTGCGGACCGCAAAACACATCAGTCGTGTGCATGAGACCTTCTCCTTAGGATAGGTCATCAATATCTGATCAGTGGGGGTCCAGCTTTGGGCCTCTGATCAGCTTTTTGAAGATCTGGCGCTGCGGTCTCTTCCTTGGCCATTCATGTTTATCAGTCATTGTTTGGATCTTTTTGAAAAAAACCATGTGTATGGCATTTCATTACTAAAGCCCCAGTTTAGGCCCCTTTCACACGAGCGTGAAGGATTAGGTCCGGATGCATTCAGGGAAACTCGCACCATTTTGTAAGTTCAGTCAGTTTTGTCTGCAATTGCGTTCAGTTTTTTTCCGCTTGAGTGCAATGCGTTTTGATGCGGTTTTCACGCACGTGATTAAAAAAAAAAAAAAAAAACTGAAGTTTTACAAACAACATCTCTTAGCAACCGTCAGTGAATAACGCATTGTGTCTGCACTTGCTTGCGGATGCAATGCATTTTTCACTGAAGCCCCATTCACTTCTTTGGGGCCAGGGCAGACTATAGAACATGCTGCGTTTTTCACGCAACGCAGAACTGATGCATCAAAAAAAAAACACTCCTGTACACAGACCCATTAAAATGAATTCAGTGCGAGTGCCATCGTTCACGTCACGCATTGCACCCGCGCAGAAAACTCGCTTGTGTGAAAGGGTTATTATGGATCTTGAGATGGTGGATTATTTTTTTACTCTTGATCTATCTGCAAGTTGTATTGGGGTAGGATCCCGCGGTGTGGGTGGCCCCATGCGGTTAAGTCGCACTGACCTGTGGCAATCAGTGTCGGCACAATTTTGCCATAAAATCATGTGGCCCTTGGCTTGACCTCATGGGGCCCTCTTGCACGATGAGGTCCACCCGTTAGACTCCTATTTATTGACTGGCCCTATGCTGTAGACTACATTACCACACAGTCTCTAAGATGGCAGTGGGAAATCTATCCCTGGTAGAAGCGGGCGTGCTGCTTGTAGGCAATGTGTTCATTTCTACAGTGCTCCTTATAAAATGCGTCATGAACAAGACTGTTCCGAAGAAAATGGGTTTCTTATGCCAAAACATGTCGTTTTTGTGCAGGTCTTGTTCATATTCGGAAATATTTGAGTGTCAGGATGTGATATTGGCGGATTTGTGTGTTGCCAGGAATTCCAGGCATGCATGTTTATGCAGACAAGGCGTATCATCTTCCTTCAGATTGCAGAATGCTCAATGCTGTGGTCAAGGGTAGCTGGTGGTTTTCGCTGCCAGGAATGCTTGTGCTGCCAAAGTGAACCCTTAGCGTACCTGGGTACAGGTCATCCACAGATTTCCGTGCTGATTGGTGCAGAAAACAAACCATCTGTTACTTGCAAATTTTTTCGACGGTGTGCTTGGTAATCTGCGAGAAGGCAGCGGCACTCACAGGATAGGTTATCGGTTAAGAAATTTAGTAAAATCTTTAATGGTGGCAGTGATGGTCTCGCCTTACAAGCCATGGTTGGTGGCACTTCTCCTGTGATCAGCAGTGGAATAGGGTAGGCACTCGGTGTACTCTTTAAAAGGGTTGTCTGCTTTTTTACTATACAGATTGGCAGGGGTCTGACTCCTGGCACCCCCTTTGTTTACCTGCAGGCCGCGGCAATTGCAGTGGTGAGCAGGTGTAATTACATGTAGGGCGCCCCTTTCCCTTCTATGGGACGGCTATGTCTGTCCAAGTGAATACTACAGAGCCTTCCCATAGTAGTGAATGGGGACGCCATACTTGTAATTACCCCTATTCACCGCTGCCATTCAGTAGTGTCATTCGTGTTCTAAAAGTGAGTGTTGGGAACCTGCTTTCATAATGATGGCAGCTCAAGCCTGGGAAAGAGTCGCAGCTACCTGAGAAGAGCCGTGGTTATGCCTCATGCACACAACCGTATCCATTTTGCAGGCTGCGTATACGGATACCGTCTGTGTTGCATCCGCGTTTTTTGTGAACCCATAGATTTTATTGGGTCTGTTGTCCGCATTTTGCAGCCAAGTATAGGACTTATTTTTTATTTTTTTTGCAGAATGAACATACGGATGAGAAAAGCGCACAGATCATCCGTGTGCTTTTCGCAATCCATATGTCCGTTCTGCAAAAGAAGTCAATGGATCCACACACAAAAAAATGCGAACAGCACGCGGTCTGCGTTTGTATTTTGCGGACAGTAAAATGGATACAATTGTGTGCGTGATGCCTGTTCTCTTGCTCTTCCCACCCACCAGCTGATTTCTCCTTAATTTTCCCTCCAGAAGAGAAGTGCCAATCAGCTGGTAGGCAGGAGGACATGAATAACGGACTCTCCCCAGGCAGCAATGACTCTCTTCCAAGCCTGGGCTGCGATGGTTACACTGGTGGCTGTCAGCAACCATTGAGTGACACACCACAAAATTGGCATATATGTACCCACTGTATGCTCAGTGAGGGCAACAGATCATTGATATGACACAGATTCGCTTTAAGGCAAGCGGTGCCAAAATCTTCCCCACCCCACCCAGATGGAGGTGTGGGTACAGGAAGTTCTGAGTCAATGCGGCAACGCCTTGTTTACCCCCGTAGGAAACAGTTTGAGAACCTTGTGTGGTCCTCATACACATTAGTTTACGTAGACTTTTATGATGTATTTGTTTCTTGTGCTGACATGTACTAGTCTGATATCAGTAGACATAACTGTTTCTAAGGACCTTCAGGAGCTCTGATATCTGCACACCATTCCATCAGGCATTCATTCTAACTTCATGATCGGACTTCTAGTACTTTAATCTGTTCTATAATTTGTACCTTTACAAAATCCCGGCTCTTTGCTAAGGAGTCCAGTGGACGGGTCTACTGTCCAGTCACTGAATAGGGCTGCCCATCGGACTCCTGATCTCAGAATGAGCAGCAATTTAAATAAATAAAAAAAATTAAGTTTTACAGAATATTTTTTCCCCCCACAGATATGGAGGGGACTTTATCATGAAGTGAATATGTGAAGTCAGTTTAAGTCTGCGGTGGTGTACTTCATGCCACATTATCAAATGCCACATGTTGATAAATTTGTCTTTTTATTTTTAAAGTCTCCGAAGTGAAACTCATTAACATGACCCATATTTTTGAACAGGAATGGTGTAAAAATGCAAAAAGTCACAAGCCCCATTTTGCGACTTTTTGAAGCCAGAATTCTAGAGTGCAGACGTGCGAAATTGGGGCGTATGTATCACCATGTTCAGTGTGACCAGTTCCCTTTAAATGACTTCAGTAATTGCTGCTCACTCCCATGCAATCCCATCTGTGGTGCAGCAATGCTCCTGCAACCCAAACAAGTATGTAGGTCTGACGGCAGCATTGTGTAAGCGACCTTGTGTCTGGGCACTTGGCTTCCTGCTAATGTAAGTAATGACAGTCCAATGGCCCTTGTTCAAGTTGTCGTTCTGTAATGTGGACAGTTATTGCGCTGTGTGTTGGTTAAGGTGACCTCAAGTGTCTTCATTTTGTTGTCTGGCTCCTCGAGTCATTTTTCTTGTAAAACTTCTTTAGACTTTAAAGGGCCTCAGTCAGAAGATTTGTACCTATGAAAGTGGCTGATCAGTTGCATCTGTGGTGGTCCCATGTGTGCTCGCATTGCTGGGAAAAATGGTCTTACTATATGCAAATGAGCTTCTAGGAGCAACAGGGGCGTTGTCGTTACTCCTAGATACTTGGCTTTTTCTTCAACGACAATGCCCCTGTTGCTCATACCAAGGACAGCTGCTATACAATGTAGGGCACTGTGCTTGGTAAGCTGCGAGAAGGTGGGACGCTACTGTGAGCACAGGTGCCTTCTCAAACAGCTGATCGACGGGGGGTCCCATTTGTTGGACCCCCAGTGATCAGATACTGATGACCTATCCTGAGGATAAGTCGTCATTATCAAATTCTCAGGAAAACCCCTTTATAACCTTTTAGGGCTTGTCTGGGATTTATTTTTTTATTCTCGGACAACCGTTCAAGTATTAAGACATCTGTCAGCAGATTTGTACCTATGACATTGGCCGACCTGTTACATGTGCACTTGGCAGCTGAAGGCATCTGTGTTGGTCCCATGTTCATATGTGCCTGCATTGCTGAGAAAAATAATGTTTTCATATATGCAAATTGGCCTCTAGGAGCAATGGGAGCATTGCCGTTACACCTAGAGACTGAGCTCCCTATGCAGCTGACAGGGCCAGGCAGTATAAATGTTATCACACCTGGTCCTGGGATAGTGCAGAGGGAGCTGAGTCTCTAGGAGTAACGACAACGCCCCCATTGCTCCTAGAGGCTCATTTGCATATATTAAAACTTTTTATTTTTCTCAGCAATGCAGGCACATATGAACATGGAACCAGCACAGATGCCTTCAGCTGCCGAGCGTGCGTGTAACAGATCAGCCAGTGTCATGGGTACAAATCTGCCGACAGATGCCCTTTAAGTGCTGAAATATAGTATGTGTGTGAAGGAGCACTCCCTCCATTATTTTTTTTTTTTATTTCCAGTGCATTCCAATAATAAACCATTGTGTTAAAATGAGATGCTGTAATGCTAACTAACTATGATTTATGTAATGCACAATAAGTTAAGAACTGTTTGCAGTCTCCAAAGGCTAATTAGTTGGATGGAGGGAGGGCATCTATGGCTCCCCGGTTAAGGTTTCCAAGTGCAGTTCAGTTTGCCAATCAAGATCATTGCCGTAAAGTGGCGACTGTCCCATAAAATGCTTACTGTGATCAAACTATTGTACTGCGTTTTTGCTCAAGTTCACTTGTGTTCATGGGAACTATAAAGGCATTTCACAACCTTATGTTTTATTTCTAGAGCTTCCTGAAAACTGGACTGATACCAGGGAAACTCTGTTAGAAGGAATGCTGTTTCATCTGAAGTATTTGGGCATGACCTTGGTGGAACAACCAAAAGGGGAAGAATTATCTGCAGCTGCAGTGAAGAGGATTGTAGCAACAGTATGTGTGTAATATTTCCATTGTTTGGCAAGGGAAAGAGAACCTTGTTTTCACAGCCAAGAATAATTCATCCACGCAATGTGCATGCAGCTACAAGAAAATGTCAATCTCATGAAATACCTTGTGATTTCATACTTGCATACAGTATTTAACACTTGATTTACATTTCATATGGGTGTTTGATCTGTGTAGTCTAATGCTTAAGACTAGGGCATTATGTATGTTCACCTGCCTTTGCTTTTCCTGCTATTTTTTTTAATAGCGTTCTAAGAACCTGTTCATAGTTGGGCCATAGTTTGGAAGGGTAGGGCTTTCACGACAGGCTGGAATTCCATCCAAACATACAATGGTGCTTGAAAGTTTGTGAAACCTTCAGAATTTTAAATATTTTTTGCATAAATTTGACATAACTACATCAGCTTTTCACACCAGTCCTAAATGTAGATAAGTGTATCCAAATGGGTCAAACCTTAGACTGTCTTGAAGAAAATGATACAGTATGACATGTCGGAGTGGCAAAAGTATGTGAACCTTTAGGATTTGGAGATAATTTGAAGGTTAATTTAGTCAGGTGTTTTCATTCACTGGGATGTCAATAAGGTGAGTGGGCAACCGGTTTCATTTAAAGAACGGGGATCTATCAAAGTGTGATCTTCACAACACTTGTTCTTGGAAGTGTATCATGGTACAAACAAAGACTTCAGATGAAGCGTTGTTGATGCTCATCAGACTGGAAAAGTTTACAAAACCATCTCTAAAGAGTTTGGACTCCACAATCCAGAGTGAGACAGGGTGTGTACAAATGGAGAAATATCAAGACCATTATTGCCATCCCCAGGTGTGGTGGAACAACAAAGAGCAAAGTGTCTAATAGTCTGTGAAGTTAAAGGAACCCAAGCTAAACTGTAAAAGCAACACGGAGGTGATAGTATCCTGGCTTGGGCGTGTTGCACTGCCTGTAGGCTAGGACAACTTGCCATCATTAATGCATCAATGAATTTTGAATATGGGCGCATTCACATGACTGTATTTTGCAGTCTGCAAAACGTGGGTCTGCAAAATACAGATGACATCTGTGTGATCACGTTGCGTTTTTTTTTTTTTTGTGGAAGTGAGTTTAATGAGTCCATGGTCTGCATTTTTCGGCCAAGATTAGGATATGTTCTATCCTTTTGCGGAACGGACCTATGGGTGCAGAAAGCACACAGATGAGCGGTGTGCTTTCTGCATCTGTATGTCCATTCTGCAAAAGAACATATGCTATTCTTGTTTTAGTCATGCAAAAAATGCAATACAGGCCCTCGCATGGATGTCATCTGTATTTTGCAGATCTGCGTTTTGCGGACAGCAAAAACATACAGTTGTGTGCATGAGGCCTTATACCAGCCAATTCCAAAGGAAAACGTCAGGACATCTGCCTGAGCAAAATCTCAAGAGAACGTGGGTCATTCAGCAAGACAACAACTAAGCTCACAAGTTGTTCTACCAGAGTGGTTAAAGTAGAATAAAGTTAGTTTTGGAATGTCCGAGTCCTGACCTTCAACCAATAGAAATGTTATGGATGTGTGTAGCTCATCTGTGGAAAGCCACCAACACCAGAGTTGAAGCTGTCTTGTATGGATGAATGGGCTGAAATTTCTCTAAGCCGATACTAATCGATAATTGCTGGAAACATTTATCTGTAGTTATTGCTGCACAAGAGGGTCACATCTGATACTGAAAGCAAAAGTTCACATCCTTTTACCACTCAGACATGATATTGGATAATTTTCCTCAATATATAGGTGACCAATTCTAATATTTTTACTCATTTGGTTCTTTCTTTTAACTCTAGTTTTAGGATTTGTGTAAAGAAGAAAAATGTAGTTTTAAATCAAATTCATGTAGAAAGAATATTCTGAAGGATTCGCAAACTTTCAAGCTCATCTATATATTGAGCAGGTTGGATAAAGTTGCTGACAACTCCTACAGGATTCTCCCTTGCATTTGTCTCGTCCGAGAAGACTCCTTTACAAAAAAGTGTCTGCAGGGGGAAATCTGCTAACAGTCTTGGGTCCTACAATTGGCACCCGTAGTGGAAGTATTAAATGGTGGCCATTTAGATGAATAGCCATCCATGTAATACAAGGATGGCTCAAGTCTGCCAGATCTCTCTGATCTATATATGCCTTTTAACAGGGCATATGGATTTGGCTAGTCTTCATGAGACAATCCCATTGAGCAATCAGCTGCCAGCCTTGCAACATTTAGCTTATTGGTCTAAGGCCTCATGCGCACTACTGTCCATATGTCAGTCCACAGACCACATATCTACACAATACAGATATCTTCACCCTGCATTTTACACACTTTGATGAATGGGACATGTTCTGTAACTTACAGAACAGCCACCTGGATCAGCAAAAAAAATGCAGATGTGTGCATGACCCAATAGAAATGTGTTACTGCGCTATCTGTCAAAAATGAGGACCACACAAAGGCCCATATTTACTGATTTACAGTGCCTCATGCTGGATGATAAATGTGTCTGGATAGATATTTTTCTGACTCTATATTAACTATTGATTGGCTTAGTTTTTAGACAGTATTTTTACACCAGAATTGTGGCACAACCTTAGCACTTTCTGGGGAAACGCCACACTGTTTGCGCGGAGTCTGTCCCCAATTTTGAGCAAGTCCAAAAAGTGTAGAGATCTTTAGTTGTGCCAATTTGGGCCACTTCAGATGATGCAGACACATTAGTACAGTGTAGTTTTATCCTTTTTACTAGGAGCACAATACAGTTATTCCAGGTCTACTATGCCTTGTGCCTACAATCAAAGCCTCAGCTGACCCCAGTTCTATAGCGTGCACACGGCTCTTTGGATGTCTAAAGTAGTCTGACTTTCAAGTAACTCTGTCATCAGTTTAGCTTTCTCACGTACGTGCTTTAGAGGAAGTAATTTTTCAAAAGGAAATGGCAGAAACTGTCTCAGAAGTAAGACCTGTCAATAGTAGATTGTGTTGCTGACCATAGGAAACCGTGTGGAAAACATGTTAGAAAGACCTTTGCTTGCTTAAATTGTGCATGTCCATCAAATTCTCATTTTCCCAATCTCTAAGGCCAAAGCAAGTGGGAAGAAACTACAGAAGGTGCTTTTGAAGGTCACTCCCAGAGGCATAATACTTTATGACAGTGTCACCAACAAGTTGATTGAAAACGTGTCAATTTATCGGTAAGTAAATAAGATGCCTACCCCACTATTTGAAATGGAAAGACTTAAGACCAGGCCTGCTTGGGCCTTTAAAAGGTTATCGCACAAAAGTACTATCATATCCACTGGATAGGTGATGATTGCATCATGGGTGGTCCAACCACTGGAATCCTCAGGGCTCACAAGAATAAGAGATCCCTGCATACGCCCTCTGGTATGAAGTTGTGGTGCCTGTTTGTCCTCTGACTGTCTATCCTACAGTGACTGGAGCAGTGGACTGATACACACTGCTGACAGTACTGCTCCATTCAGAGGAGACTCTTGGACCTCTTGCTCTCAGGATCTGAGTCTTTGCATTTGGATCCCTTCAATCCTAAACATTATCTTGTGGATAATCCTCTCTATTACTAAGTGTTTGGTTTAAAAAAACAAAGCCCACAAAATCTTACTAAATGTGGCATAATTGACATGGTAAATTCTACAGTTCAGTACAATTATGGTGATGCCATACTTATACTATTTAACTTCAGTTGGGCTTTTGGTATTTTTGACAACCAGAATGGTGCTGCCCTTGCCATCTAAAACTGGACCCCTTACCGGAAATTGATTACCACAGATATGAGCGGTCTATAAAGGTTAATGTGTGACCAAACCCAGTATTTTAATGTGTTCATTTTTAGATTTGTTTTATTTGTTTAGTTTTTGTCACTGACAATAGTGTATTATTGCCTTCTCATCTTTCAGAATATCCTATTGTACAGCAGATAAGTTACACGACAAAGTTTTTGCCTACATTGCCCAGAGCCAACAGAACGAAACCTTGGAGTGCCATGCTTTTCTCTGCACAAAGCGGAAAATGGTAACCTTGACTTTATGATTAGATAGTTGTGTGTTTTTCTTCCCTCCTCTACCCCTTTAGGTTTTATACATTTAATGCTGCTAAAAACAGACTCTTATACTCATTTTTGACCTTTGGCATGAAATATTCAGATCTTAGATGTACATCTATCACTATGAATTCATGCAGTACATACAAACATAGCACCTATATACTGTATGTTCTCATCTAGAATCTGGCATTGGTAGATCTAACAGCCCAAAGTGATGGAAGGGATTGAAGGGGAAATATCTAGCCTTGTATGACATGTTAGTTTTGTAGTGCACTGCTGCAAGAATGTTCCCTAGCAAGCCAGCATGTAATGGACAAAGCGTTTTTCAGGGAAAGCATTCCTCTTGTCCAGACCTCTTTATATTAACCTAATGAGCTGTATATGAACCTTTTTGTCTTTTATAGGCACAAGCAGTTACTTTAACAGTTGCACAAGCTTTTAAAGTGGCATTTGAATTTTGGCAAGTTTCCAGAGAAGGTAAGTGTGACCATTTTAACTTGACCCTCTTACCAGAAGAAAACACTGCTGAGAATCCTGACTGTTACCGTAGTGTTCTTCTGGCTGAAGCATAACTTGAGAACATAAGGGGACATTTCATAGGCCAGTCTTTATAACTTCGGTGCATCTTACTCAAACACCTCAAAATGAGCACCTGATGTGTGTTAAACGGCAGAAATACAAATTTATGGCTGATCACAACAGGCATAGATTTCTATTACATTAATGTCCTAAATTTAAATAACTCTATTGGGCAATTAGTAACCTCAACAAAACTTGTACCCCATGAACTGGTGCAGATCAATAAATATATTCCCCCCCCCCCCCAGTATGCGAAGTCTTCCTCTTTGGTCATAATCTTATGTCTTTCATACATAAAGGGAGTCTTTCATCAGGAGAATCGCTGCTAAATCAGACTCAATGCCTTGTAGGGCTAGCTCCGCATTATGCAGTGATGCCTTTCACTTAAGGCTACTTTCACACCTGCGTTTGGTGCGGATCCGTCTGGTATCTGCACAGACGGATCCGCACCTATAATGCAAACGCTTGGATCCGTTCAGAACGGATCCGTTTGCATTACCATGAACAAAAAAAAATAAAATCTTTTTTTTGTTTTTTTTTTGTTCATGATAATGCAAACTGATCCGTTTTGACTTTACATTGAAAGTCAATGGGGGACGGATCCGTTTGAAAGTTGAGCCATACTGTGTCAACTTCAAACGGATCCGTCCCCATTGACTTGCATTGTAAGTCTGGACGGATCCGTTTGCCTCCGCACGGCCAGGCGGACACCCGAACGCTGCAAGCTGCGTTCAGGTGTCCGCCTGCTGAGCGGAGGACAAACGGAGCCATACTGATGCATTCTGAGCGGATCCGCCTCCACTCAGAATGCATTAGGGCTGGACGGATCCGTTCGGGGCCGCTTGTGAGAGCCTTCAAACTGAGCTCACAAGCGGAGCCCCGAACGCTAGTGTGAAAGTAGCCTTAGCGATGTCAGTGTTACATCTGCAAGAAAATTTTTTTTTTTTTTTTTTTTATAATTTGTAACTGCCTGTCAGCAAAACAGACAAGAGAGAGTTGTTTTTTTTTTTTTTTGTTTCGCCCCCCCCCCCCAAGCCCCATTGAAATGAATGGTTCTGCATACGGATGTGAAAAAAATAAAAGAAATAATTAAAAAAAACTGAAGAAAAATGTTTGTGTGCATGGGCCTTAACGTATCTGCAGTAGCTGTGTGCTCAGGTATTAACACAGTGAATGGAGTCTGAAGCAGAATGCTTAATCGACAGTGTAGCAACTGTGAGCTGCAGTTACCCAGCATGACCACTACCCAGACAATGGCGCTGTGCTTCTGGTTATGCTGATGGACGCTGCAATCGGCAGATCAGTGGGGGTTGCTTTTTGTTGGACTCCTACCGATCTGGTATTGGTGACCACTATAGAACATCTAGTAATCGCTCTGGGGCCAGTCTGATCTGGATGGACGCATGTCTTTTATAAGATGTACAAACTGATACTATGTTACCTTTGAGAAATGTTGGCTGAACCTTCTTATTTTCTTTTGTTTTGATCACAAGTAATCCATTGTACTCAGGGTTTTGCAGCTTGCAGACTTCTGGATAGTCTTCATTGTGGTGTTTGTTTTTACCTAGTCAGAAGTACATGTGACTATGGGAGACTTTCCAATATCTTACTATTTGGGCTGCATCCTCCTTGCCTTCCAACAGCATGTAGATCCTCTTTCCCTACATGTAGGCTCCCTGTAAAGATGATTCACTGATTGAGATAGAATTGGATTACGTTCACCTCAAAACGCTTATCACTGAACAATAGAACGTTTGTGTGTATATATTTAAAATGTTGAACTTTATTAATACACCTTAAAAAATTAGAACGAGAGTGACTTCCTATGCAAAATAATGTTCACAATAAGGGTTATACCTTGTATAGCTATTAGGGCTGCACGATAAATCGAAAAAATAATCGAATCGTGATAATCGGCAATGCGATATGGCGATTTGGCCGACCCGAAAATGCCGCGATTATATATGAAGGGGCCCCGCGCACATAACTGGCTTTGTGTGTAAAGTATTTTACTAGTGTGTGAAACAATCTCCTATTGATAACAGGTCCAGCCTCTGTACTCACTGTCACTATGAATGCACTGCAGCGAGCGGACCGGCCGGCGCGTGACTGACGTCACTTAGTAACGCTCCTGCTTCCTGAAGTGGGAGGAGCGTTACTAAGTGACGTCAGTCACGCACCGGCCGGCTCGCTGCAGTGCATTCATAGTGACAGTGAGTACAGAGGCGGCCATGTTATCAATAGGAGAGAGATTGTTTTACACACTAGTAAAATACTTTACACACAAAGCCAGTTATGTGCACGGTTTAGGACACATGAGGGGACACAAAGCCATGAGGGGAACCAGCATAAGATGCTATGTCTTATGCTGCCCCCCCCATGTGTCATAGCACACATCCCCCCCCCCCCCCCATAACAGCCTCCTCCGCAGATCCCCCCCCCCCCCCCCATAACAGCCTCCTCCGCAGATCCCCCCCCCAACAACAGCCTCCTCCGCAGATCCCCCCCCTCCATAACGGCCTCCTCCGCAGATCCCTCCCCCCCCCCCCCCCCCCCCCCCCCCATAACAGCCTCCTCCCCAGCCGTGTCAGCGGCTCATATGGGAAAATCCAAGCAAATAGACCTCTAGCACAATTCTCTTAAATATTGCATCGCATATCGTTATCGCAATTTTTAGGGCCCTAATCGCAATCGCACAAAATTCCCATATCGTGCAGCCCTAATAGCTATGAATGCAACAATTGGCACTAATTCTGGTCAGAATGTACTCCCACCCCTATCACTTTATGCGGGGTACGTGGAGGAGGTATCTCTGCCAAAATTTAGCTTGCAAGGTGATAGGGGTTTATCAATTGTAGAGCATCCACCAATTTTAGGATGTGATGCATCCACAAATAAAGAAGGACCGAGCACAGGGCGGACAAAACTACTTCCAGGGAGAAGTGGGCAGAAATGCTATATACAGTGTTCAATAAAAGCGTTGGTAATGTCGCCCTCACACAGATGATGCAGTGCCCGGGACGGCACAGCGCCCTACACCTTGCAGCTTCAGTCTGTGTATGCCTATGTATCGCCCATTATATGCTCAAGGCGTTTCTTTAGGGTAAATCATCAGGAGCTGAGGGCTTAGACAGACAACACTGACAAACATGTGGATTAATAAAGGTCAACATTTTAAATATATACACACAAACATTCTATTGTTCAGTGATAACTCCCTGTAAAGATACAGAATCTAACAGATCTGTCTTGTCCGAAGTGAGATGCAGTATCTTTAACTTTTGTGTAAGGGTAAATTCACTTACTTGTTGCAGAAAATCTGCATTGGGTTATTTTGGCAGCAAGCACAGGGACTTCTGCAAGCCCCATTCAGAAGATGGCAACAATTGGGTGAATTCACATGCAGAAGATTTGTTGCAGAAATTCCTGCAACAAATCTACTGCATGTGAATTCACCCAAGACTCAGAAAATGGCAGGGGACGCCATCTGATGGCGCATGTGCTCACACGGCAAAGCCCAGAGGGCCCACTCGCTGAGCAAGCAAGGAGAGAATGTGTCCATCTTTAGAGGCACCAGCAGAAGAAAAGGCCTGCAATACTCAGCTTTGGACACAACACTACAAATATATCTACAGTTCTTTTTTTTTTTACGATTGGTAAATTTTCAGTTATCGTGGTATTTAAAGGTTTTGTTAAATCGTGGTCATCTGATGTTCTGTTCAGTTGGAGGCTTGAGTTCATAAGCTATGTCTGTGTGCAATATTAAATTGTTTTAGTGCCTTCACACTTCCATTTTGGATTGGCCAATTATTGCTAGACGTTTTATTTGTTTTCTACAGGTAAAGAGAAGAGGGAAATATCTGGCTCTGATGGTGAAGGCACAAGTAGTTCTCAGTCAGAAGGGTCATCAAGTATTGCTAGCCTTAAAGGAGGTGAGTCTGTGATGTCGTCAGACCATAAAGTCTCTTACATTGCAGGAATGGTGCGGTCATTGGCTTGCTGTATAACCCAGTTCTGTTTTAGTTGGACAGATTGCCAGAAAATGTCTGGCAAAGTGCGGCAACTTATTCGGATCATGAACTAGCCATCATATTAAACACATCTATGGTGTAAAATAAATCTAGATAGGGCAGCCGTGATACAGCGCAGGACCACGTGGCTATGGCAGCTGATATTTTCTTAGCTCACTACAGATGGATTGGTTATTCTGTGTACATTGTTAATGGCTGCCTGTACCTGATGAAAATAACTTGCATGCTGTTCTGGAGGAGCAGCGAATAGGACATAAAGCAAGTGTAGCATTCAGGTACAGCTACTGGGAGCATTGATCATGTAGATAAAAGGTTAATACAAAGCACTTACTAATGTCTTGTAGCCATATTGCTTGCCTTTGTGGCTGGATTAATTTTTCCATCATATTATACACTGCTAGTTTACATGGTTATGGTCAGCCCTGTAATCCAGAAGCAATGGTTAGTTTGCATACTGTAGGAAAAAAACTACACTGTAACATGCCACCAGAGGCCCAGTGCCTTTTTTCCTTTACTGTGCGAGCACGACCCACACTGATGGATTACTGGGTGGCTGTAACCATGGAAATGAGCAGTATATAATGTGAGGAAAAATGAGTCCAGCCAGCAAGGAGGTAATATGGATAATACATTAGTAAGTAGCGTGTATTAACTTCCTCTACATAATGTTTGCTGTAGTGGGACAACCCCTTTTTTTAAAGGGGTTGTCCAGGTTCAGAGATAAACCTGGACATAACTCCCATTTTCACCCCGATGGCCCCCCTGACTTGAGCATCGGAGATCCGGTGACGTCACCGGCACTGATGGGTGGGATTTAGCGCTGCTCTAGCCAGTAAAACAGCTAGGGCAGCGCTAAAGCCTGCCCATCAGAGCAGGTGAAGTTTCCGCCCGGCAGTGTGTTATGATAAACAAAAGAGCCCGTGCCCTGCGCTAAGGCGAGCATGAAGTGTACTATGCTAAGTCAGGGGGGCTGCCGGTGTAAAAAATAAAGCTATGTCCGGGTTCCGCTCTGAACCCGGACAACCCCTTTTAAGGGTCCCATGGTTTTGTGTGAAGGCTGCCTGTTCACGATGTGGCCCCAGCAGGGGGATCCACATGCGGCACACCTGTCAGTGCTATTTGTGTTAAACTTTCCCCTCCTGGCTGTACCTGAATGCTGCACGTCTTAGTTTCTCTGCTCCTCCAGAACTGCTTGCAAATATGGCATTTAGGTATGGCCAGAAGGGTTTGAAACTAAAGGGCATGTACAGATGCTGCCCAACCATTACAGGTGCAAATTGGCAAGCAATCCCACATCTTGTACGGGCAGCCTTACATCAATATCTTGAGACCCTTCTCCAATTACTGCTTAATAACCAAATCTGTTTCTAATGAAATAAGAGAATAAAGCTGGCACAGTTCTCTACCAAGTCAGCCGTACCGGCCTGCTGTGCTTGCCTTATGTCCTACTTTTTTGCTCCTCTACAACTGCTTTTCTCAGGGAGAGTGCATGTGGCAAACAGCACCCCCTCTTCTCCAGCTCTGCGTGCTGTGCAGGGTGATATCGGTATGTGTGAGTACAGCAACCTTCTAGATAGACTTCGTTATAAACCTGAAACCCATCGTATGTGTAAGATGCACAGCTCGGGCTGTGCTGGGTGCGAAGCTTGACATCAATTTTGTTAACGTCTCCCTTGAGTGTATTATACTCTGTTTTAATCTGTGCTCAAGCTTCTCTCTACTTTGTATCTATCGGCATTTTAGAGTCTGTAATCTATACGTATTATCCCTTGTGTCACTTTGGAGAATAAAATCTAAAATAACAGTAAATTTTAGCCCCAAGGACAATAATTGTTCCTGATCACTGATGTTTTGGCAAGCGTGGTTAGCGCTGATTAAATTGGCACCAGATTCCTGAAGATTTTGAGGTTTCTCACATTTTGAATCTGTTTGTTTTTAATTTCACTTAGCTACAGGTAATCTGTTAGACTTGGAAGAAGCAACCAAAACATTTGATGCATTAAATGCCAGCGACAATCATTTTGAAGGTATATTTGGTCAAAATGCCCCCAACGAGAACAACAATGTAATGTGGGTAAGTAGAGCATGATGTCCTCTAAAAGCTCAGCTATCTAAAAAAAAAGATGTATACACGGAGGAAACTTGCTGGATGAGTCCTGTAACATCTAACTTCTGTTCATTTTTACAAGCCGCCATCATAAATGTTGTATTCAGTGGGGTCCCAGCTGGAGGACCCCTTTTTGATGGCGTGTTCTAGCAATGTGCTGTCAATCATGATTATGGGATCCCTAAAACAATTTGGGTAATGTTCATAACTATCTGTTTTCTTGGTGGTATGATTTGAACATTTTTTTTCTTTTGTGCTACAATCCAGGAAAACGTGTTTTGAATAATCTGTACCCCCTTACAAAGCACGGTAAACAATAGCCTTCATTGGAAATACTCCATCTTTATGCATTTTTTCTTCTTCCTCCTGTGCAGGAACTTGATGATGGACTTGATGAGGCATTTTCCAGGTAATGTGTTAGAGGCTGCTGAAAAAAAATGTTAACGGCATTTGCAGGTTATTGAGCTGGAGCATGTTATGCAGTTCATTAGCATAAAATAGCTTGCCTTGAATGTCATAGGGCTCCCTTTCAGCCTAAGGCCAGCATAGTTAGTACATGGGCCTTAATAGCAATTTTTTTTTATTATTATTTTTTTTTTAAACCTGCTAATGTTAAGCGGATGATATAATAAGGCAGACTATTGGCTGAAGTCTCTTACCATTTTAGCCCAACTGGAAAACCTTTTTACCTTCCGAGGTTAATGTTAAAAACACCACTTTTAGGCCCCCTGCACACAAACGTGTGCTTCCCGTTGACCGCATTTGCGGATCCGCAATACACGGGTGCCATTCCGTGGGCATTCCGCATCACGGATGTGGACCCATTCACTTGAATGGGTCCGGAGATGCGGAATGGAAGCATGGAACGGAACCCTACGGAGTGCTTCAGTGGGGTTTCCTCCCGTACTTGCGTTCCGCAAAAAGATAGGACATGTCCTATCTTTTTGCGGAACAGCCGAATCGCAGACCCATTCAAGTGAATGGGTCCGCTGCGGCTGCCCCACGGACTGTCAGATAGGTGTGGGTCCCACACTTTACCCCAATCGAAAGAGTGCATGCTTATCGTGCTCTCCATTCACTTCTACAGAAGTTCAGAAAAGAGCCGAGTGTGCTCGTCTACTGTATTTCTGAAACTCCCATAGAAGTGAATGGAGAGCGCACTGCATGTGTGGCCGCCTCTTCATTTACCTCTACGAGAGTTCCAGAAATTTTCAGCAGTCCCATAGAAGTGAATGGAAGATGGCCGAGCTTCATTTTGGAGGCCCCATTCTAGAGAGGTCGGTCCCAGAGGTGGGAAAATTTTACGCAACCAGATTTGAAACGTGTTGGTAGGGATTGGGAAACGGCACTCGACTGCAAGTTTACCTATTATTATTATTATTATTATTTATTATAATTTTTTTTTTTTTTTTAATTTAGTCCAGAGATTTGCCACATTAGCTCTTGCTGGACCACACATTTGGTACATTGCTTGACAATTTTCTTAACTTTTTATACTACCTATTGGCTGGCTTACTTGACATTTTGAACCTAATGCAATTTTATAAAATGCACCAAAATGGAAGCATGCATGTTGTCCTATATGGTAAAACTTATTATTGGGGTCTGATTACAAAAAAAGCTATACCTTGGTTTGACTGGAGCTTTTATTTTGACCCATAGACTTGCAGAGTCCAGGAACAACCCTCAGGTTCTCGACATCGGAGTGACTGAGAATGATATCCAGCCTGATGAATGCTTCTCCCCTACTACTTGGGACAGAATGGAGTTGAACCCTGCAGATGGAGATGAACTGTTTACATTCTGACATTGATAAATTGGTCTTCTGGTTTTCAGTGCAATAGTCCCTACAAGAGCAAATAAAATATCTGATAATGAATGCATTTGACGTGGGACCGTAAAACCAAAGCTTTAACATAAGTCTTATTTTCCACAATATAATGTCGGAAAGTAGACTAGTGAGAGAAATTATATATTTTTACATACAGTGGCATGCCGTGGCTTTCTTTCTGGAATAACAAGAGTTAAATAACATTTCATTGTAAACCCATAAAGAACTTGCATTTGAACTGTTTGGAAATATAATGTTACAACAACTTTTTGCTTCAGTATTTAAGCTTTTTTTTTTTGTAAGTATTTTATTACTTTTGGCTAATAAGCAGCCAACTGTAATCAAAGATATGATATACATTTGCTCTGGTCATTCACAAGCTCATTTTTAGGGTGTTTTTATTATTTTTCCCTAGTCTTCACGCTGATATATACAGTATTTTTTGACAACTTTTTTTTATATATATACTTACATTACATTATCGCACTTCAGTGAGGACTGCACTTTTAAGTTTTTTTTTTTTTTTTTTAATGAACAAAATGGAGACTGAAAATATTCATCCTGCTTGCATGCTTTATATATATTTTTTTTATTTGTTTAATACTGTGCAGGTGAATGCAGAATTCTGCATATACCAAGAAATTAATGTTTCAAGTGTTCCATGTCTAACTTGCACAGTCTTAATGTTTTCAATTCTTCCCTCATTAGATACCATATATTTTTGTTGATGTAATGAGCACTTTTTTTTTTTTTTTTTTTTTTGCACCTTCAGGACCATCTCATGTGGGGCTGGTGACAGGATTAACACTAACATTGCACAAGTAAATCCGTTACAATTTTGATCCAACTACTCATTTTTCAAACACTGAATGCTTACAACAGATTCTTTCACCCTTCCCAATTTATGTAACTGACGAGCAAAAAAACATTTCAAATTCAAACTTCATTGGATATTTTTGGGTGGTGTCATGATCTGGGTTGTTGTAAAAATTGAAGCCTGTGTATGTTCTTGACTTTTTTTTTATGTTGAAATCCTTGCGATAGAAGTAACTTACAATATTTTCTAAATGTGCATTGTAATACAACTTTTTATTACTTGAATGTAACATGAGACAATCATTCTAGAATATATTCTGCTTAAAACCTAAAATTATATATGGATGTTTGTTTGTCTTGGTACATATTCTTAAACCTGATTTTAAAGTCCTTCTCGTCAGTTGTGAGATGGGAGAAATGGCATCTTTTCTAAATCTCTGATCTGGAGATGAAAACAAAGATGGCTTTATTCTGACTTGTTAGAGGTTATCATGGTTCTTGTTGGATTTATCATGGTCCTTTTAACCTCTTAAAGGACCCATGATATACATGTACGTCATATCTGGCTGGGATTCAAAGACCAGTGATGTACATGTACGTCATGCTGATAAGGCAGGGGAAGGAGCTGCGCCTGCCCGATCAGCTGTAGGGGTCCGGCAGTCACTGATAGCCAGACCCCTGCTGGCATCGATGTAAACCGATGCCGGCGCATTAACCCTCGCAGTGCTGGGGTCACCGCAGCACGTGCAGGGTGGCTATCGGTGCAGTTGTGACGGGGACCCGATGGCAGGGAAGGCAGCCCGATGCCTTCCCTAGGCATTGTGGCTTCCTTCAGTGACAGCCTGTGAGTGTATTACAGTGTGTAATACACTTACAGCCAATGCATCGCAGTACAGTAATGCATTGTAAAGGGGATCAGACCCCCAAAAGTTGAAGTCCCAGAGTGGGACAAAAATAAAATGAAAAAAGAAGTTAAAAAAAGTTACAAAAAAAATTAGGTTTCAAGTAAAAAAAAGCATTTCCCAAAATAGGGGGGGGGGGGGAAGAGAGAACAGTAGACTGGGTATCGACCGGCTCTACAAAAAAAAAATCACATGACCTAACCCCTCAGGTTAAGGCCTCATGCACACGACAGTATTTTTTCACGGTCCGCAAAACGGGGTTCCGTTGGTCTGTGATCGTGACATTTTTTTTTGGAGGATCCACGGACATGAAGAAAGTCGTTTTGGTGTCCGCCTGGCCATGCGGAGCCAAATGGATCCATCCTGACTTACAATGCAAGTCAATGTGGACGGATCCGTTTGACGTTGACACAATATGGTGCAATTGCAAACTGATCCGTCACCCATTGACTTTCAATGTAAAGTCAGGAGTTAATATACCATAGGATCTGAGTTTTCTCCAATCCGATGGTATATTTTAACTTGAAGCGTTCCCATCACCATGGGAACGTCTGTTAGAATATATCATCGGATTTGAGTTAGATCGTGAAACTCATATCCGACAGTATATTCTAACACAGAGGCATTCCCATAGTGATGGGGACGCTTCAAGTTAGAATATCCTACGAACTGTGTATATAACTGCTGCCTGGCAGCACCCGATCTTTTACGGGGGCTGTGATCCGCACAATTAACCCCTCAGGTGCTGCACCTACAGGGGGCTATGATACGCACAATTAACCCTTTAAGAGATCAGGTGCTGCCAGGCAGCAGGAGGGGGCAGACCCCTTCCCTCCCCAATATTATATTCATTGGTGGCCAGTGCGGCCTCCCTCTCCCTCACCCCCCCCTAGTAAAAATCACGTTTCCCCCCCCCAATCATTGGTGGCGGTCGAGAGTTCCGATCGGAGTCCGTTTAGTCGCTGGGGCTCTGATTGGTAACCATGGCAACCAGGACGCTACTGCAGTCCTGGTTGCCATGGTTACTTAGCACTTTTTAGAAGCATTATACTTAGCTGCGATGTCTGTGACCGGCCGGGCACTCCTCCTACTGGTAAGTATAATGCTTCTAAAAATTGCTAAGTAACCATGGCAACCAGGACTGCAGTAGTGTCGAGAGGGGAGGCCGCACTAGCCACCAATGAATATAATATTGGGGAGGGAGGGGGTCTGCCTCCCCTCTCGACACTACTGAAAAAGCTTTTATGCAGACGGATCTGTGATCCCTCTGTGTGAAAGTTGCCAACGGCCAGGGATCACGGACGCGGATGCCAATCTTGTGTGCATCCGTCTTTTTTTCACGGACTCATTGACTTGAATGGGTCCGTTAACCGTTGTCAGTCAAAAAAAATAGGACAGGTCATACTTTTTTGACGGACAGGAAACACGGATCATGGCCGCGGATGAACAACGGTGCATTTTCTGAGTTTTCAACAGACCCATTGAAAGTTAATGGGTCCGCAGAAAATCACGGAACAACGGCCACGGATGCACACAACGGTCGTGTGCATGAGGCCTTACACCGTAAAAATTTTTGCCACTTTAAATCACAAAGTGCAACACCAAGCAATCTAAAAGGCATATTCCCCTCCCCCAAATAGTACCAATCTAACAGTCACCTCATCCTGCAAAAAATGAGCCCCTACCTAAGACAATCGCTCAAAAAAAAATATATAAAGTCTCTCACACTATGGAGACACTAAAACGTGATTTATATTTTATTTTTCTCTTCAAAAATAGTGTAAAACATGAATTCAAAAAAAGTATACAGATGTGGCAATACCCAATATGTAACAACCTGCTCTATAAAAATATCATATGACCTAACACTGTAAAAAGTGTCAGACATTTTTTTGTCGCTTTACATCACAAAGTGTAATGCCAAGCGATCAAAAAGTCATATGCACCCTAAAATAGTACCATTCAAACCGTCATCTCATACTGAAAAAAATAAAAAACTATGGCTTTCAGAATATGGAGACACAAAAAAAAAAAATCATAAAAAAAAGCTAGGTAAAACTGAAACAACCAAAAGTAATAGTCATATTTGGTATTGTTGCGTCCCTAACAACCTGCTCTATAAAAATAGCACGTGATCTTACCTGTCAGATTGTGAACATTGTAAATAAAAACGGTGCCCAAACGGCTATTTTCCCCACGCCTCCACAACGGCACCACCTGGAGGATATCGTGCCTTCCCAGGGACAGGAAACAACTGAGATCAGCCAATAAAAGGGCCTCCCTCTTACCTCTCCAGTTGTTTCCTGTCCCTCTGAAGAGCAGGATCGTGGATCAGCGTTGTCGCACGGCCTTTGGGTTTGTATGGTATATCACACCAGTAGAAATTATTTGTTCCAATAACGCTTGTCCCTCTATATACCTGCAGAACCGCACACAACTGCCGCACAATACAAATGCACTATAATATACTTTCTAACAGAGTATATTATAACATTGTACAAGGAAGGCAATCCATTAGAATATACATAAAGATAAAACGTAACCTTTAATAATGTTACTATGAGGGTCCATTCACACGTCCGTAAGTGTTTTGCGGATCCGCAAAACACTGACACCGGCAATGTGCATTCCGCAATTTGCGGACCGCGCTATAATAGAAAATGCCTAATCTTGTCTGCAATTGCGGACAAGAATAGGACATGTTTTATTTTTTTTGCGGAAACGGAAGCACGGGTGCGGATCCGCAAATGCGCACCCGACAGCACAGTCCGGCCACATTGAAAATGAATGGGTCTGCACCCGTTCCGCAAAATTGCAGAACGGATGCGGACCCATTTTGCGGACGTGTGAATGGAAAAGATATCCCTCAAAATGAAAACAAATTAAATTATTAAAGTTAAAGGGGTTCTGCACTTTCATTTACCTGATATCTATCCTCTGGATAGATCATCAGCTTCTGATCGGCAGGAGTCCGACACCCGGGACCCCTGCCAATCAGCTGTTTGAGAAGGCAGAGGCGCTCCAGCAGCGCCGCGGCCTTCTCACTGTTTACCGCCGGGCTGCCAGCCCACTGACATCATGACTAGTATCAACTAGCGTGGGCGCGGCTAAGTTCTGGTTACTTGAATGGAGCTTAGCCGCGCCCACGCTAGTTGATACTAGTCGTGACGTCAGTGGCCCGGCGGTAAACAGTGAGAAGGCTGCGGCGCTGCTGGAGCGCCGCTGCCTTCTCAAACAGCTGATCGGTGGGGGTCCCGGGTGTTGGACCCCTGCTGATCAGAAGCTGATGATCTATCCAGAGGATAGATCATCAGGTAAATGAAAGTGCAGAGCCCCTTTAAGCAAAAAGCATAGATGTGGTAGGCAATAACAAGTGCTCGGCGGCACCAAATCAGAAACCATATGTCCTACCACAACCCGGGGTGTTCCAGTGCACATCCATGAATCCCGGAGGGAAAGAAAAAAACATCTATCCCTGGGCCAGATGATGTGGTATTGAAGGACAGGGTGGGCAAAGAACTGTCCCTGATATTTTCCTACAGGGGGGGGGGGGGGGGCTATTCTGGCCCTGATAGCCTAACCACAGATCACCCGCCCTGATAAGAGCGACCCCGTCCGGAACCTTACCCTATATAAAAATGGGCCTAGTAAGCCCCTAGGCACCTGACTTCCAGGTGATCACTATATAGATCTATGTATTTTTGACTCATTATAAAAGTATATTATAAGTATATCGCACCCCTCTGTGTATCACACCTATCGATAGCATACCTATACCAGTCCTTAAAAAGACTTTTGTGGCCCTATTAGCTAGCGTTTGGTGTCCCTAACAGCCTGTCCCTGCTCCAAACAGTGACCTCTCCCTACACTGGCAAAACACAATGTAAAATGGTGGCCATATCAGGTTTATTTATAAGATAGGGGGTATGTCCATGTGCTGAAACGTCTCAAGTGGCTGTCCTGTACCACCTGATGGATGTGTCATGGGTTAAAGTTCTTCACAATGTAAAAGAATATGGCGGGCGCGAATATCTCCATATCTTCGGCGAATCGCAAACACGCAAAGTTTGCCGCGAAACGATCGCCGGGCGAACCGTAAGGGTATCTCTAGACCTGACCAGAAGAAAAAAAAAAAAATCAGGCCCTTCATGGCAAACCTCTAAAGGAATGGGAAAGGGGTTCCTGTTTAACCCTGACAAGTCTGCTCGCCCCTCTTCCCAATGACGCCAGGAGAGCGGTGGGGGGAAGACTGAAACTCTCACTCAGTCTGGGAAAATATTCAGGCCTCTCCCTGGGTACTCGCTATCATAAGAGAAGGGTATTGTTTGGAGTTCTCACATCTTCCTCCAGACAGATACATGGAAAACTCCAGACTAGAAGGAGAAGATCAAGAGGCAATGGACCAACAGATTTCTCTTCTCTTAAAAAAGGAAGCCATAATTCCCGTGCCAATAGAAGAACAGAGGACGGGTTTTTATTCTCCAATCTTCCTAGTGAGGAAGCCGAACGGAACCTTTAGAGCAATAATAAATCTGAAAATGTTAAACGGGTATATTCTTTACAAAAAGTTCAAGATGAAAACGGTAAAATCCGTCATCAATCTACTGTTCATCAATCTACTGTCAAAGAACTGTTTTATGCAAACCTATTTATGGCACAGTGGGAGAATGAGACCATAGCGCCCAGACTGGGGTCGGATCTGGTGCTCTGGCAACGTTATATCGATGACATCATATTCATATGGCAAGACAGCAGGGACAACTTGGATACTTTCTTAGCAACAATCAATACAAACCCATACGGCTTAAAATTCACCTCATCTATCAGCACATCAAAAATAGAATTTTTGGATTTACAAATAATAATAGAAAAGGATAAACTCATATGCACTACTTATCACAAACGAACATCTAAAATTAGCTTTATCCAATTTGACAGTTGCCATTTACCATCATGGCTTACAAATATTCCACAGGGACAGTTCCGCAGGGTTAAGAGAAACTGCTCAACAGAATCTCATTTTGATGAAGAATCAGAGAAAATGAAAACTCAATTCATGAATAAAAAATACCCTATCGAACTACTAGAAACATCCTTAAATAAAGTAAAAAAAATGGAAAGGAAAACATTCTTCAGTAAATCAATTAAAAAACCAGAAGAGGGAGATACAACACCGAGAATTATATTACCATACAACCCACAATACAAAGAAATCAAAAAGATCATAAATAATCATTGGTATCATATAAAACAGGATAAAATAATAGGGACCACCATCACAGATACCCCACTAATCACGTTCACCAAAGCTCCAAACCTAGGTCTAAAAATTGCCCCCACTATCAAATACAACAGAGAACATACAACAACAATCCAAGAATGGGCAGACATCACAGGCTTTTTCAGATGTGGAAAATGCAATAACTGTCGAACAACATCATTTCCCCAGAAAACTACTTGTCATATCCAAAACAAACCTCCATAAACAAGAAATTAAAGAATTCCTAACATGCAGTTCAACAGAAGTCATATATGCCCTAGAATGCCCATGTCAAAAATTGTATATTGGCCGCACAAAAAGAACACTCCAAAAACGCGTATCAGAACACATTGCAAACATAAGAAAAGGTTACGACAAACACACAGTATCAAATCATTTCAGAATCATTCACAACAAAGACCCCACCGGATTAAAATATACAGCACTAGAAAAGGTAAAGAAAGATTGGAGAGGGGGCAACTTCATACATAAAATGTTGAGAGTAGAATCCAGGAGGATCTTCGAATTCAACTCTGTTCTGCCAAATGGACTGAACGCAGAGATGGAGATCTTTAGTTTCCTCTGATTGGGGGGTTGCCGCTCCTCGATGAGTAACCGGGAGGGTCTTCATATTCCTTCCGGTTGCCCCTTGGCGAGCGGCGCCCCTCACTAGCAACCACACTACCCACATGTACAAATGCCTACCACTCCACCAACAAAATTTAGAAAATACATGAGACAAAGAGATAGGAGACATTAATTAGGTCCCTAATTTCAAGGTGAGATGACCCCCTTACCACACCTGGAAAACCTCCATAGTGTCCCATATGCCACAAATTTCGGGCCTCCACCATACTGACACTACTACCGCACTCAAGGTGCCCCATATATCATGAACCTATTTAGGCACTCCTCCTTCTCGCCATGTCCTGTATTGTCCCCCCCCCCCCCCCCCCTTCTTCTAGAGGTATACAGGGAAGGCAAACCCGGGTATCCACTGGGTCTTTTAAACTACGGACCAGTGATACAATGGGCACCTCCCATTGTGTGCTTCTAAATCTACAATACTAAATCCTGTCTTCCTAGCTGCAGTTTATATCGTCCTCCCCCTTTGGCACATGCAGGGATGACAAACCCGAATATTCACTGGGTCTTTCATACTACGGACCAGTGATATAATGGCCCATCCGAGTGTCTGTTCACAACCATAAAACATCAGGACTACTGCAAACTTTTCATTAGGAATCACCAGGACCACTTTATGTTCACAACTAGAAAACATAGAATACAGAAATTAGACCAAGTCTGCATCCATAACAAAAAAGTCCTCTACACTATAAATATTACCAGCCAACAAACACCTACACAGCAATTAACCCATAACGCATTATTCCCTTACACCACTAAAAAGGTGTTTGACACATGGGATATATGAGGATTTCTAACCAATGAATCCACAATTCCCTTCTGGTTAAATAAAGACAAAACCAGAATACCTGTCAAATCAATAAATTGCAAAAATAATCACCCCATTATAAGGAGTGATTGATACCAATTAGACACTTTTCCCATATTTGCATACCATTCCTAGTTTCCTATACTTTTCACCTTTTTTCATTTATCTAATTTTTCATAACTTGCACATTTTCTATTCTGGTTACAAATCCAATGTGCCAAATAAAACTGAAATAAAGCAACCAGTTGTATATATCAACCTTATTGGCAATAATAATTGGTTGATAAATAAGTTAATCATTGCTGCCCTATAAATATCACAGTATCCACCATAATCCTCCACTTACTGATGAAGGGATAGACTCCCGAAAGGCGTTTAAGAAGTTGAGGATTATTGAACTTTCACCACTCGAAATAGAGCAGGAGAAACACTGTGAACAAGCCTGGAAAAGGTCGCGATCACATGACCGCTTACGTCACCCCCCAGACGCGCGAACCACGCCCCCCAGCGTCCTAGGCAACACGAGGCACGCCGCTGAATCGGACTGGATTGAAACAGCCTCCCAGGAACAGCCGACTACCATCAGAGGATCCAATACAACTAGCGCCGGGAAGGGTAAGTGTAGCCAGAGACAGTGCGGGACACCGCACTCAGGCACAGAACATCCCTTTACTCCACAGCTTGACTTATTAAATATAACCATAATTAGTTACATATTGTCATTAGCTCTGAATTACAACTACATATACTTGCCTGTTTTTTTTACCAAATATATTGAAAAGGCGCATTATTTAACCTCTGTGGAGCGGCGATTGATATTTATAATATACCCCACAAACGGAGCCACAAGCACACAAAGGGGCACCATCCTCTATACAGTGACTATATTTTATGAAGGACTATCCTATACATCTTTTACTTGATTTTATCTTCCGATTTTATCTGCTGATCAGTGATTACTATTACATGAAAACTGCCTATGAAAGACTTTTATGAACACTTTCATCTAGATATATTTTTTATCTAGGTATTTTACCAGGATACCCATCACCTCCTACCCAGTGGTGATCACCTATTATTCTACGTATTTTTACATCCTTTTACATTTTACTATTTATTAAAAAGGACATTTTTCAACTCACAATTTTTACAATCTCCATACCAGATCTCACAACCACTAGAATACAAATAAATTAACATATTGTACCCAGATTAGAGTGTGCCTGCTTTATCCTTTTTCCTATCTATAATTTCATGCTTCTGACTGGGTGAGTCAGATTAAGCAGCTCTGCACCTCTATCATTTACCTAAATGGTGGAGCCGTCTATTCCATTTAGTTACCTTGTTTTATGATAACGTTAGACCTTGCAGATTCTTATTATCATGTGCCAATTCAGAAGAACGACCAGAAGTTTCTGAGGACGGCAGTGTGGTTGTCGTTTGGCCTCTGCTCAGCCCCATGGGTCTTTACGAAAATCATCGCGGAAGTTGCAAAATTTTTTCATCTGGCAGAAATCCTGTTCATCCCATACTTGGACGACTTCCTAATTGCAGCCCCATCAGAAAATCTTCTTCAGTATCACCTTCAGAAAATATCGGTCACCATTGCAGACCTGGGCTGGATTATAAACCAACAAAAATCCTGCCTTCTCCCCTCGCAAAAGAGAATCTTTTTAGGAGTATTGCTGGATTCTCAAGTGATGACCTCCTTCCTTCCGGATCAGAAGCGGCAAAATCTAGTCTCCAACATCAGGAAATTCCAGCGGCAAAAATTATCCTCATTCAGGGAGATAATGACTATTCTGGGGCTCATGACCTCGACAATTCCATCAGTAAAATGGGCCCAGTTCCACTCAAGAATTCTCCAAGCCTTTCTGTTGAAAAAATGGGACAAAAAACAATCTTCCTTAAACAAGGAGATAAAAATTACATTACAGGTAAAAATCTCACTATCCTGGTGGACAAACCAGACAAATCTCTCCAGGGGGGTAGAGTGGTGACAGACAGACCAGATAGTCATTACAACCGATGCCAGCAAACAGGGCTGGGGAGCACATATGGAAATGGCCTTAAAGCAGGGCCTATGGAAGACAGAGCTTCAACAAGCTTCCTCCAATATGCGAGAACTAAGTGCAGTCTGGGATGCCCTAAAAGCCTTGGCTCCCTCAATTCATCGGAGGAATGTAAAAATTCTCTCAGACAACTTCACTACAGTGGCCTATCTGAACAAGCAGGGGGGAACGAGAAGTCGCCTACTATCCTTAGTGCCAGAAAGGATCCTTGGTTAGGCCGAGAAAAACCTGTTGTCCCTATCGGCAGCCCATGTAAAAGGGAAAGAAAATCTTGTAGCAGACTTCCTGAGCAGGGACCAATTAAAAGAGGGAGAGTGGAGTCTAAATCCACAAGTCTTTAGTCGGATTTGTGCCAGATGGGGCACTGCAAAATTCGATTTATTCGCCTCGAGGAAAAACAGAAAAGTGTCAAATTTCTACTCCCTATCCATTCTAGACCAACCCCTGAAAGTGGACGCCTTATCAACATCTTGGCCTCGGGGACTTCTCTATGCCTTCCCGCCATTCCCTCTAATACCAAAGGTCAGAACCAAAATCATAGAGGAGAAAGTTCAAATAATCTTGATAACTCCTTTCTGGCCCAGGAGGGCATGGTTCCCAGTACTAAAGAGCCTAGCGGGGGAAGATTTTTGGATCCTCCCACTCCTTCCGGATCTTCTACACCAGGGTACAGTAATTCATCCCAGGGTCTCCCAACTCCGCTTAACTGCTTGGAAGCTGAAAGGAGCATCCTGAGAAATAAAGGGTTTTCAAATGCAGTAATCACTACTCTGTTACAGAGCAGAAAGCCAGTTACATCTAAAATCTACCTGATATCCTGGGAATCTTTCTTGCGGTTTGTAGATGGTACATGGGATCCTTCTATGGCTCCAGATATTACCCTAATCCTGGACTTCCTACAAGCTGGCTCCGACAAAGGTACCTTAAAGGTCCAGGTAGCGGCTCTAAGCGCTTTTTTGGGCACCAAATTGACAGTCCTAAATGTTGTCAAAAGATTTCTTAAGGGAGCTAGTAGGATTCACCCCAAACTTAGATCTTCGGTCCCTCCTTGGGACTTAAATTTAGTCCTATCTAAACTGATGCATCCTCCCTTTGAGCCCATTGATGAGATTCCATTAAGGATACTGACACTTAAGACGGTATTATTGTTGGCCATTACTACAGCAAGGAGAGTGGGGAGATCCAGGCCTTTTTAATCTTGCCTCCCTACCTTACAGTATTAGAGGATAGAATTATATTAAAACATGCTCCAGATTTCCTTCCTAAGGTAGTAACCAAATTCCACTGTCAACAAGAAATTACTCTTTCCTCCTTTTGTTCTCAGGCAGGATCAGAAAAAGAGAGATTATTCCATAACCTGGACGTCAGGAGGTGTGTACTTTAGTATCTTGAAGCCACAAAAGATCTAAGAAAATCTAACCAACCGTTAGTGCAGTGTCTGGGACTTCATCGAGGGAAGGCGGCTTGCAAAGCTTCTAATTCCAGATGGATTAAGGCTTGCATCGTTCTAGCTTAAGAGACTGAAGGTGTTACTCCTCCGCCTATGCTGAAGGAGCCTCAGCCTCTCTGGAAGAAATCTGTCGGGCTGCTACCTGGTCTAGCCCTTGTACCTTTTTCAGACATTATAAGCTTGACATCTCTTCCAATAAAGACTTATCCTTCGGCCGCAAGGTCTTCTCTGCTGTTGTTGTCCCACCCTAATATGTTTCCTCTGTTATTCCTCCAGGTGGTGCCTTTGTGGAGGCATGGGGAAAAGATGAAAATTACTCTTACCGGTAATTGGATTTTCCTTTAGCCTCCACAACGGCACGAGGAATTCCCACCCAATATATATATATATATATATATATATATATATTGGGGAAATTATAATTATGTGGTGGATGTACACAGATGTGTAGTCTTGTTTATCAGTTCTCTTGTTAAAAGCCATTTTTGTTTTCTCTGAAGCAAATCAACCTTGTTCTTGTTTGTTTATGTGGAACCTTATTAAATGTTTGGCATCTACTTCTGAGTCCTAGGTTATTAAATGGAGAGGTAAGAGGGAGGGGGCCTTTTATTGGCTGATCTCACAGTTGTTTCCTGTCCCTGGGAAGGCGGGATATCATCCAGGTGGTGCCGTTGTGGAGGCTAAAGGAAAATCCAATTAGCGTTAAGAGTAATTTTCATCTTTCTTGTTACCTTGCCTCACAAAAAGTGTAATATAGAGCAACCAAAAATCATATGTAGCCTAAAATAGTACCAACAAAACTGCCACCTTATCCCGTAGTTTCCAAAATGTTTTTTTTTTTTTTAAGTATCTACTCTAGGGATGCATCAGGAGGTCTTCAAATGTGACATGGCAACATAAATATTTCCCAGTCAAATCTGCCCTCCAAAAACCATATGGTGTTCCTTTCCTTCTGCGCCCTGCCATGTGCCCGTACAGCAGTTTACGACCACATATGGGGCGTTTTCCCCTCCCCCACGACAGCACCATAGAGATGGCTCCGCCTCCATGGACAGGAAACCTGCAGTACAAAAAAGGTGAGGTTTCCTGTCCCTGCAGTGGGAGACCTGCAGTGTTTTCCTTTCAGGTTGCCCATGGCATGGAAGTCCTAGGAAAGCATAGAGGGTCATGTGGCGCTTACCTGCCTTGATCTATCGCCCTATAGTTTGGGCTGTTAGGATCAGGGAAATAGGTGGTGGTTCGGGGCTACTGTCTGTTTCCCCTGGCAGGATGGCGCGAGTCAGGTGACCGGAAATACGAGCAACAGATAAAAGGAAGGCGCTCAGCGTGGAGATAGCTGGCATCCTGGAATAACATTGGATTTACTCAGGAAGCATTGGGATATTTTCCTTTTCGGCCTGAAGAACTTTGTTTCACGGTGGGTCCTGCGATGGTGGATGCTCTCCTGGGTCAGCGGAACTCTCAGGTGAGAGGTGCTGTCCCTCCTCAGCATATTCTTAAAGAGCCTCCATATTTTTTACCAGGAATGACTGTATATTATGGAAGGAGAAAAGAGGTCAGAACCGGTAGAAACGGAGACACAGGCACCGGTATAGACACTTTTGCTGGGATAAGTGTGCAAACTGTTTATACAATTCTAAAATATGGTTAATTTTTCTCTAGATGGCGCCAAAAAAGGTTATGGCGAAGAGAGAAAAAAAGAATTGTGCAATTTGCAGATGCCCCCTATCATCTTCCTATATGAAAAAATTGTGTCAACAATGCATTGAAAAAACGGTGGCTGAGGAGTCTCCTAATTTTATGGAAGACATTAGAGTGTTAATTAGATCAGAAGTGAAATATTCCCTCAAATCTGGTAAAAAAAATTGAAGAAAGCTGGGGAACAGTATAAGTCTTCAGAGAATAGTGAGGGGGACAACTCAGAAGATTGGTCTTCTTCAGAGGAAGAAAACAATAGCAAATTCCTGAGTTCGGTAGCAGACACTGACAGGCTACTTAAAGCAATACGTTCTACCCTTGAATTGGAAGAAGTTAAGGAGGATAAGTCGGTGGCAGACTCAGTGTTTGAGGGTCTACGGGAGAAGAAACGTAGGTGTTTTCCTTTGCATAAAAGTATAGCAGCGATCACTGAGAAGGAATGGAAGAAGCCAGATAAAAAAGCCTTTATTACAAAAAAATTCAAAAGTAAGTATCTGTTTGAAGAAGAGGCCTCAACTTCTTGGGACAAGGCCCCAAAATTAGATGTTGCTATATCTAAAATCTCTAGAAGATCATCCTTGCCCTTTGAAGATATGGGGTTCTTGAAAGATCCCCTAGATAAGAAGATAGATGCATGCCTAAAAAATACTTGGGAGACAGCAGCTTCATCTTTCAGACCTAATGTAGCAACTACGGTAACTGCTAGATCCATGACAATTTGGTTGGACAGGCTAGAGGGTCAAATTAGAGAAAAATGTCCAAGAGAACAGATTTTATCATCCTTGCCAACCTTTCAAAAAGCAATTGATTTTATAGCAGACGCTTCGGTAGAGCCGGTAAGATTGGCGGCCAGGGCATCTTCCATCTCCAATTCTGCTCGCCGTGCTTTATGGCTAAAGAACTGGAGAGGGGGAGATGTATCCTCAAAACAGGCTTTGTAGTATTCCCTGTCAAGGTCAATTTCTTTTTGGACCTGAATTAGACACTCTTCTGGAAAAGGCTGCGGATAGGAAAAAGAGATTGCCGTAAGAGTCCACCTTTTCTCAGTTTAAAAGTTACAGACGACCCTTTCGGGCATCTAACAGATTTCAAGGAAAAAGGCAGTCAGGTGAGAGGGATCAGAACATCAGATTTAGACCCACAAGTAACAAAAGCTTCATGTTAGGGAGTGCTTCCTCTCAGTCAGGTAAGCAGTCCAAGCAATGACGCCAGGCATCAAGTGGGAGGAAGGTTAAAATACTTTCTTTCTGCCTGGGGAGATGTAGCAGGAGGTTGGGTTAAAAAGACTACTAGAAGAGGGTCTGATACTGGAATTCAAAAGGAAACCTCCGGAAAAGTTAATAATTACAAGAGCATGTCCAGGAATAGAAACAGAAGTTATAAAGTTGTTAGACAAGAACGTTTTAATCCCTGTCCCAGAAGAAGAACGAAGGATTTTACTCGACACGGTTTCTAGTGAAAGAACCAGATGGGTCTTTTCGCACAATCATAAATTTGAAACAACTTAACAAGTTTCTGGTGGTAAGAAAATTCAAGATGGAGACTATCAGATCAGTGATCCACCTGGTGTTTCCGGGATGTTTTATGGCGGTTATAGACCTGAAGGATGTGTATCATCACATTCCCATCAATCCATTCTATCAGAAATTCCACAGGGTAGCAGTAATGATGGGGAAAAACCTCAATCACTTCCAGTTTCAGGCCATGCCTTTTGGCCTCTCGATGGCACTAAGAATATTTACAAACGTAATAGTGGAGGTAGCATCCTTTATCCGAAAAGAAAGCATCTTTTTTCTGCCTTACCTTGACAATTTCTTGATAATAGCAGACTCGCAGGAGAGGTGCCGGGAGGGGGTAGAGCAAGTAGTAAGTATTCTGGAAAGATTGGGAGGGATTATAAATGTACAAAAATCCAGAATCAAGCCCAGGAGAAGTCAGATATTCTTGGGCCTGCACCTGGACTCAATTCAGCAGAGGACTTTTCTCACCCCAGACAAGATGATGCGGATTCAGACGGAAATTCTAAAAACTCCATAGGTTTCAGTTCGCAGGGCTATGTCAATTCTAGGGATATTAACATTCTGTATCCCAGCAGTAAAGTGGGCCCAGTTTCACTCTCGTCAACTTCAGAGGGAGATTCTGATGACAATGAAGTCAGAAGGGATCTCCTTGGATTCCAAAATGTTGATCTCTAGAAAGACTATAGCATCCCTCAGCTGGTGGACGAATATAAAGAATTTAAATCAAGAGGTTCCCTGGTGTTACCCAGATCCAGTGGTAGTTACAACAGACACCAGTCCTTGGGGTTGGGGGGCCCATTTCCAGGATCAGATAGTTCAGGGAAGATTGACTCTAAGACAGGGGACTTTCTCTTCCAACAGAAAAGAACTGAGAGTGGTTCTATTAGCCCTAAGAGCTGCACTACCAGTTATTTATCACACTCATGTCAGAGTAATGTCCGACAATCGTACGGTAGTATCTTATTTAAATCATCAAGGAGGAACCAGATCAGAATCGCTCATGAGAGAAACAGAGATGCTATTCAGAGAAGTAGAAGGGAAAATAATACATATTTCGTCTCTTCACATAAGGGGAAAAAAGAATGTACAAGCAGGTTACTTAAGTCGGCCCAAGTTGAGACAGGGGGAGTGGTCTTTAAATCCAGTAATTTTCGCAAAGATTGTGAAACTGTGGGGTTGCCCTTTGATAGATCTATTTGCAACCAGAGAGAACAAGAAAGTAAAGGATTTCTGCTCCCTCAATCCAAAAGAGTGCCCGAATGGAGTGGATGCGTTTCTCCAGAGATGGGATCATCAGCTGGGGTATGCATTCCCTCCATTACAACTGTTACCACGGGTCCTCACAAAGATCAGGGAGGAAGAATCAAAGATGATAGTGATAGCCCCCTTTTGGCCGAGGAGCGCATGGTTCTCTCTTCTGAGATCTATGTCGATTGCGGATCCCTGGATTCTTCCAGAGATTCCGGATCTGTTGTCGCAGGGCCCAGTGTTCCATCCAAATGTAAAGACCCTGCATCTTACGGCCTGGATCTCGAAAGGTCATTCCTAGTCAGTCAAGGGTTTTCTGAAGCATTAGTTTCTACATTACTTAAGAGCAGGAAATTAGTGACTGATGTTATTTATGCTAGGATATGGAATAGGTTCCTGTCCTTTACTGGAATAGAAAAGGATTCTTGGCCTTGTAAGTTTTCAGTATATCAGGTGCTGGAATTCCTACAGAATGGTCTATCCATGGGATTAGCTAAGAGTTCGCTTAAAGTACAGGTGTCTGCCCTTTCAGCATTAGGAGGAAATAATTTTGCCTTAGATTCTTGGATTCTCAGGTTCTTTAAGGCGGTAGATAGGATCATTCCGGTTAAGGGGCCTAGAGTCCCTCCTTGGGATTTAAATTTAGTGTTAAATTGTTTAACTAAACATCCAGTTGAGCCTTTGGAATCATGTTCTATTAAGTTACTCACCCAGAAATTAGTCCTTTTGATAGCATTAACATCGGCTAGGAGAATTAGTGAAATTCAGGCCATTTCTATTAATCCTCCTTTTATAATAATTCGTGATGAATATCTTTTTTACAGAACCAAAGGATGATAGAGGAGGGTAATTGCACTCCTTGGATATAAGGACCTTGGATATAAGGAGATGTCTTATCCAGTACCTGGAAGTGACCAAGGACTGGAGGAAGTTGTCATCGCTATTTGTTCTGTTTGCAGGAGCTAATAAAGGTAATACTGCCTCCAAAAGTTCTATTGCGAGATGGATCAGAGAGATTATTTCTATGGCATATTCCCTGTCTGGGAGTTCTCCTCCTCTGTCTCTCAAAGCTCATTCCACCCGTGCGGTTTCTACTTCTTGGGCGGAGAGGGCCAGTGTGTCGACTGAGCAGAGTTGTAGGGCGGCCACTTGGTCATCTCCCTCAACCTTTTATAGACACTATAGATTACAGCTGGAATCTGTCTCTGATCTTCTTTTTGGGAGAAGGGTCTTGGAAGCTGTTTCCCATCCATAAGTAGATAATTCTATGTAATCTCTCTCTATGGTGCTGTCGTGGGGAGGGGAAAAATGATGATTACACTTACCGGTAATCGGATTTTCCAGAACCCACGATAGCACCCGTACTTATTCCCTCCCTATGGTGATGGTTCTGTGTGTATCACGAGGTGTAGCAAAAATATTGACTAAATTAAAGGGGAGTCCCTCTCATGCTCTGTAAACTCACTGAGGTGGGAGAGTGGCTCCACCCTTTTTGTACTGCAGGTTTCCTGTCCATGGAGGCGGAGCCATCTCTCTATGGTGCTGTCGTGGGGTTTGGAAAATCCGATTACCGGTGTAATCATCTTTTTATATAAACTACAGAATCAGGGCAATCAGGTGCATCATCTGGCAGCGCAGGGGGCATCAAAGACTGGCATAGAGATCCGAGCAAATTTATGTGTGGATTTGTGAGTTTCTGCAGCATATCCACACCACACTCAGCAATGTCTAATTGTGGACTGAATGCGGTATTGCCAAACATCTCGCCCTTCCATTTAAAAGGATGAAACCTGCAGCTAAAACCGCAAACCTAATTGATGTTCTATTTTTATATTTGAAATCCACGCCGCATGGAAGAAATCTGCAAAGTGTACAGTCGTGGCCAAAAGTTTTGAGAATGACACAAATATTAGTTTTCACAAAGTTTTCTGCTAAACTGCTTTTAGATCTTTGTTTCAGTTGTTTCTGTGATGTAGTGAAATATAATTACACGCACTTCATATGTTTCAAAGGCTTTTATCGACAATTACATGACATTTATGCAAAGAGTCAGTATTTGCAGTGTTGGCCCTTCTTTTTCAGGACCTCTGCAATTCGATTGGGCATGCTCTCAATCAACTTCTGGGCCAATTCCTGACTGATAGCAACCCATTCTTTCATAATCACTTTTTGGAGTTTGTCAGAATTAGTGGGTTTTTGTTTGTCCACACGCCTCTTGAGGATAGACCACAAGTTCTCAATGGGATTAAAATCTGGGGAGTTTCCAGGCCATGCACCCAAAATGTCAACGTTTTGGTCCCCGAGCCACTTAGTTATCACTTTTGCCTTGTGGCACGGTGCTCCATCATGCTGGAAAATGCATTGTTCTTCACCAAACTGTTGTTGGATTGTTGGAAGAAGTTGCTGTTGAAGGGTGTTTTGGTACCATTCTTTATTCATGGCTGTGTTTTTGGGCAAAATTGTGAGTGAGCCCACTCCCTTAGAGGAGAAGCAACCCCACACATGAATGGTCTCAGGATGCTTTACTGTTGGCATGACACAGGACTGATGGTAGCGCTCACCTTTTCTTCTCCGGACAAGCCTTTTTCCTGATGCCCGAAACAATCGGAAAGAGGCTTCATCGGAGAATATGACTTTGCCCCAGTCCTCAGCAATCCATTCACCATATTTTCTGCAGCAGATCAATCTGTCCCTGATGTTTTTTTTGGAGAGAAGTGGCTTCTTTGCTGCCCTTCTTTACACCAGGCCATCTTCCAAAAGTCTTCGCCTCACTGTGCGTGCAGATGCACTCACACCTGCCTTCTGCCATTCCTGAGCAAGCTCTGCACTGGTGGCACTCCGATCCCGCAGCTGAATCCTCTTTAGGAGACGATCCTGGCGCTTGCTGGACTTTCTTGGACGCCCTGAAACCTTCTTAACAAGAATTGAGCCTCTTTCCTTGAAGTTCTTGATGATCCTATAAATTGTTGATTGAGGTGCAATCTTAGTAGCCACAATATCCTTGCCTGTGAAGCCATTTTTATGCAACACAATGATGGCTGCACGCGTTTCTTTGCAGGTCACCATGGTTAACAATAGAAGAACAATGATTTCAAGCATCACCCTCCTTTTAACAGGTCAAGTCTGCCATTTTAACCCAATCAGCCTGACAATGATCTCCAGCCTTGTGCTCGTCAACATTCTCACCTGAGTTAACAAGACGATTACTGAAATGATCTCAGCAGGTCCTTTAATGACAGCAATGAAATGCAGTGGAAAGGTTTTTTTAGGATTAAGTTAAAGGGCTTCTGTCACCCCATTAAACCGTTTTTTTTTTTTTCTTTACTAATAATCCCTACACTGCGATCTCATCATACATAAGCTAATTAATGATTTTCGTTCAGTAGAATTTGTTAAAAATCGATTTTTATAATATGTAAATTACCTGTCTACCAGCCAGTAGGGCGGCTACTTGCTGGTAGCAGCCGCATCCTCCGATGGTAATGACGCCCCCTCTGCTTGTTGATTGACAGGGCCAGCGGATGGGATCTTTCTCCGCTGGCCCTGCCTGTTTTGATTCAATATCTGGCGCCTGCGCCGCTGCCGTACCTCTCTTCAATCTGCGCAGGCGCACTGAGAGGCGGCCACTCACTCGGCCGCTCCATCCTCAATGTGCCTGCGCCGATGACGTCACATCTACACGCGGCGCAGGCGCATTGAGGAGCGAGCGGCCGAGTGAGTGGCCGCCTCTCAGTGCTCCTGCGCAGATTGAAGAGAGGTACGGCAGCGGCGCAGGCGCCAGATATTGAATCAAAACAGGCAGGGCCAGCGGAGAAAGATCCCATCCGCTGGCCCTGTCAATCAACAAGCAGAGGGGGCGTCATTACCATCGGAGGATGCGGCTGCTACCAGCAAGTAGCCGCCCTACTTGCTGGTAGACAGGTAATTTACATATTATAAAAATCGATTTTTAACAAATTCTACTGAACGAAAATCATTAATTAGCTTATGTATGATGAGATCGCAGTGTAGGGATTATTAGTAAAGAAAAGAAAAAAAAACGGTTTAATGGGGTGACAGAAGCCCTTTAATTTTCATGGCAAAGAAGGACTATGCAATTCATCTGATCACTCTTCATAACATTCTGGAGTATATGCAAATTGCTATTATAAAAACTTAAGCAGCAACTTTTCCAATTTCCAATATTTATGTAATTCTCAAAACTTTTGGCCACGACTGTACATGATACTTCTGATACTGTAATACGCTACGGTTTTTCCACACGAGAATCCGTGTAGGAAAAATGCACGAATTCGGCAACCTGTCTTTAATAAATGTATTTACTGACCCGGTTTGATTTAATTTGCAATGATGCAGGTCTGCACAAGGTTTAGCCCTATTGTTCAGTCGGCCAAGTCAGTGTTTTTCATCCTAAAATAATTGATATGGCACTTATTTCTATGGACGAAAATCGCTACACAGCTAAGTGGAAATTATTATTTTTTCTCTAGGTTTTCTGCAAGACCATTCTCCTCTGTTCACTTACATGGGATGTGTATTGCACAAGGATTTTGGCGTGGAAAATATGCAGAAATCTAAAATTCCATGTGATCATAGATCAACATTTTTTGCATGCTTTCTCACATTTACAGCTTGGCAAGGGCATACAAAAAAGTTGTATGTTAAAGTAGGTGTGATGATGGTGGTGTATTAATATAGTAAACAATAGCACAGCGCCATGATGTTTCGCATACACACACAGCCAATTAAATTCAGCTGCATTTCAGGGACAGGGATGTACACTTGCCCCTTGGGAGTTTTAATCTGTTTCTAATCAGCTAATTTTCTGTTAGAAATAACTGAAATGGCACCGGACTGGCAGCCATTTCAGTAAGAGTTTGGTTACCTAGGCAACCTGTCAGAGTCTGTGTGAGCTGGATGCAGGAAGCCATTTTGGAGTTCAGTTGAGAGAGCATCAGCAGAAGAGAGAGCTGTGTGGTAACAGCTCTGACAGGATACCAAATGTGTGCAGGACTCTAGACATAACCTAAGAGCCTAGATGATACTCAATTATGAAAGGTATTTTTTCAATGTTAAACCCCTTTTGTTTACATTTCATGCCCTATGTCTTGTCTACCATATTTTCTGTAAATCTTTGAAAACGCATCTTGTTTTGACTGACTTTGTTCCATTAAAAATAACAATTTCTTTTTAATTGTCTGTTTCCTTTCGCTCTGAAATATTAACAGCTTAAGAATCCAACTTCCTTCAGGAGAGAATTGGTATATTCCAGTGTTATGGTTAAGATTTAATTGTATGACGATTGTAAATGTATGGGGACTGTCCAATCAGATGTGGGTCATCTGAGAGAAGATTATTGTGTCCAGGAAAGTGACAAATAGGTCTTTTGGTATAGCACCCAAGTGTTACCAGTAGCAACTGGAGGTGGTTGCGCCGGGCTTAGCTTGGGCACGGTTTGTGACAGTAGGTTTACCTGTTTGTTCTGTGCTTCACTTCTTGCTTTTTTTAAAAATTTTGCTCCCCATAATGAGGGGTGGTCAAGATGATCTACAGTAGATGCATTAATTAAAGCGAACTTGGTGTTTCAGATGCGTTTTCGGAATATGCATTTGTGTACATCTGTACACAAGAAAAGCAACGCTATCTGGGACATTTTTCACCAGTTTTCCTCTTCAGTCTCAATCTCGCATTGTCAGTTTTCCTTAAGTTAATGGGTGGAGACAAGCTGCACGCAGTTAGGACAGTGCGGGGCCTAGAAGAAAACCAGGGAGCAGTGAGTACAGCTAGCGCTGGTGGTGCTACACTGACTGCACCTCCTGCATACTAAGGAGTCACTAGTATTTGCTTTAGAAGATCTTATAAAATGAAATATGGCACACAATACTTTTAAAAGCAGGTCCTATGTAGGTATACTATCTACAAATTGATTAAACTATTCTTTTTCCTTAATTAAAGTAGCACTCCCACCAACATTTTTATTCTCTGACCTGTTAAAAAGGTTCATGATGTAAAATGTAGAGAAGGTAATCTTCTCACCAGTGACTGTATTTGTGAGTTATAACCTCCCTTCTGATTCTCAATTGTGTCCTATGACCGACGCTCTGATCTCCAACTGACACAGGACGTCAGTTACTTCTCTCTTTATTCCTATGAGACTGACATTGAGGCTCTCATAGGAACACATAGAGAAACTGGATTCCTGTCCACACATAAAATACTGTTCTTTGAGAAGTCTGAGTGCCATTTTCCAGTGTAAGTGCAGGGAGAGACGTCAACAGACGCTAGGGAATGTGCAGGGAAAGATTATTTAAGGTGCAGGGAAAGGATAGGGAGGAATCATTCCACAGCATTTCTGTTGAACAGGGTTCAGTCGGGGAGGTGACAGCCTGGGTAATAGGAACAATCCTATTACACCTTGTTGCATTGACTGGGGATCCAAATTGCCATTATACAGCTCTGTAATTCCAGAAAACTGTTCTTACAGTCCTGATCAAAAGTTTAAGACCACTTGAAAAATGGCAAAAAAATCCTATTTAGCATGGCTGGATCGTAACAAGGTTCCAAGTAGAGCTTCAACATGCAACAAGAAATGGGAGTGAGACAAAACATTTTTTGAGCATTCAATTTAATGAAAACATCGAATAAACTGAAACAGGCTGTTTTTCAGCTGATCAAAAGTTTAGGACCACACCTAAAAAAAAATAATAAACCCCCCCAAAACAGATTTGTTGATCACTTCAAAAATTCGTTTCGGCATGCTTGATGCAAGCGTTTCCATGAGGTGAGTGGGAACCTTTCTCCAAGTGGTGAAGACGGCCGCACAAAGGCAATCTACTAAACTTCCCTTGCCATCCATCCCCAAAGGTTCTCAATTGGATTTAGATCAGGGGAACACACACGCAGGATGGGCCAAAAGAGTGATGTTATTCTCCTGGAAGAAGTCCCTTGTCCTGTGGGCATTGTGTACTGTAGCGTTGTCCTTTTGAAAAACCCAGTCGTTACGACACAGACGAGGCCCCTCAGTCATGTAGAATGCTCTCTGCAACATCTGGACATAGCCAGCGGCCGTTTGACGCCCCTGCACTTCCTGAAGCTCCATTGTTCCACTGAAGGAAAAAGCACCCCAGACCATTATGGCGCCCCCTCCACTGTGGCGCCTAGAAAACATCTCAGGTGGGATCTGCTTGTCATGCCAGTAACGTTGGAAACCATCAGGACCATCAAGGTAAAAAAAATTCTCATCAGAGAATAAAACTTTCTTCCACCTTTGAATGTCCCATGTTTGGTGCTCTCTTGAAAAGTCCAAATGAGCAGTACTGTGGCGTTCAAGGAGACGAGGTCTTTGAAGACAATTTTTGTTTTTGAAGCCCTTCAGTCTCAGATGCCGTCTGATGGTTATGGGGCTGCAGTCAGCACCAGTAAGGGCCTTAACCACTTCAGCCCCCAGTGCTTAAACACCCTGAAAGACCAGGCCACTTTTTACACTTCTGACCTACACTACTTTTACCATTTATTGCTCGGTCATGCAACTTACCACCCAAATGAATTTTACCTCCTTTTCTTCTCACTAATAGAGCTTTCATTTGGTGGTATTTCATTGCTGCTGACATTTTTACTTTTTTTGTTATTAATCGAAATTTAACGATTCCTTTGCAAAAAAATGAAATTTTTCACTTTCAGTTGTAAAATTTTGCAAAAAAAACTACATCCATATATAAATTTTGCTCTAAATTTATTGTTCTACATGTCTTTGATAAAAAAAAAATGTTTGGGTAAAAAAAAAAAATGGTTTGGGTAAAAGTTATAGCGTTTACAAACTATGGTACAAAAATGAGCACCTGTCATGTTTCCTGAGGTTCTACAATGCCCAGACAGTACAAATACCCCACAAATGACCCCATTTCGGAAAGTACACACCCTAAGGTATTCGCTGATAGGCATAGTGAGTTCATAGAACTTTTTATTTTTTGTCACAAGTTAGCGGAAAATGATGATTTTATATTTTTTATTTTCTTACAAACTCGCCATGCCCCTCACGGAATACCTTGGGGTGTCTTCTTTCCAAAATGGGGTCACTTGTGGGGTAGTTATACTGCCCTGGCATTCTAGGGGCCCAAATGTGTGGTAAGGAGTTTGAAATCAAATTCTGTAAAAAATGACGAGTGAAATCCGAAAGGTGCTCTTTGGAATATGGGCCCCTTTGCCCACCTAGGCTGCAAAAAAGTGTCACACATCTGGTATCTCCGTATTCAGTAGAAGTTGGGGAATGTGTTTTGGGGTGTCATTTTACATATACCCATGCTGGGTGAGAGAAATATCTTGGCAAAAGACAACTTTTCCCATTTTTTTTATACAAAGTTGGCATTTGACCAAGATATTTATCTCACCCAGCATGGGTATATGTAAAAAGACACCCCAAAACACATTCCCCAACTTCTACTGAATACGGAGATACCAGATGTGTGACACTTTTTTGCAGCCTAGGTGGGCAAAGGGGCCCATATTCCAAAGAGCACCTTTCGGATTTCACTCGTCATTTTTTACAGAATTTGATTTCAAACTCCTTACCACACATTTGGGCCCCTAGAATGCCAGGGCAGTATAACTACCCCACAAGTGACCCCATTTTGTAAAGAAGACACCCCAAGGTATTCGCTGATGGGCATAGTGAGTTCATGGAAGTTTTTATTTTTTGTCACAAGTTAGTGGAATATGAGACTTTGTATGAAAAAAAATAAAAAATAAGAAATCATCATTTTCCACTAACTTGTGACAAAAAATAAAAAATTCTAGGAACTCGCCATGCCCCTCACGGAATACCTTGGGGTGTCTTCTTTCCAAAATAGGGTCACTTGTGGGGTAGTTATACTGCCCTGGCATTTTCCAGGGGCCCTAATGTGTGGTAAGTAGGTAAATGACCTGTGAAATCCGAAAGGTGCTCTTTGGAATGTGGGCCCCTTTGCCCACCTAGGCTGCAAAAAAGTGTCACACATCTGGTATCGCCGTACTCGGGAGAAGTTGGGGAATGTGTTTTGTGGTGTCATTTTACATATACCCATGCTGGGTGAGAGAAATATCTTGGCAAAAGACAACTTTTCCCATTTTTTTATACAAAGTTGGCATTTGACCAAGATATTTATCTCACCCAGCATGGGTATATGTAAAATGACACCCCAAAACACATTCACCAACTTCTACTGAATACGGAGATACCACATGTGTGACACTTTTTTGCAGCCTAGGTGGGCAAAGGGGCCCAAATTCCTTTTAGGAGGGCATTTTTAGACATTTGGATACCAGACTTCTTCTCACGCTTTGGGGCCCCTAAAATGCCAGGGCAGTATAAATACCCCACATGTGACCCAATTTTGGAAAGAAGACACCCCAAGGTATTCAATGAGGGGCATGGCGAGTTCATAGAAAAAAAAAAAAATTGGCACAAGTTAGCGGAAATTGATTTTTTAAATTTTTTTCTCACAAAGTCTCCCTTTCCGCTAACTTGGGACAAAAATTTCAATCTTTCATGGACTCAATATGCCCCTCAGCGAATACCTTGGGGTGTCTTCTTTCCAAAATGGTGTTATTTGTGGGGTGTTTGTACTGCCCCGGCATTTGAGGGTCTCCGCAATCATTACATGTATGCCCAGCATTAGGAGTTTCTCCTATTCTCCTTATATTGAGCATACAGGTAATGAGATTTTTTTTTTCCGTTTAGCCGCTGGGCTGAAAGAAAAAAATGAACGGCACAGATTTCTTCATTCGCATCGATCAATGTGGATGAAAAAATCTCTGCCAAAAAAAGAAAAAGGAGGGGAAAGGCGTCTGCCAGGACATAGGAGCTCCGCCCAACATCCATGCCCACTTAGCTCGTATGCCCTGGCAAACCAGATTTCTCCATTCACATCAATCGATGTGGATGAATAAATCATTGCCGGGATTTTTTTTTTTATATATACAAAGTGTTTGCCAAAGTATATGAACACCGCCACCTCCTCAGCTCATATGCCTCGGCAAACGTATCTTTTACTGGAGAGGAGAAATCTCGTCTTGCAGCGCCGCATACACCGACTTGCGTGTAATCTGACAGCAGCGCAATGCTTCTGTCCGAATGCACATCAGTTCTGCAGCTAGTCGATCGGTTGGTCCACCTGAAAGGTAAAAAAAACAAAACAAAAAAGAAAAAACCAGGCCGCAACGCAATAAATTTATTAACTGTTGAACAGAACATAGAAACTTTTTTTAAACTTTTTTAACTGAACGTTTAACTTTTTTACTTACCGGTATTTTTTTTTTTGTTTAGTTTTTTTTACCTTTATAGAACAAACCTCTCCTTCCCCATGGGACAATGTGCAAAGCGCAAATCGCCCAAAGATATGGCGAAGTACGTTATGCACTTTATCCCAGGTGAAAGGAGAGGTTTGCAGCAGCTGTGAGTGAATGGGCCCTAATAGCCCTGTGTGCCTGTCCTGGTGAGATGTGATCCCTATGCTAGGTGTACCTGTGTGTGGTACTTCCGGAAACACTCTCCATAGCATAGGGCAGGGTGGTCAGCACAGTTAGGACAGAAATAGCGGGTGTCACGCCTTATTCCACTCCTGCTACAGACACGACATCTTTTTCGGGGTGACGGTTGGGTTGAGGTACCAGGAACGACACTGGGGAAATGTCGCTCGTGTAGACGGCTAACTACACTGGTGGATGGGGCCACGGAACCTCCTGGGTAAAGGAGGTTCTCGATGATCTCTTCCTGGAATTTGAGGAAGGATCCTGTTCTCCCAGCCTTACTGTAGAGAACAAAACTATTGTACAGCGCCAATTGAATCAAATATACAGACACCTTCTTATACCAGCGTCTGGTTCTGCGGGAAACTAAATACGGAGACAACATCTGGTCATTGAAGTCCACCCCTCCCATGAGCGCATTATAGTCGTGGACACAGTGGGGCTTTTCAATGACACGGGTTGCTCGCTCAATTTGAATTGTCGTGTCTGCGTGAATGGAGGAGAGCATGTAAACGTCACGCTCGTCTCTCCATTTCACCGCGAGCAGTTCTTCGTTTTACACAAGGCAGCCCTCTGCCCCCTTGCAAGACGGGTGGTTACAAGCCGTTGGGGGAAGCCCACGCGACTAGTTCGCGCGGTGCCACAGGCGCAAATCCGTTCTAGAAACAAATGCCTAAAGAGGGCCACACTTGTGTAGAAATTGTCCACATAAAGATGGTACCCCTTGCCGAATAAGGGTGACACCAAGTCCAAGACTGTCTTCCCACTGCTCCCTAGGTAGTCAGGGCAACCGACCGGCTCCAGGGTCTGATCTTTTCCCTCATAGATCCGAAATTTGTGGGTATAGCCTGTGGCCCTTTCACAGAGCTTATACAATTTGACCCCATACCGGGCACGCTTGCTTGGGATGTATTGTTTGAAGCCAAGGCGCCCGGTAAAATGTATTAAAGGACTCGTCTACGCAGATGTTTTGCTAAGGGGTATACAAATCTGCAAATTTCAGGTTGAAATGGTCTATGAGGGGCCGAATTTTGTGGAGCCGGTCAAAAGCAGGGTGGCCTCTGGGACGGGAGGTGGTGTTGTCGCTAAAATGCAGAAAACGGAGGATGGTCTCAAATCGTGTCCTGGACATAGCAGCAGAGAACATGGGCATGTGATGAATTGGGTGCGTTGACCAATATGACCGCAATTCATGCTTTTTTGTCAGGCCCATGTTGAGGAGAAGGCCCAGAAAAATTTTAAGTTCGGAAACTTGGACTGGTTTCCACCGGAAAGGCTGGGCATAATAGCTTCCCGGGTTTGCGGTTATAAATTGTGTGGCATACTGGTTGGTCTCTGCCACGACTAAGTCCAAGAGCTCCGCAGTCAAGAACAGCTCAAAAAATCCCAGGGCCGAACCGATTTGAGCCGTCTCAACCCGAACTCCAGACTGGGCGGTGAAAGGGGGAACTACTGGTGCGGCTGAAGTTGGTGACTGCCAATCAGGATTTGCCAGCACCTCAGGGACTCTAGGGGCTCTACGGGCCTGTCTGTGCGGTGGCTGCGACGGGGTAACTATTGCACGTGCCACCGTACCAGCTTCACCAGGTTGTACGGCAGTGCTGGTACTAGGTCCAGGAAGGGCTGCGCTGCTGGTGTATGCCTCACCACGTGATCCGGCAGCGACAGCCCCACTCTGCTGCTCTTGAAGCGGATCCTGCGTAACCTGTGGTCTAGCGACACGGGGCCGGGTACGCCTGGTGCTGCCAGGGACCTCAACCTCCTCGTCCGAACTTTGGGTCAGAGAGCCACTGCTTTCTACAGGTTCATATTCTGACCCGCTAGATTCGTCAGATGAGGGTTCCCACTCCTCATCCGACTGGGTCAGAATCCTGTAGGCCTCTTCAGAAGAATACCCCCTGTTTGACATTTTGGACTACTAAATTTAGGGGTATTCCCTGAGACTACCCAAGAAAAAAAGCAAACCTGTCTTACAAAGGGGAGGCTAGCGAAGTACCGGAGGCTGCTGCGGTTGATAAAAAATATCAAAACTGATTTTTTTATCGCCGCAGTGCGTGTAAAATGAATGTGCAGTGATCAAAAAATATATATTTTTTGTCACTGCGGTGGGGCGGGCGTGGGTGAACGCATGTGTGGGCGACCGATCAGGCCTGATCGGGCAAACACTGCGTTTTGGGTGGAGGGCGAGCTAAGGTGACACTAATACTATTATAGATCTGACCGTGATCAGTTTTGATCACTTACAGATACTATAAAAGTACAAATGCTGATTAGCGATACGCTAAACAGCGAATAAAAGTGACTGCGGTGCGGTGGGGTGGGCGCTAACTGACGCTAACTACCTAACCAAGGGGCCTAAACTATTCCTAAAACCTAACAGCCAATACCAGTGAAAAAAAAAAAGTGACAGTTTACACTGATCACTTTTTTTCCTTTCACTAGTGATTGACAGGGGCGATCAAAGGGGTGATCAAAGGGTTAATTGGGGTGCAGGTGGGTGATCTGGGGCTAAGGTGTAGTGTTGGTGTACTCACAGTTCAGTCTGCTCCTGTGCTGGATCCAACCGACGAAAAGGACCAGCACAGGAGCAGACAAGCCATATAACAGATCATATTTACTAATATGATCTGTTATATGACTTTTGATTGGATTTTTTGAAAATCGCCAGCCTGCCAGCCAATGATCGTTGCTGGCAGGCTGGTGACGAAATACTTCTTTTAATTTTGCCGGCCCGCGATGCGCATGCGCGGGCCGGCTTTGAGCGAAATCTCGCGTCTCGCGAGATGACGCGTATATGCGTGACTCTGCGCAGCGCTGCCACCTCCGGAACGCGATCCTGCGTTAGGCGGTCCGGAGGTGGTTAATTTGGGTCGAGGATTGTCCAGTGTCTTGACGGACAGCCAATTGGATCCTCCTGCTCAGTGTTGATGACATTTTTTTGGGTCTTCCATTTGACTTTTTTGTTCCATAACCCTCAGGATCATTTAAGAAATTCCAAATGACTGTCTTACTGCGTCCCACCTCAGCAGCGATGGCGCGCTGTGAGAGAACCTGCTTATGCAGTTCAACAACCCAACCACGTTCAAAAAGGGAGAGTTTTTTTGCCTTTGCCATCACAACGTTTGACTACCTGACAGAAAATGACAATGAATCCACATCTTTGCACAGATTTGGCCTTTTAAAGGCATGTGGTCTTAAAATTTGGATCAGCTGAAAAACAGCCTGTTTCAGTTTAATCGTTATTTTCAATTAATTGAATGCTCAAAAAATGTTTTGTCTCACTCTCATTTCTTCTTCTTGCATGTTGAAGCTCTACTTGGAACCTTGTTAAGATCCAACAATGTAAAATATGATTTTTTGCCATTTTTCAAGTGGTCTTAAACTTTTGAACAGGACTATATTAGGGTGCAAGTGCTGTTTGATACAGGGTTTATTACAAGGAAATATTTCTATGTCTTATTTGCCCTTGTGCGGTGCAGTTATATGTTCTAAAGCATTTTTTGGTTTGTATTAGTGGTAAAAAAAGGGCTTATTAGCAGTTGTGTGGTGAAGTAGTAAAATTACAGCACCTTTTTGTCGTGTATTAGTGGCAAAAGAAAAATATATTTGCCTTTCAGCGGTGAAGTCATATATTCTAAAGCCCTTTTGTGGAGTGTATAAGTGTAAAAAAATAAGGGCCTATTTGCCGTTCAGCGGTGCAGTTATATGTTCTAAAGCCCTTTTTTGTATGTATTAGTTGGGGGGAAGGGCTAAGGTCTTGAACTATGAGCAGAGGAAGTCTGAGTGGGTTGTGAGACTCAAGCATGGTCTGAAGTTTTATCATGTCACAGGTGATTAGAGTTATAAGCTGGAATGTGAGAGGGATGGCAGACGCTCGGAAGAGACAGTGTGTTTTTCAATACTTAGGGCGGTTTCAGCCGGCTATATGTTGCCTTCAGGAAACACATCTGACTGGAGATAATTTACACTGGATGAGTAAAAACTGGGTGATTCATGCGCTACATTCAACTCATTCCTCTCATTCTAGAGGTGTAAGCATGATTGTGCATAGTAGCATTAGGTATGAACATATGCAGGAATGTGTGGACACTGATGGTAGGTATGTGTGTGTGGTGTGTAAGGTGGATGGAATACAGGTGGTGCTTGTGTCCGTGTACGTGCCTCTGCCATTTGCTTCCCCATTGATAAGAGAGATTATGGACTTTGTGGCGGACTTCCCTGGGTTGCCGTGGCTACTGGTGGGGGACTTCAATTGCGCACTGAATGACTCCCTAGATAGATGTCGGGTGGATGGAGCAGGTGGTTTACCGGGGAGCAGGGCTCTCAGGAATATTATGTGTGAAATAGGTGTACATGATGTATGGAGATTGCGTAACCCGGATAAGCGGGAATACTCGTGTAGATCAGCCACACATCACTCGTTATCACGTATTGATATGGCCCTTGTCAATGATGCTATGCTACCACTGGTTAAAGATGTTGTCTATCATCCTCGGTCGTTGTCTGACCACTCTCTGGTGCTGATTGACTTGTGCCTGGGGGTGCTCAGACAGGGACCTAGGCTGTGGAAATGCAATTCACACTGGCTGAATGTGTTGGGCGATTTGTCTGGGATCTCTCTGGAGATTAAGGAATTTTTTGCTATCAATACAGGGACGGCATCGATACCGGGGGTCTGGGATGCCATGAAAGCATTCCTGAGGGGAGTCTTGATGAAAGAAATTAGCAAGCACAAATCTAGGTCTAGGGAGGCGGATGTTAAGGCGCATGTACTGGTGGCTGAGGCGGAGAGAGAGTTTGGTAGATTCCCCACCCTGATTAATAGTGAGGCACTGGCGGTAGCTCAGGAGCAGCTGAGGTGTCATTTACTGCAGGCCGCAGAGAGAAAGAGGAGTTTTTATCGTCAGAGATCCTTTGAAGAGGGTGAGAAGGTGGGTCATTTGTTGTCGGTGGTTTCTCAGGCCCAGAGAGGCTCCTCATGTATTCAGGAACTGAAAAATAACTTGGGGGACAGTAGTCAGGACACAAAAGGAATATTAGATATTCTAAAAAGTTTTTATGTATCTCTATATGCTTCCACTGGTTCTAGCTCTGAAGAGGCGCTGAATGATTTTCTGGGGGAGGCACAGTTAACGGTGCTGTCAGAGGAGGATAGAGAAAGGCTAGAGGAGCCGATTACACTTGAGGAACTGGAAGCCGCACTTGGGGATATGGCGAACGGTAAGGCGCCTGGAGCCGACGGATTCCCAGTAGAGGTATATAAAAAGTTGCAGGGGATACTACTTCCTGAACTACTTAAGGTGCTTGAGCACTCATTGGAGGCAGGTTCGCTACCACATTCGATGCAGGAAGCTATAATTGTGGTTATACCTAAACCTGGGAAGGATCCTAAAATTCCGGATTCCTATAGACCAATTTCGCTTCTCACGGCTGATGTTAAGCTCCTGGCGAAGGTGTTGGTGAACAGGCTGTCCAAGGTGATCCTGACTATTGTGCACCCGGACCAGACGGGGTTTATGCCTGGGAAATCGACAGCTATTAATCTTCGTAGGTTATATACTAGTCTGAGTATTCCGGCAGATAATTGTGGAGATAGGGCCTTGCTTGCTCTCGACGCCGCCAAGGCGTTTGATAGTGTGGAGTGGAGTTACTTGTGGGGGGTCTTGAGAACCATGGGCTTTGGAGCGCGGTTCATTCAGTGGGTAAAGGTCCTATATTCTAGTCCCAAGGCGAGAATCAGAGCTAATGGTGGGTTGTCAGACCGTTTCGCCCTGGCCAGGGGCACCAGACAGGGATGTCCATTGTCGCCCTTATTATTTGCTCTTGCAATTGAGCCGCTCGCGGCACACATTCGTTTATCAACAAATATAAAGGGGTTTAAATACGGTGGGCTGCACAACAAAGTGGCTATGTACGCAGATGACACTCTGCTTTTTATGGGTGATACTGGGGCGTCCCTGGATGCGGCCATGGCATTGATTGACAGATTTGGTGGCTTTTCTGGGCTTCGGATAAATTGGCAAAAATCCTCTTTGATGCCAATTGATGGGCAGGCCCTGTCAGGTAGACAAGCAGATAGTCTGGTTCCCTGGGTGGATAAATTTAAATACTTGGGACTGTATATAACACCTAGACTGTCAGATTTTGAGGACCTTAATTTGTCCCCGTTGCTGGCTAATTTCAGGATAAAGGTGAGGTCATGGTGTAGGCTCTTTCTCTCTGTGGTAGGTAGAGTGAACCTTTTGAAAATGGTTATGATGCCTCAGCTGCTCTATGTATTGAACAATGCTCCCGTATGGATCCCCCTAGATAGATTTAAGAAAATTCATTCTATATTCAGGGATCTCATTTGGAAATATGGTCAGGCTAGGATTAAATTGGAAACATTGCAATACGCCAAGTCTGAAGGTGGCCTGGCTGTTCCTAATGCATGGATTTACTTTTTGGCTTCCCAGTGTCAGCATTTCAAGGGATGGATTAGCTTCCAAGTGCCGGACATGACTGGGCAGATATTACAGCATTGGTTGGGCAGTCGGGACCTCATGGGTATTCTAGAAGGGTCAGGTATGCATGCTGGAAGGGGAAAACTCCCTCTTATCGAACTCATGAAAAAGATTTGGGCAAGGGTGAAGCAATTGAGAGGTGTAGGTGGAATTAGCGAACTTTCCCCTATTAGAAATAATCACCTATTGCCGGAATTTTTTACCATGTCTGGACTTAGAAGTTGGGAAACTCATGGAGTGATGAGAATTGGCCAACTTTTCACAACCTGCTGCAGGTTCTGAAAATCATTTCAGAACCTGCAGCAGGAATTCAATATCCCTAGGGAATGGTTTTACAAATATCTTCAGGTGAGGCATGCTCTTGAGGTCACGTTACGGAAAGGATGTGTGATAGCCCAAATGGAGGCGGTTCATAAGCTTGTCTTTCCGACAGGGGGGGGGGGAAGAGAGGGCTGATATCACAGGTATACGCTCTTCTACTTGATAAATTCTTAGAGGGGTTTCCGCTCTCAAGAATGAAGAAATGGGAGGCTGACTTGGGGGATATGGCTAAGGATAAATGGGAGGATATACTGGAAAGTGTCCCCAGGGTGTCCTTGAGTGAACAGGGTAAACTGTCCCAACTATTTATCATACATAGAGTATACAAAACACCGGTGTTCCTTAAAAAAGTTGGAGTAAGATCTGATGACAAGTGTCCGAAATGTATGGAAGAAGGTGCGGATTTGCTACATATGCTGTGGTCTTGTCCAGTAATTGGGAACTATTGGAATGACGTAAGGAATATGATTAATAGTAAAATGATGCTGAAAATTCAAAATGACCCTAAGGTGTGCGTATTGGGTTATGTGTCTGAGATTGGAGGGACTGAATCTGTCAAGGTGGCAGTGGGAAGGTTGCTGTATGTGGCCAGGAAGCTGGTGGCTATGAGATGGATCCAGGGGAGTCCGCCTACACTGGGAGAGTTTGAGAGGAAGGTGCATGATATGTTGGTATTGGAAAAAGGGGTGTATGTGAAGGGAGGGTGTCCTCAGAAGTTTGACAAATTGTGGAGTGAATGGTTATCTCAAACTCATGTAGTTATTTAGGCTCTGGTTGGTTCAAGACTAGTTTACAGGGCGGGGTGGGTGTAGGGATGGGCGGGGGGACGGGAGGGGTTCTGGGAGGGTCTAGACATTTATTACTCTTGGTCTCTAAATTTGCTTCTGGGTGTGTGTAAGTCACATGCTGTTGCATGATTTATAAACGTGTTGGTATTGATATGATATTGCTGTACACTGATTCCACATTGTGGATAAAGTAAGAAAAGACAATGTATTGTTTTCTGTAAAATTTGTCTTTATTGGCTTAATAAAAACGATTTGATTTAAAAAAAAAAAAAATATGGATGATATCCATGTGCATTCTGTATTTTACGGAATGGAACAGCTGGCCCTTCATAGAACAGTACTATCCTTGTCCGTAATGCGGACAATAATAGGACATGTTCTATATTTTTGTGGAACGGACATACGGAAACGGAATGCACACGGAGTAACTTCCGTTTTTTTTTTGCGGACCCATTGAAGTGAATGGTCCGCCAAAAAAATGGTACAGACAGAGAGAAAATACGTTTGTGTGCAAGAGGCCTTAGTGGCCTCTTCTTATATAAGCCTTTAATAGAATAGGTTCTGTAGAAATCTATGTGGAATCAGCTCACACTGACGCTAAATTATGCAATGTCTGGGTCAGGTGCAAATAATAGTCTATGTTTGCTCACTCTGTAACGCCAGACGCGTTTCAGGGTCTAACGCCCCTTCCTCAGTGGCCACTGAGGAAGGGGCGTTAGACCCTGAAACGCGTCTGGCATTACAGAGTGAGCGTGGGAATATCACAAACAAAGAAAAAGGAAGCCTGGAACCAAAGGAAATAAGAAATAAAGCAAGAAAACCTGCTTGAATTCAAAAGCTGGAAGAGCAGTTGCCTAACAGTGACGTCATCAAAGCGTCTACTCGGTCCCCCGTACAACCAGGTCACGTGGGACGCCACGTACGGCCAGCACATCACGTGGGACGCTGTGAGTGCACGGCCGCTTGTACACAACGCTGCGGAGAGCAGTGAAGAGGGGTAAGACCGCGCTCATTCGTGAGCATTACAGAATCTATGAAGCAATTATAAGCTATACAAAATCAATTGCACTGTGAAGTGAATACTTTGGATTCAGCTGACATTTGGTACCAGTTGTGTTTATTGCACGCTACGGAATCCAGTGCAGCACAAACATTGTGCATTGTGGTTTCGGCCATACTATTAGCATCCATGTATATTTATAAGACATTGCTGGCACGTTGTTGTATACATAGAACTTTGGGACTTCAATACACCCACAGGGATTCCCTCCCTACTATTGCTTTACATTATTTGTAACCATTTGCATAGTTATACGTGTGTCTATATGTATGTTTTTATATATATTTTTAGGGGTATGTTTTTAGACTAATAAAGTCCATTATTCTTTACCACCATTGTGTTTCCCTTCTGAGTGTGCCCCTTCATATTGCTTACACCTCCTCTTAAAATAAAAAATAAAAATGCAATATATCAAAGTAGGTGTACAAGTCTGTTTATTACAGGATAATGCTTCTATATGTTTCCTTGTTTAACTGCCATTTGTAACTAAACCACTTTGGCACCATTGAGCTTCTTAAAAAGAGACGAAAAACTGTGTGTTTGACTAATAAGCAGAGAAACCTACATGTTTTTTTTTTGTAGGAGTCTTTGCTTCTGATCTTTAATTCTGAATGTATAATGAATTCCTGGTGCAGTAAAACATGGGTTCTATATTTCCTTTGGTTGTTCAAAGGACAGAATCTAGGGAGGAATCTGTTGTCATTCTTTGCAACTTTGATTTTCTGGTACGGTCTCTTACCCCTCCTTTCTTTGTGGTGTATTTGCAATTCTAAGTTCCGATTTTAGAGCCTTTTTTCTGTGGTAGACAGTCCTACAAACCATAGCTATTATATAGTATTGTCTATTCTTCAGGGAGGTGCTTTGCCATTTGGACCTCCACTCCATAAAATGAATGGGGTATGCTGGGAGTCGTAGTTTCACCACAGCTGGAGTGCCGGAGGTTAGCCATTACTGTCTTAAGGAGACTATTACCTTTTAAGGTCCAACCCTGGAAATAGTAGTGCTAGCAGCAATTTAGCATTTCTGGCATGGTAGCCTGTGGCTGAAGTCTTGTTGCGCGGCAGGTTACCAGAAACTGTCACTTCTGGTGTAGTATCTTGGTTGACTTGGGCAGCACCTGGACACTGTTAAATAGCTGATACAGCCTGCACTTAGTGAAGATGAAATTGAAAACAAATTTGAACAGTTCTACGTATCATGCCAGAAATAACTTGGTTAATACAGTCAAAATAAATTCAGTCCAGAATACCTCGGTCCATGGCAGTGTGCAATAATATAGCTCATAGCGGTAGATGGGGTGGGGCAAGTTTTAAAACGTAGGAACATCTCATTCATTTACTTTCCATCACCCCTGCATCAAATGAATAAACCAAAACAATGGATGTCCCATTAGAACGATCACAACACTGCTTTTAGTAACTTAAAGGGGTTGTCCGAGTTATGAAAAAAAAAATTGCACAGTAAATCTGCAAATTCTATTTACTCATTCTCTTCTGGACCTTTGTTTACCCGCAATAACAACATGCGGTTTTCCTCATGAATATTTGTGCCTCTCTCCCTGATCTGCAAAGGGAATGAATACAAGTGCTGCCCTGAGTGACATGTCTGACTGCTGGGATACTCAGCAGCATGTTGTATGTGTAGGACTACAAGTCCCAGCTGTACAATGACACTGCTGATGCACACAAGATCTTTCCCCTACCTGTTCTTTTGCAATGCTCTGCAGAACTCCTCCAGTCTGTCAGCTCCTGTGTTCAGCATTTGTCTCTTCACTGCCTGCACCTGCTCATCAAAGCCTTCAGTCTTGAGTCTGTGCTGCAGAAGGGGTTAAAAATTTCTTGAAGAATCCAGTGGGAGGAAGACACAGGGCAGATGGGAGTGCAGGGGGGCGTGGCCAGCACAGTGGCTTCTTGTGCCCAGACACAAACCTACTCTCTCAGGCTTGTGCACCAAACCTCATCAAATCAGGGAGAGAAGCTGATAACACAGGTCATGGGACCCTCAGTGACATCTGAGAAAGGAGCTGTGTTCTTCAGTATCAGGGTGCGAAACATTAGAATTATACATAAATGTTTTCCTTATACAAGAATACCTGTTCATTTGTTGGCATTTATCTTCACAGTCAACCTTTAATAGAGATGGGGGAATCTATTCATCTTATTAACAATAGTACACCTGCATGGGCCCATCCCCCTCCCTTCCTCCCACCACTTGATGGACAGGGCTGGATGTGTAGTGGCGGATGCACGGTTGCTACTCTGGAAGCTGTGCTTGCACCACTACTTGAGCAGTGGCGCAGCTGCGAAATTGTCAGGGCCAGGCGATACGTCCCGGCCTGTCAATCAAGTGGCAGGGGGACACTTCTTCAGCAGCAGGGACAGTCCCTCGCAGGTGAAGAACTGTTGTTGAGATTCAATTTGCTCACCTCTAACCTTAAACTAATAATATTTGTTATATCATACACCTTTGATTATTGACTAAACTCAAAATGTAGTGGTAATAAAACAACACAATTAATATTAACATAATTCACCCAGAATATAATGTAACGCCATAGTACTTTGATTTGCCCTCCATACCATTCCGAAATTTTAGTTGTAGATACCTTTCAAACCATTTGGTCATTTTGTTTGCAGATGTTCTTGTTTGATTACACAATGTTAGAATATTGATTAAACACTTGGGAGGGAATTTATCAAGCCCTGCATGCCAGAATTCTGGCTTCAAAAAGTCACAAGTAGGTGCTTGCCAAATATTTGAAGTCAATTGTGTGAAAATGTAGCAAATTTTTTCAGAATGCCTTTTCCAGTGACACCTACAGATTTGGAGTGAAATTGTATCAGAATTTAAGAGTTGATCACTTTTGTGACACATTAATGAAGTGCAACTTTTTAAAAAGCTGTAATTCCATGCAAGGCATTCCCCAGGCATACTTTTACTTGTGCCAAATTTATTATTTACTGTGTGCTATTTTCCTAAATTTGGCACAGGTGTGCTTAGAAACTCCAATTTAAAAACTAACGTCAGATACACCTACTCTGATAAATTATGCTCTTGGGGACACATTTATTAAGAGTGGTGTTTTAGATGCTGGTCTTAATAAAGGCCCATAGCTGGCGTTGGATCGCCGAAGTCATGAAGAGACACCAGCCTCTCTGTAACTTCGGTGCTTCCAGCGCCAGTTCTAAATGTAAGACAGCTTCCTTGTCAGAACAGGTGTAGAAAATGGTAAATGAGATGGGTATGGCGGCCTATCCCTGCCCACTCCACGCTCGCAATTTTAGACCTGGCATGAGCGGACAGAAGTCAGATAACAGCGCAACTAACCGTTACATAATACACCTCTCTTCTTTCTCCATGCTGGTGCCGGTCCTCTCTCAGGCAAAACAGTGCGGCACTGACATCACCAACCTGCACCTAGGCTCTCTCCACCTCTATTTGGAAGTTGCTGCCATGCCTGACCTCACAGCTTCCTTTTGCTGCTATCCGCCCGCAGTTATACCACAGATTTGCCCAGCTGCCTCTCTGGCATCCAGCTGAGGCTGAGCTGTGTAGTGGCAATTTGAAATGAAGCTGATGTCACCACATCATCCCAGGTCAATGCTGCAACACAGAGTGATATCCTTACGCAAAGATGCGCAGGGATGGATGTGGAGACATCTTGACAGTATCATGTCAGTATAAGAACCCATTTTTGGTGGAGACCCCTGCTTTTGGCTTTGTGGTGGAGGCCCCAGGACATGAGCCCTGGGTACCCCCCTTATAAGCACACCCTGCCTTCACCTATAAAAAAATAAATTCACAGAGAGGGAAACTCTTCTCTTTTTTTTATGGGGTAGCATGTAGTTAAAGGATGTAATTGTATCTTATAATGTCCCACCTTTCTGCCTTCCTCCCCTCTACATCACCAGTGTCCACCCCTTCAGTCTGCCTCCCTGATCATCCTTAATTATGATTAGTTCTACTCAGCTCTTCATGAGGACAGGTCACTGGTACTAGCTGAACATTCAACATGTAAGAACACAAACACAGAATGATACAGACAGGACAATACATACATGAAGGGCTCATTTCACACACTCATAGGAAATGTTTCCATTATATTCACACATCTGAGTTCCTTTTAAAGTCCTAAAACATTCTGGAGCTCCAATCAAAATATAACACCAATGTGCATTGATAGGTAACTAAAACATTATACAATGTTATTATTCTCTTGGAAAACGTATCCAGGCTATAAAGCTACTCTCTTGATTTTTTTATACAATCAATTTTACAATGATATCACGTATATATATAAATGACCAATGTCTTCTCTTGTCTTTACTCCAACAAAGAAACAAAAGGTCAAATACTTTTTATAACAACTATAAAATAAAAAAACAGAAAAGAAACATTGGCCTGTGTTTACAGTCCTGATCAAAAGTTTAAGACCACTTGAAAAATGGCAAAGAATCTTATTTTACATTGTTGGATCTTAACAAGGTTCCAAGTAGAGCTTCAACATGCAACAAGAAGAAATGGGAGTGAGACAAAACATTTTAGGAGCATTCAATTTAATGAAAAAACGAATAAACTGAAACAGGTTGTTTTTCAGCTGATCAAAAGTTTAGGACCACATGCCTTTAAAAGGCCAAATCTGTGCAAAGATGTGGATTCATTGTCATTTTCTGTCAGGTAGTCACACGTTGTGATGGCAAAGGCAAAAAAACTCTCCCTTTTTGAACGTGGTCAGGTTGTTGAACTGCATAAGCAGGGTCTCTCACAGCGCGCCATCGCTGCTGAGGTGGGACGCAGTAAGACAGTCATTTGGAATTTCTTAAATGATCCTGAGGGTTATGGAACAAAAAAGTCAAATGAAAGACCCAAAAAAATTTCACCAGCACTGAGCCGGAGGATCCAATTGGCTGTCCTTCAAGACACTGGACGATCCTCGACCCAAATTAAGGCCCTTACTGGTGCTGACTGCAGCCCCATAACCATCAGACGGCATCTGAGACTGAAGGGCTTCAAAAACAAAAAACGTCTTCAAAGATCTCATCTCCTTGAACGCCACAGAACTGCTCGTTTGGACTTTGCAAGAGAGCACCAAACATGAGACATTCAAAGGTGGAAGAACGTTTTGTTCTCTGATGAGAAAAAATTTAACCTTGATGGTCCTGATGGTTTCCAACGTTACTGGGATGACAAGCAGATCCCACCTGAGATGTTTTCTACACGCCACAGTGGAGGGGGCGCCATAATGGTCTGGGGTGCTTTTTCCTTCAGTGGAACAACGGAGCTTCAGGAAGTGCAGGGGCGTCAAACGGCCGCTGGCTATGTCCAGATGTTGCAGAGAGCACTCCTCAGGACTGAGGGCCCTCGTCTGTGTGGTAACGACTGGGTTTTTCAACAGGACAACGCTACAGTACACAATGCCTGCAGGACAAGGGACTTCTTCCAGGAGAATAACATCACTCTTTTGGCCCATCCTGCGTGTTCCCCTGATCTAAATGCAATTGAGAACCTTTGGGGATGGATGGCAAGGGAAGTTTACAAAAATGAACAACAGTTCCAGACAGTAGATGGCCTTCGTGCGGCCGTCTTCACCACTTGGAGAAATGTTCCCAATCACCTCATGGAAACACTTGCATCAAGCATGCCGAAACAAATTTTTGAAGTGATCAACAATAACGGCAGAGCTACTCATTACTGAGTTCATGTTTGGAAGTTATATTTATGTTTTGGGGGGGGTTTGGTTTTTTTTGGAGGTGTGGTCCTAAACTTTTGATCAGCTGAAAAACAGCCTGTTTCAGTTTATTCGTTGTTTTCATTAAATTGAATGCTTAAAAAATGTTTTGTCTCACTCCCATTTCTTCTTGTTGCATGTTGAAGCTCTACTTGGAACCTTGTTAAGATCCAGCCATGCTAAACTTTTGATCAGGACTGTATGTATGCGCCAAAAGTCTGTCTAAAAATGGCACAAATAAGCTTTTTTTGGACATGCTCCATAAGGGGGCAGGGCTTAGTGAAGAGCAGTGGAACGTCTCAAAGTAAGCCAATAGTTGGTGTAGAGTCAGAGAAAATTGTCTATTCTTGCACCACATTTATCATCCAAACTTAGCCACTGTGATAAATCTGGTGCCGGTATGTACACTCACCTAAAGAATTATTAGGAACACCATACTAATATGGTGTTGGACCCCCTTTTGCCTTCAGAACTGCCTTAATTCTATGTGGCATTGATTCAACAAGGTGCTGATAGCATTCTTTAGAAATGTTGGCCCATATTGATAGGATAGCATCTTGCAGTTGATGGAGATTTGAGGGATGCACATCCAGGGCACGAAGCTCCCATTCCACCACATCCCAAAGATGCTCTATTGGGTTGAGATCTGGTGACTGTGGCGGCCATTTTAGTACAGTGAACTCATTGTCATGTTCAAGAAACCAATTTGAAATGATTCGAGCTTTGTGACATGGTGCATTATCCTGCTGGAAGTAGCCATCAGAGGATGGATACATGTTCTCATTCTGTTTACGCCAAATTCGGACTCTACCATTTGAATGTCTCAACAGAAATCGAGACTCATCAGACCAGGCAACATTTTTCCAGTCTTCAACAGTCCAATTTTGGTGAGCTCGTGCAAATTGCAGCCTCTTTTTCCAATATGTATTGGAGATGAGTGGTACCCGGTGGGGTCTTCTGCTGTTGTAGCCCATCCGCCTCAAGGTTGTGCGTGTTGTGGCTTCACAAATGCTTTGCTGCATACCTCAGTTGTAACGAGTGGTTATTTCAGTCAACCTTGCTCTTCTATCAGCTTGAATCAGTCGGCCCATTCTCCTCTGATCTCTAGCATCCACAAGGCATTTTTGCCCACAGGACTGACGCATACTGCATGTTTTTCCCTTTTCACACCATTCTTTGTAAACCCTAGAAATGGTTGTGCGTGAAAATCCCAGTAACTGAGCAGATTGTGAAATACTCAGACCGGCCCGTCTGGCACCAACAACTATGCCACGCTCAAAATTGCTTAAATCACCTTTCTTTCCCATTCTGACATTCAGTTTGGAGTTCAGGAGATTGTCTTGACCAGGACCACACCCCTAAATGCATTGAAGCAACTGCCATGTGATTGGTTGACTAAATAATTGCATTAATGAGAAATAGAACAGGTGTTCCTAATAATTCTTTAGGTGAGTGTATATAACACACACAATTTATGCAGCAGCAAATAGCAGCCCCTTGATGCCTGGGAGAGAGAAGTGAAAATGTATTTGTTAATCTTCTCTCCTGCCATCTCTTCTTTGGAGCAAACAATCTACAGCATACAAGAGAAAAGATGACGCCAATCTGCAATAGATATTTCAAGTCTAGCTCTTTATACTAATTAGTCCATCACCAGAATGACTCCATTCAAAATACTGTATTACTAGAATATTTTTTCTCTACATAAAATCATTCAGTCTTACTAATAATCAAAACCCTTTAACTGGAATTTAAATATTGTAAACTACAGGTGACAATATACATATATTTTAGGAAATGCAATATGGATCACAATGCTGGCTTTAATCTATCTAACTGAGCTATCTACTCCAATGCTCCTGTAATTATTAGAGTTTGTGTTGTGTAATCCCGTCTATGCTTATTCCCATTTATTCTCAAGTTACCATGTATGTTTGTTACCCCTAGTAACTGCTTTAACAGAGGTTTTTCTACCTTTTTTCCCCCAGATGTTTTCTCATTAGTGCTAACCTTGTGTCTTGTTTTGGTACCACACTAGGTAATAAATGCTTTTTGGACATTTTAAACAGGTGCTGTTCAATGGTCTTTTTTTAGACACCTTAGCTATTTCTCTTACACCTTCTGCTTCCTTATCAGATCCTTCCCAACATATAAGATTTTCTTTGCTGTCAGATGAGCAGTTCACAGGCTCACACTGTCCAATAATTCTTGCAGAGGCTGTCTAACTGCTTCAATGATCTCTCACAGATGTATTTTTCTCTCCTGTCCACAACCCAACTCATAGATCTAGCACCTATAGAGGTACCACAGCAGTCTTCCAGCAGATTGCTGTTACCCTCCCGTGTTATGGGTGCCTTGGGTCCTGGGTGGAATGGCTACCCCCTCTTTGTGTCACTTCTTAAACAAAACCATGTTTATCTCCATATCCCACCACTGCCACCAAATATATTTTGTAGATTCTAGGATATGGTAATAAATAGGCTTAAACAATGGCTAAGTGAATAAAAGATTTACTGAGCAGTGTGAGGAGACCTATGCAGATATATATATATTGTAAAGGGTAGGTCTCTTTCACTGGGGTTGCAGCCACACACTTCTTCACGGACACCAGGATTTAGGGGCCAAACTGTGCTTTATTGTGGCACACGACATAACAAAAAAACATACAAAGCCAAAAAAAAACACCTTGCCCATCTGGACTCTACCTAAATACATAGGTTCCCTGACTCACCTCTCAGGTTCCCTGACTCACCTCTCAGGCTCCAAGCCTTAGCAGGTTCCGCTCATCAAGCGTCAGTCCACACAGGGGAGAGATCAGGCTTCGGATAGCCTTGTGGCCCCTCAGTCCTCCTGACTGAGACCACACACAGAGCCTCTGCTCCAATTTCACACACACTTCCCCCCCTAGACTGAAACACTAAGGGTGGATTTATGCCAGACTGAGTAGGGTAGGCTTCACCTGCGCTCACCTCAGGCATGAGGTAATACCCATGCTGGAAGGGTGTGGACCGTCAGCTCCCACTACCAAACCTAACTGCCAGTCCAATTAAAATCCAGCCCAGAATACAATGTAAACAAAACTGTCTCAGCAAACTATCCTTTGCGGAGACCACTGCACACTCCTGAGGTATCTGGGTGAGATATACACGGCCTCCTGCACTGTACGCCTTGCCACAATATATATATATATTAGGGCTGCAGTAAATGATTATTTTAGTAATCGAGTATTCTATTGATTATTTTTACGATTAATTGAATACTCTAATAAGAAAAAATGAATTAATAGACTATTTTTCTTTATAAAAACTCATCAGACCCCCTGCCATCAGTCCCCAACACCCTTCGTTCCCCCCTGTGCGATCAGCCCAAGTGCATTAGTTCCCCCCAGTGCCATCAGCTCCACTCCCCCAGTGCCATCAGGTCTCCCCCACCCCAGTGCCATCAGGTCTCCCCCACCCCAGTGCCATCAGCTCTCCGCTACCCCAGTGCCATCAGCTCTCCGCCACGCCAGTGCCATCAGCTCTCCGCCACCCCAGTGCCATCAGCTCTCCGCCACCCCAGTACCTTCAGCTCTCCCCCACCCCAGTGCATTCAGCTCTCCCCCACCCCAGTCCTATCAGCTTCACTCCCCCAATGCCTTCAGCTCTCCCCCACCCAGTGCCATCAGCTCCCGCTCCAATGCAACCAGCTCCCCCATGTCATCAGTTGCTCCCCCTCCCACTGCCATCAGCTCCTCCTTCAATGCCACAAGCTCCCCCCACTGCCATCAGTTCTCCCACTTCCCCTCCTAGCCATCAGTGCTCCGCCGCAGCACCAGTGAACTAAAATGTCCTGATGATGTGTGTACGTCAGGATGACCATGGAGCGTGAGTAATAGCAAGCTCTTAACTCACACTCTGTGGTCACGTGGAACAAACGAATCATCGATTCGATCAATTAGAGGATTGTTTTGTGTCGAGTTAATCGATTAATTCGAGTAATCGTTTCGGCCCTAATATATATATACAAAAAAGATATATGAAACATATCTTAACAAGTTCTCATTCCACAGCAACGCCCAAAATGGTGGATAAAAGAGACAGTGTAGTGTTCTCACAGATGTCTTGTTTGGAGCCTACACTTTGAGAAATAGGGAGTTTTTATATCCTGTACCCCCACTATGATGAGCAAAGAATATTCCAGTACATAGCAGGGCACGTGTCAAAACTAATCAAGAATGTCAGGAATGTGATATAGTTCAGATTTGTGTTAGGTACCAGTTTTATTTAACTGTTGTGAATAGTATTGAAGTGAAGTGGAACAAACACTAAATTAATCCTTCCATACATATATGGACCTTTTATTAAATTAAAGGCATACCAGTTATGCACATGTGAAGTGTGCAAATATGGAACATGCATTTTATTTTACTCAACCTATTCATTTATATGGAAAAGTACCCATATTAATCCATCTGAACATGCTACACACACGCACACACACACATATATATATATATATATATATATATATATATATACAGTGGATATAAAAAGTATACACACCCCTGTTAAAATGTCAGGTTTCTGTGCTGTAAAAAAAATGAGACAAAGATAAATCATTTTTAGAACTTTTTCCACCTTTAATGTGACCTATAAACTGTACTACTCAATTGAAAAGCAAACTGAAATCTTTTAGGTGGAGGGAAGAAAACAAAAAAACCTAAAATAATATGGTTGCATAAGTGTGCACACCTTCTTATAACTGGGGATGTAGCGGTGTTCAGAATTAAGCAATCACATTCAAAATCATGTTAAATAGGAGTCAGCATACACCTGCCATCATTTAAAGTGCCTCTGATTAACCCCCAAATAAAGTTCAGCTAGTTGGTCTTTCCTGAAATTTTCTTAGTCGCATCCCACAGCAAAAGCCATGGTCCACAGAGAGCTTCCAAAGCATCAGAGGGATCTCATTGTTAAAAGGTATCAGTCAGGAGAAGGGTATAAAATAATTTCCAAGGCATTAGATATACCATGGAACCCAGTGAAGACAGTCATCATCAAGTGGAGAAAATATGAGAAGAACTGGACGTCCCTCCAAAATTGATGAAAAGATGAGAAGAAAACTGGTCTGGGAGGCTACCAAGAGGCCTACAGCAACATTAAAGAAGCTGCAGGAGGGGCGTGGCCAAGCAGCCAAGAGAGGTGGCAGACTGATTCAGAGCTCCTGCTCCTGCATAGAGTCTCAGACCTGCAAAAACCCTTTTAAACCTAACGCATCCAGGCTCTGAAGGCCCACGAGGTCCCTCTATCTTCCCCCCATGATGACCAGAGGCAAGAGAAGCTTGAAGCAACAGGGAAATCTAGACTTCTTTTTCGGCCATGAGCGGGGCAAAGATGGCGCCGGCGGGGACTACGCGCAGACCGCACCGGGATCCAGCCCGAACTCCTCCTCAGGCTCACGATAGCCAAACAGCGTAGATAGCAACAGACATCCACAACAAAACCCGGGGTCCCCGGACGCACCTCCCCAAAGTCATGTACCGAGAGGTGAGCCGCCGAACCAGAGCCAGGAGGGTACAGAGGACTTAAGTTTACCACAAGGGAGAGGCAACACACAGGCTTCACCTACAACCAGCCCGGAGAAACAGAGGCCTAGGATGCAGGACTCCTCTGCGGCGGGTCAGTGCTAGGACTCCCATGGCTCGCAAAGTGGTCTCCCCCTGCTCATTGACGCGCTGCACCACTTCCCCACAAATGATAAACCCGCATCGGGTACTTTACTGAAAGAAATGCTGCTAGCTTTTAACCAATCAATGACTGCGCAGATATCTCAATTGATAACGCCACTGCAGTCCTCAGTTACAGAGTTGGGGAACAGAGTGCAGCATGTGTAAATTTAAGATGGGAGAATTTGCAGCCTCTCATAACAACCTCATAGACTCTCATGATCTCCTATCTGATGAGGTGTCACAGCTCAAGGAAAAATGGCAGATCTGGAGGACCGTTCCCGCCAGAACAACTTGAAATTCCCAGAAACCGTAACACAAGCAGAACTCCAGGATTACATCCAGGGGTTAGTTAAAACGCTCCTGCCCTCCAGTACTGAGCATGATGTCATTATAGACAGAGCACATAGGGTTGCCAAACCAAAACACCTGTCTGAAGACACACCAAGGGACGTGCTGGCAAGGATCCACTTTTTCCACTTAAAAGAGGGAATCCTAGCATCCGCAAGGAAATTGGAAACCCTTCCATATCACGCAGTCAAGTTTTTCACCGACCTCTCGGCAGCAACCTTGCAACTACACAGGAACCTGGCACCCATTACATCAGCCCTGAGAGCAAATTCTATCGCTTATCGTTGGGGGTTTCCAGTTAAGATTCATAGTGCACAGGAATGGTTCCTTTGTCGTGATCCGATCAGTGGAGGAGGGGAAAGCAGCACTGGCTTCCTGGGACATCGCTGTGGATGATTCATATCTTCCAAAGAGTTCCATACGTCTCCCGACAGAAGGTGAATGGCATCTGGTGGAAAACAGACGCAGGAAGAAAACACGCTGAAGGGGTCCTAAACCCAAAGAGACTACCACTTCAGGAGCTGCTGAGTATAATCTCTCTCTGTGTTAATTGGTTGAACTTTTCCCTCAAGTTCACAGGGGCATCTGAGTATGCCTCACATTTATGCATATTTTTTACCTACCCGGTTCCTTGGGTAGTTAATACCGTTATTTCACTGTTATCCTTGATATTGTAACGGGGTTCCGAAGGTGCACTCGGTCTCCCATTAGACCTGCTGCTTAGCTTCTGGAGCGAGGATCTGTGTTTGACCTCGTTCCCAGGGCGGCTTTGCTAGCTGGGAGGCCCCCTGCTCCTAAGTCTGCCTTGAGCGCCGAGCTGATCACTCGGTGCTCGACTGGTTGGTCTGTCGGTCATGTGATGCTGGCCACGTCACATGACCCTCACTCCCCACTATAAATACAGGCAGCCTGCTGGCCATAGGTTGCCTGTTAATTTAGGTTCCACCTGTGACTTTGTCTTCCTGGCGTACTTACCTCCTGCTGAATTCCTGACGATCCTCTGCCTGCTCCTTGTGTACTTTGCTGCTCTCCTGGTATTCTGACCCCGGCCTCCTCCTGACGATCCTCTGCTGACTCCTTTGGTACTTCACGACTCTCCTGGTATTTATGACCCCGGCTTCTCCTGACAATTCTCTGCTTGCTCCATTTGTACTTTGTAGCTTTCCTGGTATTGACTCGGTCCGTTCACGTTCTGTTGTTTGTCCGTCTGTCATCCCTGCACTTATTCCAAGCTAGGGATTGCCGTCCAGTTGTCCCCTGTCATTAGGACTCGCGAGGCAAGTAGGCAGGGCCAGGGGTAAGGGTGGAGCGCAGTGGTCACTTCCCTTCCCCCTGTGTGTGTGTGTGTGTGTGTGTACGTGACCGTTACAGATATGTTATTTTTAACTTTCTTTCTGGTAGAGTCTTGCCTATACAATTGATTGGATATAAGCAGTCACTTACTAAAATGGATGTGGCCCCTTCCACAGCAAACGTGCGCATAGCAATTATAGCATCACTATTACATTCATGGTGCTGAAATTAAGCTCTATGAATGTCAGGGGACTAAACAGCCCATATAATCTCAGCCTGATGTGGAAGGAGGGCCTTTCCCTCAAGTGTGATATTTTTTGTGCCCAGGAGACACAGATAGTTGCCAATGATGCGGGAAGAATAAGACATCGCTGTTTCCCTGTCATCCTCCAGGCTCATGGTAATAAAAAAAAGCGCAGTGTCCTCTTAGTCAGTAAGAATTCTGTGGCGCACACCGCTGTTTCTTCTACTATTGACCCAGGTGGAAGGTATATAATACATGTATGTTACTTAAATAATATGCTATATAAAATGCTACTAATGTAAGACCCCAACATTTTTTGAATAGATTTCTTGGGAAGGTGCAAACAATACAGAAGGGTAGAGTCCTTATCTGCGGGGACTTTAATATGGTTCCTGACCCATCAGTAGACTCAACTACCTCAACAAGAAATTCCTCCAACTCCCTTGCGAACTCTTCACTGAAATACTCTCTTTTTGACATTTGGCGTATACATCACGCAACAGAAAGAGACTACTCCTATTTCTCTCCCTCTCACCACTCATACTCACGCATAGACCTTATTCTGGTAGATAGGGTCACCCTCTCAGCTACTACTGAGTCTGGCATAGGGATGATAACTTGGTCAGATCATGCGCCAATCTTTGTGGATATTTCCGAACAATTCCAACAGCCCCCAAACCCAATTTGGAGTATGTGTTTGCTAACCTTAAATATCAAATAGAAATTTCAAATGCGCTAGAGGAATACTTCCAAACGAATGCTGCATCAGTGGCAGACCCCTCTATAGAGTGGGCCGCTCACAAGGCCTTCATTAGAGGCATATTCATCAAAATCGGGCATAGAGACAAAAAACTCAGAGAAAAGCACCTATCTGACCTAATGACGATAATCTATGAAATTGAAACACTTAATAAAACCTCCCTGTCAATTAGATTATCCAAGACTCTAAAGAACCTTAGGATGCAGCTCAGGGAGAGCATGCTACACAAATATGAGTTATCCCTGAAAAAAGTTAAGGCCCTGTACTATTCTCAAGCTAATAAGGCGGGTAGTTTATTAGCAAAAAGAATCAAAACCAGAGCTCAAAAATCGCAAATTGTGTATCTCTGGGATCCCTCTATGACCCATAAAATATATGAACCCAAATCTATTGCAAATAGATTCATGTCCTACTACTCTCAACTCTATAATTTGGTAGAGGGACAAAACGTCACTCCACCACCTGAGCATAAGAGAGCAATTTCTGCACTCCCTTTCCCTACCTTCCATGTCCGACCAGTAACGGGAATTACTTAGTACCCCCATAACCCCAGAAGAGATCTCTGATATAATTAGGCACCTACCTCATCATAAAAGTCCGGGCCCTGATGGCCTCTCTAATTCCTACTACAGAACATATTCCAAGATCCTCACACCTCATCTTTATGCGTCCCTGTCCCGAGTAATGGCTCAATGCCAAGAGAAATGTTGGAGGCGGTTATCGTAACCTTACCAAAACCAGGGAAGAATCCGTCGGTCCCCCAGAATTTCCGACCAATCTCCCTTCTAAATACCGACCTAAAGATTTACGCCAAACTCTTGGCTATCAGGTTAGCTAAAATCATACCATCACTAGTGGCTCCAGATCAAGTTGGTTTTGTACAGGGGAGGCAGATCACAGACAACTCTAGAAGGGTGATAAACTTAATTGATCATATCAATAGAGTGACGACGCCTGCGGTGTTCGTTACACTGGATCCCGAGAAGGCATTCGACCGGGTGAACTGGGCGTTTGCCTTCTCGGTACTCCATAAGTTGGGCTTTCCGTCCCAAACGATTGCAGCAATCAAGGCCCTTTACTCAAGCCCGACGGCCCGTATACTGGTCAATGGGGTCCTGTCCGATCTATTTACATTAACGAATGGTACGAGACAGGGGTGCCCCCTATCTCCCCTAATATTTATCCTATTACTTGAACCCTTGGCACAAGCAATCCGTCAGGCTGGGGACGTAGAAGGAGTGCAGATTGGCTATAGGCAACACCGCCTCTCATTATATCCCGACGACATAATTCTCACTTTAACAAACCCAGTCTTATCCTTACAGTCTGTAAGGAGAATCATCCACACGTATGGTTTACTATCCTTTTACAAAATTAATGAAGGCAAATCCCAGGCCCTTCCCTTCTTTATCCCAGACAAAACCCTGGAACTACTAAAGCAACAGTTCCCATTGGATTTGCATGCCTCAGGGGTGCAATATCTAGGGGTAAAAGTTACCCCCTCCCCTCAGAGACTATACACTGAAAATTTCCAGACTTTTTTCCTGTCCCTACAGAGGGAATTAGATAGCATGGCAAAAACTCTTGGCTTGGTCGTATCGCAGCATTTCAACAGCACACCCTTCTCAAATTGCTGTATATGTTCAGGATCCTCCCTATAGTGATTCCGACATCCTTCTTCACCAGCATAAATAGAATGATAAATAGATTTATCTGGCAAAAAAGCAAACCCCGAATCGCTAAGAAAATTATGTAAAAAATATGGAGGCTTGAGTCTTCCAAACATCTCTGATTATTATTTAGCCTCGAAAATCAACCAGCTGTGGGACTGGTGGCTATCAGATGTTTCAAAGCATTGGGTTCACATAGAGCAGATACAATCCCCAGCACATAATTTGAAGGTATTACTTATGGCCTCCTTGCATGGGAATCTTTTAACTACCATATCCCCCTATCTCCTCTCCACTTCTATAAGTTTCTGGAAATAATATCATGAATGAGGTAAGGGGATTATGACCCCACTTGCCAAGCTAACCCCACTGGAAGCATTCCAATGCCTCTTTCCAGACCTAGACTTGAAAACGTGGAAAGAAAAGGGGATCTAGAATGTGGAGTATTTATTATCGCATTCTTCTCTAAGGTCCTATGCGGATCTTTAACAACTAACTATACAATATACCGCAGAAAGATTTTTACAAGTACCTCAGAATAAGACACTTGCTGAACGACAATCCCACACTTGTAAGCAAAGTAAACCTAGTGCTTCGGAAACAATGGTCCCTAACGGACTCTAAATGGGCAGGTGTACGTCCAATATATTCATATCTAGGTAATAAAGACTCATTTGCAAAGTCAGCTCCCCTCTTGTCATGGGAAAAGGATCTAAAAATCACTATCTCTCCTGCTCAATGGTCCACGGCAAGTAGAATCGTGGCAACACACTTGAAATGCACCTCGCACTTAGAATCCTTTATAAAGACGACGTTTAGACCATCAATCGGTTTACGCTACAAATTTTGTTCGTTCCACTGATGATTATGGAATGGGTAATAATACATCATGTTGATGTAAGCTGTGTGTATCCACCTAATGTGATTTAAATACCTGTGATTGCAATAGGATCACTTTCAGATGACCTTGTTGATGATCTATTTATTTTATTTAAAAATACAATAAAAACGTATTGAACAATAAAGAGCTGCAGGGATATCTGGCAAGTACTGGCTGTGTGGTACATGTGACAACAATCTCCCGTATTCTTCATATGTCTGGGCTATGGGGTAGAGTGGCAAGACGAAAGCCTTTTCTTACGAAGAAAAACATCTAAGCCAGGCTACATTTTGCCAAAACACATCTGAAGTTTCCCAAAAGCATGTGGGAAAAGGTGTTACGGTCTGATGAAACCAAGGTTGAACTTTTTGGCCATAATTCCAAAAGATATGTTTGCCGCAAAAACAACACTGCACATCACCAAAAGAACACCATACCCACAGTGAAGCATGGTGGTGGCAGCATCATGCTTTGGGGCTGTTTTTCTTCAGCTGGAACTGGGGCCTTAGTTAAGCTAGAGGGAATTATGAACAGTTCCAAATACCAGTCAATATTGGCACAAAACCTTCAGGCTTCTGCTAGAAAGCTGAACATGAAGAGAAACTTCATCTTTCAGCATGACAACGACCCAAAGCATACATCCAAATCCACAAAGGAATGGCTTCACCAGAAGAAGATGAAAGTTTTGGAATGGCCCAGCCAGAGCCCAGACCTGAATCCGATTGAAAATCTGTGGGGTGATCTGAAGAGGGCTGTGCAAAGGAGATGCCCTTGCAATCTGACAGATTTGGATTGTTTTTGCAAAGAAGAGTGGGCAAATCTTGCCAAGTCAAAATGTGCCATGCTGATAGACTATATAGTTCAAATAGTCTAGTTTCCTAGACTAGTAGACTCCCGTTTCCGGTCAACTTAAAACATAACGTTTATTTTATTTAATTTATTAAGAGTAGTATAGCATAAAACGGGAGAACATGCTGATAGACTCATACCCAAAAAGACTGAGTGCTGTAATAAAATCAAAAGGTGCTTCAACAAAGTATTAGTTTAAGGGTGTGCACACTTATGCAACTATATTATTTTATTTTTATCTTCCCTCTACCTAAAAGATTTCATTTTGTGTTTCAATTGAGTTGTACAGTTTATAGGTCAGATTAAAGGTGGAAAATCTCCTTTTTTTTTCATCACAGAAATCTGTAATTTTAACAGGGGTGTGTAGACTTTTTATATCCACTGTATATATATATATATATATAGTGTATGCGTGTGAGGGAGGTGCACAATTAGCTATGTTTTTCAGTAAATATCAATATTGTAAAAAAAAAATTATGAACTTGTTTCTCATGACAGCCAGTCACACTGCAGCTTTCAACTTTTCTAGAGCAGTAAACCATCCTGCAAACAAACCCTGATGTGTTAACTCAAGCTGCACATTATCCTATTTAAACTGGCAACCTCTTTCCATATGCCCTTAAGGTCTATGGGTGTAATACAGGCTCTGAAAAAGAATGTTTCCCGCTGTGGCAGATCTGGCCCATTACATTATTTGAATGTCTGCCATGAAATATTACATACACCTTACAGTGGTGGCTGCAGGGGAACTTGATGCTGGCCTTGGCTACTTGTACATCAGAGTTATCAGTGGTTATTGCATTGTATTTATAAAAGATATTTTGATAATAAGTTCCTGAATGTGTTATAGCTTCTTTATTTCTTGACATTAAAAGTCAGGCATATGTCTAGATTTATATTCTTTTTATTTTTACGGTATCATGGGTCCAGTGATTGAATGGCATTCATGTAGCTTTACAGGGCACATTTCTGGGAAGAAGGGTATGATATTTAGAATTTAATTAGAAGAGCAAAACCACAATCTACATGTTTTGTAGAGGGCAAATATTATAACTGACTATAAATCCCTGCACATTCATTCCTATGCTGCACTTGTATGCCTCTAACTGAATTTATAACAGCAGAAAAATAAAGATGGTATATACAGTTGTTTAGAGAAAACGCTGCTAAAAAGGCCACAAAAACGTCTACAGTATGGAATAAGTCAGGAACAATTTCTATGGTGGTTTTTGAGTCAACAAAAACTACCAGAGCATATTTATGTGTAGGGCCCTAAAGAGATTTGAAAGATCTAAAAAGTGTAAGGCCTCATGCACATGCCTATATTTAGAACGTATATCACTAGAAACACTAAGGCTATGTTCACATCAGCATTTTGAAATCCAGCAGGCTGTTCTGGCAGGAGGAGTTCAACGTATTCGGCATAGCTGGAAAATGCCGGGACAAAAAGTTGCGCATGCAAGCCTTTTTGATTGACTGAAAGCCAGCATTTATGCCAAAAAGTGGCCAGATCCCTGTCAGATCCCATTTTAATCAATGGGATCTGACAGGGATCTGGCCACTTTTTGGCATAAATGCTGGCTTTCAGTCAATCAAAAAGGCTTGCATGCACAACTTTTTGTCTGTCCAAAAGCTGGCATTATGTCGGTCTTATACAGCAGCCATAGAATTCTTTGGGCCTGTACCTTTTGTGTGCTTCATAGTTTGTTTTGTGAGAATCCAACACATACCGTATTTGGAAGGTAGAAAATAGAGAGTATTGTAACTGTATTGCTGTATCTGCATGTATTAATGTGAATTTTACAGCAAATATTACCTCTTATAGTAGAAAACATTAAATGAGTGGTATGTATAGTGTGAAGCTTTCTAAACTGTAGCAGATTTTAGTGCAGAATTCACAACAAATACACCCGGGCAGACTTACTAATCTTAAGCTACTTTCACACTTGCGGCAGTGTGATCTGGCAAGCAGTTCCGTCGTTGGAACTGCTTGCCGGATTTGCCGATCTGGATGTGACCGAAAGCATTTGTAAGACGCATCCGGATCCATCTCACAAATGCATTGCAAGAACGTAACCGTCTCTCCGCTTGTCATGTGGACAGACGGATCCGTCTTGTATCTTTTTTCACATTTTTACCGGTCTGCGCATTCCAGTACTTTGAATGCCGGATCCAGCACTAATACATTCCTATGGGGAATTCAGGCAAATCTTCAGTTTTTTTCGCCGGAGATAAAACCGTAGCATGCTACGGTTTTCTCTTTTGCCCGATCAGTCAAAATGACTGAACTGAAGACATCCTGATGCATCCTGAACGGATTACTCTTTATTCAGAATGCATGGGGATATGCCTGATCAGTTCTTTTCCGGTATAGAGCCCCTGTGTAACACTATGCTGGAAAATAAAAACGCTAGTGTGAAAGTATCCTTATAGATGATGTACACGTTCAGGCAGTCTAAGGATGCACCACGCCTAAGTGGCTCAAGCTGGATTAAAAAATTTTTAGACACTTTTGTCTACCTTTATACCAACAATTTGCTGGCTTACTATTTGTGCCAATTTTGTGTGTATTTTTTGCATAAGCCACACCTCTTGCATCCCCAGGTAATAATTCTGAAGCATGTATTCTTATGACTCATAATGTGCCATTCCTTTGTTATGCCTGCTAGAAGTTATAAATGAATTACTAGCACAAAATGTAGCAATTGTATCTGCGCTATCAAAATATGTCCTTTCTCTGTGAACTGGTGTGCACAGAGCCGCTGCTGAGTACCTAAAGGAAATCATATTCTACAACTATTGGGAAACATTGAGTGTAAGGACGGCTATATCCTGGGTACCCTAGATGTAACTTCACTGTATACCGTCATAGAAAATGCCAAAGGAAGAGCCGCAAGTGAATACTTCTTGGAAAAAGATGGAAAGATGCCAAAAAATCAAATCACTTTTATTGGGGACTGCATCACTTTTATCCTTACCCGTAATTATTTTAATCATAATTATGATTTTTATCTGCAGACCTGGGGTACAGCGATGGGGACCAGATTCGCACCAAGCTTCGCAAATTTATATATGGGTCGATGGGAAGAGTCAGCCATCTTCCCCAGTGGTGCGGGTCTGGTCCTCTGGAAACGTTTTATTGACGATATTGTTTTTATTTGGAAAGATGGAGAAACAGAACTTAAGAAGTTTTTAAATGATTTAAATAAAAATGAGTTTCACTTGCATTTTACGCCGCACTACAGTAAGGAACAAGTTAATTTTTTGGACCTAAGAATATTTATTAACAAAGGAATCATTCAAACAAAAACATACCATAAACCTACTGACTGTAATAGTTTTATCCCACTGAACAGCTGCCACCTGCCCATCTGGCTGACAAACATTCCCCGGAGTCAATATATAAGGATACGCAGGAATTGCTCTGAGATCACTCATTTTGAAGAAGAGACTAGGGAGCTAAATAATAAATTGATGGAAAAGGGATACAATAATAAAGACCTAGAAACAATTGTGGACCAGATTAGAGAAGTTGACCGCAGCACACTCCTGCAGGACGCTAGAGAGAAAAAACAAATTAGTGAGGAAACTGACCCAACCAATACCCTTATTAAAATCCCTATCATTTCAACATATAGTGAAGGATCATTTATCCTGAAAAAGATCGTCAAGAAGCATTGGGAAATGCTACGCCAAGACAAAATGATAGGGGAGAAAATTCTGACACATCCGATATTTATTTTTAAGAAGGCATCTAACCTAGCTAACATGATAGCACCCTCATGTAAATCATCTAGCCATCTCCAAAATATTAAAACTACCCAGATAGGACAGAGAGTTTTTTTCCCCTGTAAACTATGCAAGAATTGCAAAAAGATTAAACCTGGTTTAATTAAATATCCTATAACAGAGATAGGTGATACCCATCACACCTATAAAATCAACCAATATATCTCTTGCACCACCAGGGGAGTAGTATATTTTATTAAATGTCCTTGCCAGAAACTATATGTAGGTAGAACAAAACGGGAACTTAAAATCAGAATGGGTGAACATCTAAATAACATAAATAAAAAATATGATGGCCACCCCCTGTCCCGCCACTACACTGAATATCACGGGGGCACCTTTTCTGGCTCCACATTTGGGGGTATCAAAAAGGTTAAACCTAATATAAGAGGCGGAGACTTTATCCAACAGATGTCACGTTGTGAGAGCAAGTGGATTTTCAGACTGAACAGCCTAGCTCCAAGGGGTCTGAATCAAGAAATGGAATTATTTGCTTTCTAATAATAAAACACCCCTAATAGAATACCACTGAAAAAACATAAGGAACCTTCGAACTATCGGAACACCCCTCTTATCTCCTTCTGACATGCATATTTAGAATAATAGTGTTGGAGTGGACAGTAGTTACCATGGGAACCAGATTCCTATTTACTCCACAGGACTGACTACAACAACCGTCCCTGACGAAGAAGTCCGCTGACTTCAAAACGTGTAGGATTGGTTTTTGGTCCTCGGAAGTATCCGTATGACAGCTGTGACGTCACACGCTACGCCTCCGTATTCCCTTACCAACACGCTCCTTCGTGCGCGCGCCTTTTTTGAAGTAGAGCACGAAGAACTGCTACCCACCTCGCACTGTTTAGTGCTATGAAGATTGAACCTATACTAGGAGCATCTCCAAACCTACATCCAGCTGAACAGGTATTTATTACTCGATTGTGCCCCATGTCTCTTTTTTTCAAGCGCTGATACCATACCTTTGTATTTCAATTACTAGCACAGTCTGACACTGGAAGCACTGATTGGATAGTGTCAGACTGTACAGGGACACATCCCCAACTGGTAAAATCTATCTGAACCTTCATTACAATCTGCTAGCAATTCATTGATAACTTGCAAGATTAATAGAGTAATTGCACATCATAGAGTCATAAGAATAGTTGCCCCCTGAATTATTTAATAGGCATGCAAGTAGTTGTCAGGAGACATGTCAGGAGAGGTTATAGGTTCTCTACTCCTCTTTAAAGGGGTATTATCATCTTAATGATCACTGTTAAATCTGTTAATGATTTAACAGTGATCATTTTTCTAAATATATTTAATTAACAAATTCCCACCCCTTAGAAGAAAATAAACCTATACTTACCTGACTGTTGTCTTCCGTCTCCCCTGGTTATGGCCACCGCTCTTCTCAGGAATCGCGGTAGCCGCGCGTGTGAAGACGACTTCTTATCTTCTCCCGGCCGGCCGCGCGCTGTACTGAACGCGCACGCCGAGACCACGCATGCGCTATGGTGATTTCTTCCTGGCCAGTATAGTATACTTGCCAGGAAGAAGTCACCAGGGCGCATGCGCGGTCTCGGCATGCGCGTTCAGCACAGCGCGGCCCGGCCGGGAGAAGACATCAATCAAGATGGAGCCCGCCCCCTGCCGAGTGCCGAAACCAGGAAGTGGACAGCGCGCTGGGAGCAGGTAAGTATTAAACTGCGTCATGAGAATACCCCTTTAATCTTTTATAACTTTGACAGGTTTTGAAGTCTTCTGGTTTGGGCTATCAAATAAAGAGATCCACTGGGTGCATCCCCATATGTTGATCCAGTTGTTTTTTTGTAATGTGGAATGGGTGTGAATGAATGGAAAAATATAAATGGGGCAGATTTAGCAATGTGTTAACATAAGTTTTCTGACAATACACTGCAGAATAAGTAGTGCCACATTCATGAACCCTTTGGGTGGGACTTCAGCATACCTCCCAACTTTTGAGAAGCCAATAGAGAGACAATGTCAGTGACACCAAGCCACACCTCTAATTCCACCCAATTCCTATACACATCCAATTCCACCCACTACTCTTCCCCCCCCCAAAGTAGTTATGGCCCCTTAGTGCCTCCACACAATAGTTATTTTCCTTTAGAGCCCCTTCGCAGTAGTTACTCCCCTTTAGTGCCCTTTCACGGTAGTTATGCCCCTTTTGTGCTCCCACACAGTAGTCATGCTCCTACAGAGTTCAATATCTTTTTAGGGCATATTACATTTTGGGGGTTTTCAAAAGAATTAGCAATAGGTCTTATTAGTCATGACTACAATGCTCCAATAATGTTTTCATATTGAAATCTTCACAAAACTGAAAAAAAAACAAAAAAAAACGGCAAAACCTTGTTTGAAGAATCCATTATCATATTCAAACATCATATGTTTTTTTTAATGAGATGTCCTGCCTGGATAGCTATGAAATCCGGACTCCTGGACCATCTCTCATGTGGCCGTGTAGAGTCTTGGCCATTCACTTTACTGCCTCCCTTCACAGACCCGTCTAATCTCAAATGTCTCATGAATTAATTCACTGTATAGCTGAACACATTTTCAGATGATAAGGAACTATAAATACACATTGGGAGAGATGTCATAATCACAATGTATGAGAATTCTGGCAGTGTCATGCTGTGGTGGTGTTTTTTCAGCAGCTGGGAAAGGAAGACTGGTCAGGGTTGAGGGAAAGCTGAATGGAAAAAAGCACAAAGATATTCTTAATGAACACCAGATCCAAAGTGCTCTGGACCTCACACTGGGCCGAAGGTTTACCTTCCAACAAGACAATGACCCTGAGCAAACAGCCAAGAAAACACAGGAGAGGCTTAGGGACAACGGGCAACTCTGTGAATGTCCTTGAGTAGCCCAGCCAGAGAACTGACTTAAACCCAGTCGAACATCTCTGGAGAGACCTGAAAATGACTGTCCACTGATGGTCTCCATCCAACCTGACAGAGCTTGAGATGATCTGCAGAGAAGGATTGCAGAAAATCCTCAAATCCATGTTTGCAAACCTTGTGTCATCATACCCAACAAGACTGAAGGCTGTACTCGCTACCAAAGGTGCTTCAACTAAGTACTGAGTAAAAGGTCTGGAATACTTACCTCAATGCAAAATTTTTGTTTTAACTTTTTTTTCTAAATTAGCAAAGATATTGAACATTCTGTTTTCACTTTTTCATTAAGAGGTATTAAGTGCAGACTGACAGGGAAAAATTGTAACTTTTTTCAACTTTATTTTAGCACAAGCCCGCAACATAACAAATGTGATAAAAGTGGTAGGGTCTGAATGCACTGTAAGTGACCCTGCACTGGATTTCCGGTGTCTGTCAGATAGGGCAGTGTAACCTGGTCATAGATTCCCTTTTTTGAGGTTTATATAACATTATGAAACTCCAAAAACATAATTTAAAGCTATTTTTACATGTGCATGTAATTCTAATTTTCTCATCAAAACATATGGACTCCATTATAAGTCGATGGTGTCCGTTGGGCGTCACTGTGGTGTCGATTGCGTGATGGATCTAGCACTGCATTGTGGTTTCCATTTATAACAGAAACAGTGATACAGATGTGAACAGAACCATGATCAGCAGCTTTAAAGGGGTTGTCTGGTTTCACAAAAAAAAAAGTGTTCAATGAGCTATACTTACCTCGTTAATCTGGAGCTGCTGCACCGATTCTCCCAACCAGCCTCTGTGTACCCAGCTGCAGCGGTAATGTCATGTCCAGAATATGTGTCTGTTATTACTAGCTATATTACCGAAAGATCTGAGATTCGGGGAAAAATAGACTTAACACGACTTAGGTGTGTAAAGAGCTTACTAAACTATGATAAAAGATATATATATATATATATCCAATTTTCTCCGTAACCTACTGTGGGGTTTCGCTCTGGTAGACAGGATTAGCGGACGCAATATAGAGGCAACAACAAGTTCTTTGGATCAAACAGGTCAGTGTTTTATTCACACTTTAGGCAAGTGACAAAACAAGCAGTCATGATCAAACAAAAAGTCACCTTGCGGTGTTTGTGGTAATTCACACCATGTGGCAATTCCTTGACCATAGCAGCACCAACCTGTTTTCACGCCAAACAGGTAGCAAGCCTTCATCCCAGATCCCAACACAGAGACCTGGCTTCTGAGCCCAGCTGCCTATTTAAGGACAGCCAGGTGCTGCCAAAACCCGGACAGACACTTAAAATCCGATCCGGTATTTGACCTCAGAAGCACATGCTGGGAGGAAAATACCTGTTTTCCTAGACAAAACCTCTCACTGTGTCTCAACCCTGATAGGGTGAACACATGCCAGACAGTGTACCCGGGACAGGGTGTAACGGATCTCCTAGCACCCCGACCGGGTACCTCCGTTGATAAATGCTCCCAGTGCCTCCCGAGGACTCCAAGCACTCCGCTCGACACCACCACAGGAACTAGGAACAGCTCTTACAAGAGCTAGTAGTTATAGCCAGGGGAGTATAGCAAATCTTCAGCGTATAGCAATCCCCACACACATGAGACGAGGCTCTATGTTGAATGTAAAACAGGAACACTTTATTGAGGGCTACCCGGCCGTATTTATGCAGGTCCCTATCTGGTGTACACGCCCCTAGGGGACCAGAAGGAAGACTGTGACACAGGACAGATACGTAGCACTCAGGATACACAGACACAACACATCCCCACAATGCATCATGGTTTCCTCCTCTCTGCCCTGGAGACACCCGAGGAGCAATTCAATTATCTCTCAGGACAAAGGGAAATCACCAATACACATGTGGGAACAACAGGACAGGAATCACCACCCAAACACACAATGTCACACCCTCACAGCAAACACAGACATTTAACATATTCCCAGATAGCTCAAGTCTGAGTGCATATCATTAGGTGAATAGCACTCAGAATACACAAATACAATAAAATTAGCTATCTGGGTACCATTTTTAGTCCATACGGATGGGTCTGTCACACGCCTCAAAACCCCACATGTCCCCATATGGCTTGGATCTGAGCGCTCAGATGCCACAAACACAGTCAAATCGCCATGGGGTTGAAGTTTTGCATGGGCTGATGAGAGGGCCCATAATCCTGGGGCAAGAGGCTGGCAACCAGGCCCCTCCAAAACCCAGTGGTGAGGTTATTTTCGCCACACATCTCCCCCTCCCAGGGAAGACTAACCAGATACCTGACCTCACGCCGGTCGGTACCTGAGTTAGTCTGGCAGCCCACCCACAACCAAATACTGGACCTGTTGAATTTGGTAGCCTGTCTCTGTCCAGTGAGTCCACCAAGGTTATGTTGGTAGCTTTTACTCCCGGTCTCTGTGTTGCTCCCTGGCTTGGAGTGGAGGTTGCTTTGTGGGCAGGGATCAGCGGTACTCTGCCCTGGTGCCAGCGCCACCACGGAAGAAGCCTGGTTGGAACCTGGTTGTTGGAGGGGGAGACCGACTGTCTCCCCTTTGGATACCCAGCTCTGCTGCTGGAGGGGGAGACCGACTGTCCCTACCCCCTGTGCTGTAAGTGCAGAGATCACGGTCCCATCAGCACTGTTGTGGGGCTTACTGTCTCCCCCTGGTGCGTTAAGCTGCCGCTGGGGAGAGGGGGTAACAAGCTCCTCTCCCATACATACTTCCAGCCGCTGGGGAGGGCGACCAACCGTCTCCGCTCCCAATACAGTGTCCTGCTGCTGGGGAAAGGAGACTGGGCTCTCTATTCCCTGCTCAACACTCTGCCGCTGGGGGACAGGACCGACTGTCTCTGCCCCCTGTAACTCCGCCTTCCGCTGGGGAATGGAGACTGGGCTCCCAATTCCCAATAAATCACACGGCCGCTGGGGAATGGAGACTGGGCTCCCAATTCCCAATAAATCACACAGCCGCTGGGGAATGGAGACTGGGCTCCCAATTCCCTGTAAATCACCCAGCCGCTGGGGAATGGAGACTGGGCTCCCAATTCCCTGTAAATCACCCAGCCACTGGGGAATGGAGACTGGGCTCCCAATTCCCTGCAATTTACACTGCCAATAGGGAGAGGGGGTAACAAGCTCCTCTCCCATACATACTTCCAGCCTCTGGGGAGGGAGACCGACTGTTTCCGCTCCCAATACAGTTTCCTGTTGCTGGGGAAAGAAGACTGGGCTCTCTGTTCCCTGTAGGACACTCTGCCGCTGGGGGACAGGACTGACTGTCTCTGCCCCCTGTAACTCAGCCTGCCGCTGGGGAATGGAGACTGGGCTCCCAATTCCCTGCAGGAGCAGTGGAGAGACCTCGGTCCCATCTCCACCGGCCACCTGGGGTTCTTCCCAGTAAACATACACAATATCCTCCCAGCTGAAGGGCTCTGGACCTGGGTCTGACACTCTGCTCTCCTGCTGAGCCTTCTCACTGGAGTGGAACAGCTGCTGGTAGCCCTGTTCCAGCTCCATCTCCCGGGTCACCAGGTGGACCAGGTCCTGCTCAATCTCAGGAGTGTCGTCCCAGTCATACCTGCTCTCCCTCCATTCCAAGAGATCACGGAACCGGGCTTGTGTAGGGCTCCCAAACTCCAGCTCTGAAAAAGTCTCCCATAACAAGCCAGGACCATCAAACTCCTCTCCCTGCGGCTTGTCATGCTCAGCTGTCCTGGGTAGGTACTGTGCCCCATACCACCAGAGCGCCTGGTAGGCATCTTCCAGCCACAGCTCCTGCCATGCTAGGAGTTCCAATTTCTTTATTCATTCCTCCCGGGGCTGCTCTCCCAGGAAGGGCATCCGCAGGGCTACTCGCTTCTGCAACCGCTGGTCTTCCGTGGGGAGTCTCTCGTCCCGCATATACTCCACAATACCCAGTACCTGGTACCAGATGACTTTGCGGACTGCATCTCGGTCATCCATGACACCCTCATCGTACTCCACTGCTGTTTCCATTCTGGTGCTGTCAGGGTCGCTGTACTAGGACATGCGTTGCCCTCAAATTGTAAAATCCATGGAATGGTGTCTCCTGTAGCTGCCCTTCTGGCTGTGGGAATGATCCCGCCGCTTGCCACCAATGTAACGGATCTCCTAGCACGCCACCGGGTACCTCCATTGATAAATGCTCCCAGTGCCTCCCGAGGACTCCAAGCACTCCGCTCGACACCACCACAGGAACTAGGAACAGCTCTTACAAGAGCTAGTAGTTATAGCCAGGGGAGTATAGCAAATCTTCAGCGTATAGCAATCCCCACACACATGAGACGAGGCTCTATGTTGAATGTAAAACAGGAACACTTTATTGAGGGCTACCCGCCCGTATTTATGCAGGTCCCCATCTGGTGTACACGCCCCTAGGGGACCAGAAGGAAGACTGTGACACAGGACAGATACGTAGCACTCAGGATACACAGACACAACACATCCCCACAATGCATCATGGTTTCCTCCTCTCTGCCCTGGAAACACCCGAGGAGCAATTCAATTATCTCTCAGGACAAAGGGAAATCACCAATACACATGTGGGAACAACAGGACAGTAATCACCACCCAAACACACAATGTCACACCCTCACAGCAAACACAGACATTTAACATATTCCCAGATAGCTCAAGTCTGAGTGCATATCATTAGGTGAATAGCACTCAGAATACACAAATACAATAAATACACAAATACAATAAAATTAGCTATCTGGGTACCATTTTTAGTCCATACGGATGGGTCTGTCACACGCCTCAAAACCCCACATGTCCCCATATGGCTTGGATCTGAGCGCTCAGATGCCACAAACACAGTCAAATCACCATGGGGTTTAACCACCTCAGCCCCCAGTGCTTAAACACCCTGAAAGACCAGGCCACTTTTTACACTTCTGACCTACACTACTTTCACCGTTTATTGCTCGGTCATGCAACTTACCACCCAAATGAATTTTACCTCCTTTTCTTCTCACTAATAGAGCTTTCATTTGGTGGTATTTCATTGCTGCTGACATTTTTACTTTTTTTGTTATTAATCGAAATTTAACGATTTTTTTGCAAAAAAATGACATTTTTCACTTTCAGTTGTAAAATTTTGCAAAAAAAACTACATACCCCACATGTGACCCCATTTTGGAAAGAAGACACCCCAAGGTATTCAATGAGGGGCATGGCGAGTTCATAGAATTTTTTTTTTTTTGCACAAGTTAGCGGAAATTGATATTTTTTATTTTTTTCTCACAAAGTCTCCCGTTCCGCTAACTTGGGACAAAAATTTCAATCTTTCATGGACTCAATATGCCCCTCACGGAATACCTGGGGGTGTCTTCTTTCCGAAATGGGGTCACATGTGGGGTATTTATACTGCCCTGGCATTCTAGGGGCCCTAAAGCGTGAGAAGAAGTCTGGAATATAAATGTCTAAAAAATTTTACGCATTTGGATTCCGTGAGGGGTATGGTGAGTTCATGTGAGATTTTATTTTTTGTCACAAGTTAGTGGAATATGTGACTTTGTAAGAAAAAAAAAAAAATTCCGCTAACTTGGGCCAAAAAAAAGACTGAATGCAGCCTTACAGGGGGGGGGGGGGGGGGGGGGATCAATGACAGGGGGGTGATCAATGACAGGGGGGTGATCAGGGAGTCTATATGGGGTGATCACCCAACTGTCATTGATCACCCCCCTGTAAGGCTGCATTCAGACGTCCGTATGATTTTTACGGATCCGATCAGTCTATCAGTGGATCCGTAAAAATCATGCGGACATCTGAATGGAGCTTTACAGGGGGGTGATCAATGACAGAGGGGTAATCAATGACAGGGGGGTGATCAGGGAGTCTATATGGGGTGATCACCACAGTCATTGATCACTCCCCTGTAAGGCTGCATTCAGACGTCCGTATGATTTTTACGGATCCGATCAGTCTATCAGTGGATCCGTAAAAATCATGCGGACATCTGAATGGAGCTTTACAGGGGGGTGATCAATGACAGAGGGGTAATCAATGACAGGGGGGTGATCAGGGAGTCTATATGGGGTGATCACCTCCGTCATTGATCACTCCCCTGTAAGGCTGCATTCAGACGTCCGTATGATTTTTACGGATCCGATCAGTCTATCAGTGGATCCGTAAAAATCATGCGGACATCTGAATGGAGCTTTACAGGGGGGTGATCAATGACAGAGGGGTAATCAATGACAGGGGGGTGATCATGGAGTCTATATGGGGTGATCACCACAGTCATTGATCACTCCCCTGTAAGGCTGCATTCAGACGTCCGTATGATTTTTACGGATCCGATCAGTCTATCAGTGGATCCGTAAAAATCATGCGGACATCTGAATGGAGCTTTACAGGGGGGTGATCAATGACAGGGGGGTAATCAATGACAGGGGGGTGATCAGGGAGTCTATATGGGGTGATCACCTCCGTCATTGATCACTCCCCTGTAAGGCTGCATTCAGACGTCCGTATGATTTTTACGGATCCGATCAGTCTATCAGTGGATCCGTAAAAATCATGCGGACATCTGAATGGAGCTTTACAGGGGGGTGATCAATGACAGAGGGGTAATCAATGACAGGGGGGTGATCAGGGAGTCTATATGGGGTGATCACCACAGTCATTGATCACTCCCCTGTAAGGCTGCATTCAGACGTCCGTATGATTTTTACGGATCCGATCAGTCTATCAGTGGATCCGTAAAAATCATGCGGACATCTGAATGGAGCTTTACAGGGGGGTGATCAATGACAGGGGGGTGATCAGGGAGTCTATATGGGGTGATCACCTCCGTCATTGATCACTCCCCTGTAAGGCTGCATTCAGACGTCCGTATGATTTTTACGGATCCGATCAGTCTATCAGTGGATCCGTAAAAATCATGCGGACATCTGAATGGAGCTTTACAGGGGGGTGATCAATGACAGGGGGGTAATCAATGACAGGGGGGTGATCAGGGAGTCTATATGGGGTGATCAGGGGTGATCAAGGGCTAATAAGGGGTTAATAAGTGACGGGGGGGGGGGGTGTAGTGTAGTGGTGCTTGGTGCAACATATTACTGAGCTGCCTGTGTCCTCTGGTGGTCGATCCAAACAAAGGGGACCACCAGAGGACCAGGTAGCAGGTATATTAGACGCTGTTATCAAAACAGCGTCTAATATACCTGTTAGGGGTTAAAAAAATCACATCTCCAGCCTGCCAGCGAACGATCGCCGCTGGCAGGCTGGAGATCCACTCGCTTACCTTCCGATCCTGTGAACGCGCGCGCCTGTGTGCGCGCGTTCACAGGAAATCTCGCGTCTCGCGAGAGGACGCACCGGCGCGTCCACCCAGAACAACAGGACCGCCGCAAAGACGCAATCCTGCGTACGGCGGTCCTGAGGAGGTTAAGTTTTGCATGGGCTGATGAGAGGGCCCATAATCCTGGGGCAAGAGGCTGGCAACCAGGCCCCTCCAAAACCCAGTGGCGAGGTTATTTTCGCCACACAGGGCATCCGCGTTTCCCTGTAAACGGCCTGCCCTGTGTTCCACTGAAAACTTAAAGTTTTGTAGGGAGAGAAACCATCGGGTGACCCGGGCATTTCTGTCCTTGGCCTGGCTCATCCACTTGAGAGGGGAGTGGTCAGTCACCAGGCGGAATTTTCTCCCCAATAAATAATAGCGGACAGATTCTAGTGCCCACTTGATAGCCAGGCACTCTCTCTCCACTATACTATACCGGGTCTCGGCTGGGGTGAACTAACGGCTGAGGAAGACAATAGGATGCTCCTCCCCGTTGACTTCCTGAGACAGTATAGCACCGAGGCCTACTTCGGAGGCATCGGTCTGTACTATAAACTCCCTTTTGAAGTCCGGTGTCACCAAAATCGGGGACCCGCACAGGGCCGACTTCAAAGTGGAGAAAGCCTCTTCCGCTCAATCATCCCAGCGAACTATCATTGACTTGTGTCCCTTCAAGACTCCTGTCAAGGGCACGGCTAGTGTAGCAAAGTGGGGAACAAACCTCATGTAATAGCCCACCATTCCCAGGAATTACTTTATTTGCCTAGTGGAGACAGGTCGGGGCTAATTTTGTATCACCTCTATTTTGTTCACTTGGGGTTTGATGACTCCATGCCCAATGACATACTCCAGGTACTTAGTCTCTTCTAACCCTATAGCACATTTTTTGGGGTTAATGGTTAGGCCAGCTTTCCAAAGGGAATCCACTACAGCCTGCACTTTGGGTAGGTGACTTTCCCAGTCAGTACAGGTAAGCCGAAGCGTACCGCCGATGTGGACGAAGCACGATGTCCATTAGTCGCTAAAAGGTGGCGGGGGTGCCATGCAGACCAAAGAGTAAGACCTTATATTGATACAGCCCCTCAGGCGTGATGAATGCAGTTTTCTCTTTGCCAGCCTCCATTAAGGGCACCTGCCAGTACCCTTTCATGTGGTCAAAAACAGAAAAATACCGGGCTTGTCCGAACCGGGGCATGGGATATGCATCGAATTTGGAAACCTCACTACGTTTTTGAAAGTCGTTACAAAACCGGCTTGGGTATCGATACTATAGGACTGGCCCACTCACTTTTTGACTCCTCGATGATGTCTAGCTGCAACATTAGCTGCATCTCCTCCGTTATGGCTTGTCGCAGAGCCTCATGCTGGATTATGGAAGTGCGTCCAGGGAGGTCCGAGAACACATCCGTGTTCCGACTAACAAACTCCCTGGCCTCCTGAGTCTGTTTAGAGGAGAGGCTTTCAGCAATTTTTACTGTGGCAGCCGCCTCTCTTGCATCAGACAGAGGGGGCGGTACCTCTTCTCCTAGAAAACCCAGCTGCGGGCTGTCTTCTGTACAGGTTTCCTATCTTTCCACGGTTTGAGTAAATTCATATGGTAAACCTGCTCCGGCTTTCACCGCCCTTGCTGGTGTACCTTGTAGTTTACATCTCCAATTTTCTTGAGTACCTCGTAGGGCCCCTGCCACTTAGCCAGCAACTTACTGTCCACCGTCGGCACCAGAACCAAAACCTGATCACCTGGGTTAAAGATCTGGACCCAAGCCTGCCGATTATATGCCCGACTCTGGCCTTGCTGAGCTGCCTCCATATGCTCCCTAACAATAGGCAACACTGTCTCTATCCGATCTTGCATATGGGTAACGTACTCAAAAACACTTTTATGTAGAGTGTGTTGTTGTTCCCACGCCTCTTTGGCCACGTCCAAGAGACCGCGAGGGTGTCTGCCATATAGCAGTTCGAAGGGCGAGAACCGAGTAGAGGCCTGGGGTACCTCTCGCACTGCAAGCATGAGATAGGGCAGAAGGAGGTCCCAGTCCATCCCATCTTTAGCTACCACCCTTTTCAACATATTTTTTTATGTTTGGTTAAACCTTACTACCAGACCGTCCGTTTGCGGATGGTAAACGGACGTCCGTAGCTGTTTTATGTGCAGCAACTTAGAGTTTCCTCATCACCTTGGACCTAAAAGGGGTCCCTTGTTCAGTCAGAACCTTTTTAGGTAGTCCTACTCGGGAAAACATCTCCATAAACTCCTTAGCTATGAGTTTGGCAAAGATATGTTGCAGTGGCACAGCCTCCGGGTACCGAGTGGCGTAGTCTAGAATGACTAAGATGTGTTGATGTCCTATGGCGGACTTCGGTAATGGGCCTATGAGGTCCATAGCTATTCGGTCAAATGGTACTTCGATAATCGGGAGAGGTACTAGGGGACTACGGAAATGTGGCTGGGGGCTAGTTATCTGGCAGGTCGGGTAAGACTTACAAAACTCTTCCACTGCTTTGAATATGCTGTAGAAAAAGATCCTGAGTTTTATGCACCCCAGGTGACCCCCGAGAATGTGTTGGTGGGCTAGATCTAACACAAGCTTGTGATAATCCTTGGGGAACACCAACTGTTCAATAGGGTCACCCCGTAGTTGGTTTACCTGATACAACATATCCACGTCTCCACATCTCCCACCATCACACTTACCGGGGTTGTCTCCCCCTCTTCCACCAAAGTGGCAATCACCCCTACCACTGGTCCTTCGGTCTCAGGTTCCTAGGGTTCTGGTCTCCCCCCTGAGCCAGGTTACCCCTGTCTCATGGGTATCAGTCACTTTCATAGCAGGCCACAGTGCCGGGAAGCCTGGGAAGTTTCTCCCTATTATGAGTTCATAATGTAGATTTGTGGCGATAGCCACCTCGTGGGTCCATCTACCGGCCACCGTAGTTAGAGACACCACCGTGGTGGGGTAGTCTTTTAAGTCTCTGTGGATGCACATCCCCCCGACTTTCAGGCAAGTATACTCAGTGCGCCGCACCAGGGTAGCCCTTACAAGGATCACCAGACTCCCTGAGTCCAGCAGAGCCTCCGCCGAAGTGTCTCCCACTTTCACCTGGCACAAATGATCTAGAGACTCTGGGGTACCTGTTGCACACAGCCTCCTGGCATATAGCGACTGACGGTAGCCATAGTTAGTGTCCATGGGCTCAACCCGATGGGGACAGTCAGCCCTTACATGGCCAGGCTCCTGACACCGCCAGTAGACTATTGGAGCCAGGTCTGCCTTGGGTACATCCTGGGCGGGTTTTATTGGCTCAAATCTCCGGGCCTGGGGTGGAGATTTCCAGGGTTTGCCGACCCCCCTCCCGACAGAACCCTCCTTTTGATTCCTGGTAGCTTCATAGCATTCCACCAGGTCCACCATCTCAAGGGTATTGCCAGGAGACACCTGACCGATCCAGTGCTGGAGAGGATATGGCAAAGCCCTCCAGAAAGTATCGGCTAACAGACGATCCAGCATAGCAGTGGGACTCAGCACGTCAGGCTGTAGCCATTTTTGTAAGAGGTGAAGTAAGTTATAATACTGGAGTCTTGCAGGCTCATCCGGGTTGAACCCCCACTGATACACCCGCTGGGCTCGGACCAACACATTCACCCCCAGTCTTGCCAAAATCTCACCCTTGACTTACTGGTAGTCGACCACTTGATCGTCCGGCAAGTCGAAATACACCCGCTGGGAATTGGATGCCAGGAACAGAGTGACGACCTCAGCCCACTGGTCACGGCGTAGCTTTTCCCTGATGCCCACTTTCTCGTACATCGCCAGGTAGGTTTCGATGTTGTCTCTGGGGGTCATCTTAGGAATTGCGGCACGGACTGCTTTCTGGGCATCGTGGACGCTCGGGGTTGCTCCTGCTGTCTGCAAAGCCATCATGCGTTGTAGCAGCAACTGGTTAGTCTCCTGCTGCTGCTTATTAGCCTCGCATTGCTGCAGGTTTGTCTCTCGCTGCTGCAGATTAGCCTCCATGAGGGCCTTCACAACAGTCTCCATTTTGTTGTGAGGCACTGGTTGTAATACAGCTGGTTTAATCTACGACATACAACCATGCCTCAAAAATGCAGAAACCCAAAAAAATCCACGTTCACGCCAGTCTCACTGCTAGTGCCCGCATCCTCCACCAATTGTGGGGTTTCTCTCTGGTAGACAGGATTAGCGGACGCAACAACAAGTTATTTGGATCAAACAGTTCAGTGTTTTATTCACACTTTAGGCAAGTGACAAAACAAGCAGTCATATTCAAACAAAAAGTCATCTTGCTGTGCAGGTGGTAATTCACACTATGTGGCAATTCTGCCTCAAAGAGTCCTTGACCACAGCAGCACCAACCTGTTTTCACGGCAAACAGGTAGCAAGCCTTTATCCAGACATAAGGCTCCCAGATCCCAACACAGAGGCGTGGCTTCTGAGCCCAGCTGCCTATTTAAGGACAGCCAGGTGCTGCCAAAACCCGGACCGGCACTCTCACTGTGTCACACTACCTAAATTTCTACATTATTTTCACATTAAAACATTTACTAAGTGGCTAACTAATAACGGAGAATTCCCTTGGTGAATCAGAAGTTGAGGAAATGTGTTAATTAGGCCTCATGCACAGGACCATATCCATTTTGCAGTCTGCACACTGTGGAACTGCAAAATACAGATATCGGCCATGTGCATATGCCGCATTTTTATACTAGAACTAGCTATTCTTGTCCACAACATGGAAGGGCCACATGGATGCCATCTGTGTGCTGTCTGCGTTTATTGTGGACTCATAGAAATGAATGGGTCCGTGTGCGATCTGTTTTAAATGCAGATTGGACGTGAACCAAAATTACAGTCGTGCATAAGGCTTAAAAAGCAGGTGGATTGATGCTTTAAATAAACTGGAACATAATGATTACAAGAGATTTATATAGCACAATATGCAGAATACTCTGTCAGTGAATAATTCCAGCAACAATTATGACACATGAGGAAGGAAGACAGTTTTATAACCAATTTTATTATCCGTTATTTGTGTGTTAACGAATGTGCATAGTAATAAGCCTTTTAGTTTGCCTGCCCTATTATGTTCAGATTTTATAGTAAAACCCCATGAAATACTCATAAACTCTTTTTTCTGTACCATAATTTACACCTGCATTTCATTTCTGTATTTAGAACCTGAATATGGAGCACATGTTGCAGCTAGCTAGCCTCTTAATTTTAGGCTTCTTCATACAGTCTTTCCACTTATTACAATATTGAATTATACCTGTCTTTCTGCCCTCTCACATATAATCAATTTATCCTTATTACTTCAAATCGGAGTACTGAAAGTCCATCTGCCATAGTCATGTGTGGTTTAGGCTAGGGCTACACAATAAGTTGTGCAACAAAAAGGGTACAACTACACTGCGACATGTGTAGCACTAATGTTGCACAACATTTTTTATAATGATAGTCAAAGGTGTCACACTGCGACATGCTGCAACTGTGACCCGACAGTCGCACAAAAATCTTGGATGGAGTTTTTGCGACTGTGTCGCAGTTGCAGCTTGTCACATGTCGCAGTGAGACACCATTGACTATCATTATAAAAAATGTGTGACTTTTCTGCGGCAAGAAGTTGCGCAACAAATGTCACCGTGTAGCCCTAGCCTTAGGCTGATTTTAAATAAGTCCACATTTTTGCCCCCATATTATGGCCACTTCACCATTCATTCTCTAGGGGTTTCCCATTCCGGACATTGGTGCATGTCCCAGAGGCACGGTGGATATGCAGTACATGTCTATAATGGGAATAAGTCTTTAATCAAGTAATTATATTCACTGTTGTATTTTATGGGCTGGCATATCAGCAGGCTAATTTTTTCTACTTACAATATATGGAGATTACAGGGTATAGAAGTACATGGTCATCTATCTTCAAGAAGTCCCATGTAGAAAATATATTCTCTAATGACAGGCATCCAGGAAAGTTTAGTAAAGAGGTCTTCTGGGATTTTGATATTGATGGCCTATTCTTAGGATCAGTGTCGGACTAGGGCCTAGGGCCCAACAGTTAAATTCATTCATAGACCATCAATATGAAAATCCTGGAAAACACCTTTAAATGCCGGGGAGTGAAATAATTGGCTAAGAAACATGTAATACATAGGGTTAACAGCCCTTCCCCCCCCCCCCCCCCCCACACACACACATGATGTCCCTACACATAAGTGGATTATTCGAGAAAGAGGCCAAGAAAAATGGTCCTTCCTGGTAATGGAAGACTACACTGTAATAATTGAAAGTTCCAGTATTTTGTTATGGTCCACCTTCTTCTGGTACCTCTTGTGTATCCACTCCTCATCTGCACAATACTAGTTAATGGGATTCATTAATGATCAGACTCATGCAGAAGGGCATGAGAAGTGCAGCATCTTGTGCCTTCTAAGCTGACAAAATCAATGACAAAATCAATGTCTGACACCCTGCTTTATAAATATAAATGTGCATTGAGGAGTAAAAGCTAGTTGAGAAAGGCTGTTCTGTCAGTGGCTTACACTATGATGGTGGACATATTCCCTGCTTCTGTAGCTGGGATTGCATCTCTATCAGGACAAGAGCAATGAGTATTTGCCTATGCTAATAAGTTGGGGCTGATTTAAAGTCCATTAAGAAGGTTAAGGCATGCTTGAACAGCATTAAATAATGGCATTTAAAGTTGTGCAGCAGACACTGAATTGCCTCATTCTTCAGCTGCATGCCTTGCAGACGTTCTTCTCCTGGTCCAGGTCATCATCTCAACAATGATGGGATTTTTGTTCTTCCTATGATTCGCCGCCTAGCAACTGTTGGTGGGTGATGGAGGCCGCTTTGTCAGGCAGCTATTACAGACAACTCAGATTCTTGCAGTTGCTGTGCGATAAACCTGTGAATAGTGCAGTTCCTTTGCTTTGTCTTTTAGACTAAAATTAGAATAAAGAGGCCAATCATTATTATTAAGAATATGAACTGCAGATAAATAATTTATACGATTCAGAATTGTAAATGCAAACATACCATTACTTTGTCTCTAGTATTTTCTGTGAGGGTGGAAAAAAAAAATCTCTCCTCATGTATTCATATTGTTTTCCAAGAAAAGACCATGATTTCTGTATGGATGTATTATCAACAAGTACCATAAAGGGGCAGTGGCGTCTCTAGCTTTCATATTTTTTTTGGGGGGGGGGGCACACTGGGGGCCAGGACAAAAGTAGGGGGGGGGGGTAGCTATAACAACGATACATTTACACAAGTATGCTTAGAAATGCTGCGATACTTTACCCAATACCTAAAACCGCAACAGGGAAGAAAAGTCCTGCTGTCAGGATTTCAACATGTCCTAGTTGCCTGTGGATGATACTGTTATAGGGAGGGGGATCTATGGATGACACTGGTATGGAGGGGGATCTGTGGATGACACATACCATATATAATAATGAGAGAGAAGAAGAAATGAATCGCACATCCACTGCTAATGCTATGATCTCATCCCTGCATTTCTGCAGGAGACAGCACTAAATAGCGCATGTGTACTACCTCCATGCTACATGCTAAATGAGGCATTTGTGTACATTTTGATCAAAAGGCAATAAGCCCACTCACCATGCCAAGGTTGCCTCTATGAGTGGGTCCTAACCTAAAATTGGCGCAGCGCTGCACGGCGACCGCCAGCGCTGTGGCGCCATCCAGGCCAGCGGCGGGACCCAGTGGCCAAACAGCACCCCTGCTGCTTGACCATGCCGTACCTAGCTCTGGGTCCCACCAACCAGCCAGGAAAACAGCACAGCGGCCCCCACGCAGCACCACACCATGTGAACAGTTGTCAAGGCTCACCTGCTCTGAAGCTCACAGGAACTCCAACTGAGAGCATAATAGGCTAATTTAAACCCTGCTACTGAATACTAGGCTAATTAAAATCACCTGGCTAGTGGAAGGAGTGCAGATCCAGGGACAGAGTTCTATGTATAAAATAATGAGAGAAGAAGAAATGAATCGCACATCCACTGCTAATGCTATGATCTCATCCCTGCATTTCTGCAGGAGACAGCACTGAATAGCGCATGTGTACTACCTCCATGCTACATGCTAAATGAGGCATTTGTGTACATTTTGATCAAAATGCAATAAGCCCACTCACCACGCCAAGGTTGCCTCTATGAGTGGGTCCTAACCTAAAATTGGCGCGGCGCTGCACGGCATCTTATGCTATATGTATCATCCACAGATCCACCCCATGACAGTGTCATCCACAGATCCCCCTCTATAACAGTGTCATCCACAGATCCCCTCCATATAACAGTGTCATCCACAGATCTCCCTCCATATAACAGTGTCATCCACAGATCTCCCTCCCCGTCCCCCAGGAGTGTACATTTGACTTTTCTAAACTGTAATCCATATCCTGCAGTAACTTTAACTTTAAATTAGGATTCAGCGGCCGCTCATCTCTACTAGTACCTTAACCTTACACCACTCAGCTAGCTTCGGTAACAGAGCCAGGCTACAGCCTACAGGCACTGCCTGTTAGTTGTTGCTAAGCGAGCGCTGATTTCTGCAGGTCAGAGGATACGGATTACAGTTTAGAAGAAATGTACACTCCTGTGAGCGGTCCAGACCAGTGGCGGATCCAGAGCCTGGTCTCTTCCAGATTATTTTCTGTCTGCCGCCACAAAACAATGGTGCTTATAGAGCAGACTACACAGTGTAGAGGTATACTGTATATTGTGGGGCACAGTGTATGCTAAATGTGTATAACATAAACATATTTCATATGAAAACTTACAATTACTTGGCTTTGCCCTTGGGGATCTCGGACACCACTTCAACACTTTGGCTGCGGGGCTCAGCGGAGCTGATGTTGTGTTTTATCCTAATGAGAAAAATTTCATAATAAGGATTTGGAGAAGGGGCAGAGGGATAGCAGAGCAGGAAGAGGCTGGTGCTGCTACTAGGGGGTGAAGGGCTAAATAGAATAAGCTATATGATCTGTATGAAGGACAGGATGCTGGGTCACATCATACTAGGGGGAGAATATGTTTACATTAGCCTTATGTCCATATAGGGAATGGATTCTGCCCAGCAACAGTGAATATGTGAATCACATCTGTTTCCAATATGTGTGGATGAATGTCTATAAAGATTAGTGTTGATCACGAATATTCGAATTGCGATTTTTAATCGCGAATATCGGCACTTCGAGAATTCGCGAATATTAAGAATATCCCAAAATATATTCGTAATCGCGAACATTCTATTTTAAAAAAAAAATACCAGTTCATGCAAATTCTCGAATATATGGCGAATATTCGCCCAAATATTTGCAAAATATCGCGAATTCGAATATTGCCCCTGCCGCTCATCACTAATAAAGATGCTGGATTCTTAGAATTAAATCAGAACTGTTTCAGAAACACTGTCTGAGTGTATCATTGAGACGAGTTCTCCGGGTGCCTGTCTGTGGAGACAAAGGAAGAATCAGGGTGCATTCAGAAGAAGATTTCTTTCAGCTGGGGGCTCTGTCCGGGATAGAACATACAGGATCTCGGTAAGTACGGAACATTCCTGTCTTTAATGACTGGGGACATTCCGATGCTTTCCGACAAACATACTGTTGTTTCTATTTTAAATCCACTTAAGGCACACTGAAAGGAATAATATCTATCTTTAGGCAAGATAGACTATAAATAGACTACTGGCCAAGTCTAACAGATAAATTCTTTAGGGAAGGATTTAAAAGAGGAATTATTTTGGGAAGAATTCAAATAGTATCTGCTCCCTGATTTCTCTTTGTCAGCCAATTTCTATTGCTTCTTATCTGTCGCTTTCTTTATGCTCTCTTGTATGTTATGATGATGTTATGAAGCATTAAGTAATTTTTATGCTGAAGGTAAGCAGCAAATGATACTGTGAAAACTGTACTAACTTTATTGTGTGTGTCCTGGATAACCGTAAGACGTCCCACTATTCTGGCGAGGGGAAACCCGCTAACCCAGAAACTAGTGAACGCAAGTGACGGTTTGAAGGGATAATACTAACAGTCAGTTGAGAAGGGTTGAGCATAGACATAAGTCCTCTCTAACCAGTTGACAGGAATTGTCGGAGCCTTTACGGTTCAGTACAGCCAGTCCTTGGGAGAGTTCAGCTCTGCTTCCGTCTCAGTTAAGTTATAAGAAATGGGTGCAAAGCAAGGAAAGGTCTCTCCACCCCCTCTGTATGTAGGAGAAACATGTGAGGATTATGTAGCCCGGGTCTGTGGTACTAATTATTATTTAGTTACTCCCTGGGTGGATAATATGGCAGGATGGACAGAGGGGATGAAGAGTATAAATTCGTTCCCTCAGGAAGGGGCTAATGACACCTTCCATATGGACATGGTAAAAGGGTTATGTTTGGGTGACACTGAAGCTTACCCATATTATGGTCCAGACCCCCAGTGGGACATGCAGTATATGAAGATGGGAGGGTAAAATTGGCTTACTTATGCACCATATTGGTATGACAGACCAAATAAAAAGGTTAAGAAACTGAAGGCAGAGAACCAGGAGGGATATAAAAAGAAACATGAGTTAGAAAAAGAATTGACAAGGGGTTCACTTCAGAAGCCCCCTCCTCCCTATTTAGGAAATATCCGACAGATATATCCATCCCTTTCAAAAGATGACTTGGATTTACTGGCTGGATATACTGCTACCAATATCCAACCACCTACAGCTCCCCAGCTCCCACAGCCACCTCCGCAGTTGCCACAACCTATGCCTGATCAGAGTGGTCAGGATCCAGCGGCTGGTGCTGTTGGTGCTGGGGATGTCATAGCTCCCATGTGCCTTAGATCACAAAAGTATTTTCCCAAACCTGAACATATATCTCATCCTGATGAGGACAATGACCCTGAGGAACAGTTCCCTTTTATGACTGTAGGGGACACTTTGCTAAAGAAACCTATTGAAGTAGATGATATTAATAAGATTGTTAAACACTGCCCTAAACCCTCTTCATCTTCATCTGGGACATTTCATTATTTGAAAAGAGCTTGTAAAGGGAGATGTCTGACTCAGGAGGATATGCGCCTTATAATAGATGGGATCATTGGGCACTATTTCCCCTGGGATTTGAGTAAGGTCCCCTCTATAAGCACTATAGAGCCCCCGAATACGCCGGCTGGAAATTATAAATTAAATACTGAGGCAGGCATAGACACAATGTGGGAAGAAATTAAGTGTGAAATGGAGAGGTGTTTTCAGACTAGGTCCTCGTTGCCAACTGCTGTAGCCTGTAAACAAAAATCAGGAGAGTCTGTTCTAGACTTTTGGAAGAGATTTAATGAAGTTTGGACTCTGGAGGCAGGAATGAGTATTCAGGATAATATGCATTCTATGCTCATTCAGACCTTCCTTACCAACCTACAGCCACATCTCCAGCTTACTGTTAAACAAATGATCTCCGAATCGCCTGGTCTTAATAAAGATCAATTTTAAAGTAAGTTAATGGAGAAAGATGCGGCGGGTTGTTTTGAAATGGTAAGACCTAAAGAGGCCCATTACCAAACACAGGATAGGAATTGTCCCTCAAATCAGCCCAATAGGGGAAGTGGCAGAAGAAGGGGTAGAGGGCCATGCTCTGGGAGAGGGGGGAATAATAGAAATCGTTCTGCAGGTTGCTTTAATTGTGGTAAGACTGACCACTGGATCAGTCGATGCCCTTACCCACTCAGGCAAACTGCCCTACATGATACCCAAGCTCAAGGCACCCAACCATATCCACAAGCTCAGATCCGAGATTCCCCCCCCCCCCCCACTGCCACAGCCCCAGCCCCAGAATAATACCCCTCGTTTTCCTGTAGCCTGGGGGCAGCAGACATCACAATGAGGATGCCCGGGGGACAGTATCCCAGCATTCACTCTCATCACAAACCACTATAAGGAATCACCACTGATTGTGTTAACCATAGAGGGATGTCCTCTCCCTTTTTCTTGTGGATTCTGGTGCTACTAGTAGTACTATATGTGAGGATTATTATAGTGGTCCAAGAGAGAATGCTGAGCCCTCTGTGGGAATTAATGGGATACTGATCAGATCTTATAAAACTCCTCCCCTCCCGATCCAACATCCATACAAGCACCAGTCAATGTTCACACACAGTTTTAGGATCATTCCAAATTGTCCGGTGAGTTTATTAGGGAGAGATTTGTTTGTTCTGTTAAAGTTGCAGTTGGGGATTAGCAAGATGGGACACCTACATGTCACATCCTCAGTTATGCCCATTCATGTACCAAAGGATAATTGTTTCTTATATTTGGAATGCCAACCTCAGGATCCGCTACTTGATGCGGTTCCTCCTGAGGTTTGGGCAAATACTGACCAAGATGTTGGCCTTATCTCTTGTACACCATATAAGGCAATTCTTAAGCCCGGCGCTGCACCTGTTTATATTAAACAATACCTCCTTTCCCCAGAAAAAGAAAAGGGGATTGAGTCTATGTTGATGGAATTCCTAGAGGCAGGGGTTATTATCAACCTAGTGAGAAAGGCTGATAATACCTTTAGGTTTGTCCAGGATCTTAGAGCGGTAAATGCACAGATCATACCCATAGCCCCTGTGGTTCCAGACGTACCATCTCTGCTATCAGCAATTCCTGACCCATGCAGAGTTTTTCTCTGTTATTGATTTAAAGAACGCATTTTTTTCTGTCCCAGTTGACAAGGAAACACGGCCACTTTTTGCTTTTACATTAAAATTTCGCCAGTATACTTGGTGTACAATGCCTTAGGGTTATGTAGACTCCCCAGTAGTCTACTCCATTGTCCTCCAAGTTACACTGCGCCCTTGGACTGCCCCTCATGGTTCTGTCCTTCTACAATATGTGGACGATCTCCTCATATGTAGTCCTACTCAGGAGGCCTGCAAGGCAGACTGTGTTAGTTTATTACTGTGGTTATGTGAAAGTGGTCACAAATTACATTGGTGTATGGAAAGTATTGAGTATTTGGGCTTTGTTCTCAGTAAAGGTGAGAGGAAAATCAGCCATGCCACAATTACCTCCGTACTGGGTCTGCCCCGCCCACAAACCAAGAAAGACATGTTGACCTTTCTTGGCATGATCGGTTACTGCCGCCAATTGCTGATTGTTCCTACTATGATAATATTCTGAGACAAGCCACTAATACTGATATGCCTGACGTCATTAAATGGTCTGAGGAAATGTTACAAGCTTTTAGTCATTTGAAATGTGCGATGGTTTCAAGTCCTGGTTTGGGCCTACCCGACTATGGCGTGATGTTTCACTTATTTGCCAGGGACAATTTTAAAACCATGGCGGGAGTCCTGCCGCAAATTCATGGAGGCAAATTCCTCCCTTTTGCTTTTTTCTCAAAAGTGGTTCCCGTACAGGTTCAGGGCATGCCTTCGTGTCTCAGGAGTTTGGCAGCCTGTGCTATGGTCGCTGAGATGGCCACGCCTATCACCCTAGGTCATCCCACCCCTCTGCATACCTCACACAATGTTCAGGCCCTATTGAAGAACATACATACACAACATATGTCAGCACAAAGATTGAGTGGATATGAAGTTTTGTTGCTATTTAATCCTCAACTTCATATCAAATACTCAGCACCCACATTCGGACCAATGGCTATACTGAATGCCCTACTTGGCTACAAGGGAGAGCAGGATGATTTGCCTCCTCCCCATGCATGTACTGAACTTATACATGAACATACCTCACCTAGGCCTGACTTACAGTCCACACCCATTGAAGAAGCACCTGATATTTTTGTGGATGGATCCTGTTCACGCCCTAATGACAACACTTATCATGCAGGATACACAGTGGTTCAACTCCCTGATGTTATACTGGAATCGAATCCTATACCTTTTCAGTCAGCCCAAGCAGCTGAACTGATTGCTCTCACTAGAGCTTGTTGTCTTTTTGAGGGGAGAGATTTAAATGTTTACACCGATTCCAAGTATGCCTTTGGGGTTGTACATGATCATGGGGTAATCTGGCAGAGGAGAGGCTTCATAGCTGCAGATGGGAGACAAATTTCACATTCCACCCTAGTACATGATCTCCTGGCCGCCATCCAATTACCAAGCAAAGTTGCTATTATCCATTGTAAGGCACATACTGGTCTCCAAACACACATAGCTAAAGGGAATGCCCTAGCTGATCACGCAGAAAAAGAGGCTACTATTAGAACGGCAGCAACAGTTCAAATGCCCACCCTAGTTCCAGACATTACCCTTACTGACAATCTATTGCTCAGCCTCCAGGATTTGGCTACCAGTAGTGACAAAATAGAATGGCAGTCGGTAGGTGCAGTACAAGACCCTAATACAGGTCTTATCTGCAAAGAGGGGAAACCATGTATCCCAGTTGCAAGTGCCCCGATTTTAATTGCACAATATCATGGTCTTGGCCATAGGGGAGCACAGGCAACCACTGACCTCATTCGGAGAGATTTTTTTATACCAGGTCTTAGATCAAAGGTACAATCTTATGTTTCATGGTGTATTATATGTCTCAGAAACAATCCAAATAATTCAAAGAAGGCCCAACACCAGCATCTGAATATTACCCGACTTCGCCATTCACTCACTTACAAATTGACTTCACCCATATCCCAAAGACAGGAAGAAAGCAGGAGTATACCCTTGTAATTGTGGATATGTTCTCTAGATGGCAGGAGGTCTTTCCTACCACTTGTGGTAAAAATTTTGTTACAAGAGATCATCCCCAGATTGACTCAGATAATGGCCCAGATTTTGCGTCCAGGGTATGTAAGGAGCTTTCCAAAGCCCTTAGGATTGACTGGAAGTTTCACCTCACTTATCACCCACAGAGTTCCGGGGTAGTAGAAAGAATGAATAGAACAATTAAAGCGAAAATAAGAAAAATTACTGGAGGCACATTCACTAATTGGAAAAAGTTCTTGCCTATAGCCCTAGCAGAAATTAGGATGCAGCCTAATAAGAATACTGGTTACTCGCCATTTGAGGTCCTAATGGGAAGACCCTTCCCCACCCCTTGGGGTCCAAAGGCCCCTGTGATAGAAGGGGATCTAGAAGTAGTACAGGCAGAATATGTGAGGAAACTTGTAGAAACTTTAGATCAAATTGAACGAGATGTTGCTCGTGCCTCTCCTTTCTCTCCACAGGAACCTACGCATCCTTTCCAACCAGGAGACGTGGTGATAGTCCAATGCCTGGCAAAAGGACGAAAACAGACTGAGTTCCCGTTTGGACCACCCACCCGAGTGGTAGCAGTCAGCAGAACAGCGATTCTCACAGAAGAGGCTCCAATCTGGATTCACGCTAGCAGAGTGAAAAGGGTCCCTGAGGCTTCTTCTCCAGTGATGGACAAAGACAAAGATGGTGAAGCAGGTGTGAATTCCCTGAACAAAGAGGTGAGCTCAGAAGAAGTTTCCCTGAAAAGTGCCTTGCCACAGGCTGAAGATGATGACCCCACAATATTCTGGGAGATTTGTTTGTCTGATGATAATTATTAATCTTTGTGTTTTCTTGCCAGTCTGGCTTATTACTACATGTATTTATCACCCAGAGGAGATGAGTTTCTTCTGCGGTGCACCAAATAATCAGTCAGTATATAAAAGAGCTCAGGAGCAGGATCCCTTTGCTCCCGTCCCTTTTTATTCTGAACAGAATAGTATAGTCGGGATGGCAAATGCCCTAAATGTTAGTTCATTGTGCCTTAAAGACTTACAGAGCCCACGGGATCTTATACAAACATGTGTTATTGCTGTGCCTACACCCGATGAATCCCTCCTTGAAGTCTGGTCGAAGGATAACAATACGCAATCTTTTATTCCCTTGTATGACTTCTGTGGGGAGTGTCAGAAATTAGGAAATAGCAGGCATAATATTAGAATAAATACTATTAATGTGACTACAGCAGAGACTTGTTTTACCTTTTCCCAGGATATGACTTTATATTGTGATGGTAGAGACATAAAAAGTGGATTACCTAAGAATAGTGTATATGATTATATTGATGACACCTGTAAAAAGAATAGTAGGCTTGCTAGCTCCCTGAATAATTCCATGAGTTGTAATAAGACCATTGTGACTCCCAGTTTTATCTATAATATAATGCTCCCTAAGAGATGTTTTTTGTCTTGTGGTAACAGCACTTACAATTACATTCCTGCTAATGTTATTGGAGGTCCCTGTGCATTATCCAGGCTGACTTTCGCCCTTCCCAGTCAACCCGCTATCAGGAGACCTTACAGATCGGTTACCAAGACTTTATCAGAAGACTGTGACTCTACTTTACCCCTTCTCAGCCGTACAGAATATACAAGTTTGGGCGCCTCTATATTAGGAGTGCCTGGACTGCCTATATATAATACTCGTACTATAAATTCTATTACATGTGACTTAGCTAAATCTCTGAATCATACCTCTATCGCCTCATCAGACATGCTTTTAGATATACAAGGCGTAAGAGGAGCAGTGCTAGAAACTAGATTTGCTGTGGATTATTTGTTACTTAAACATAATATAGGATGTCAAGATTTTAAATGAATGTGTTGCTTTAATTTATCTGACCATTCCAGATCAATCCAGTCCCATATTCAAGCGTTACATGAAATTGCTAATAATATCAAGAAGGATGTTGATTCATCCTCTTGGTGGGACTGGTTATTGAGCTGGCTCCCGGATTTGAGTTGGTTGAGAACATTATTTATCAGTATTATAATTATAATTGCTTCCTTGATTGTTATATGTTGTTGTAGCCAATGTATCCCTTCCCTCATACAGATGTTTTGTGTAATGTGTCCAAAACCCACAGAGCCTGGACAATCATATGCTACTTACCTCTCTATGAGAGAAAGAAGATAAGTCATATTCATGACTTAAGAGGGGATTGAAGGATTAAATAGAATAAGCTATATGATCTGTATGAAGGACAGCATGCTGGGTGACATCATAGTAGGGGGAGAATATGTTTACATTAGCCTTATGTCCATATAGGGAATGGATTCTGCCCAGCAACAGTGAATATGTGAATCACATCTGTTTCCAATATGTGTGGATGAATGTCTATAAAGATGCTGGATTCTTAGAATTAAATCAGAACTGTTTCAGAAACACTGAGTATATCATTGAGACGAGTTCTCCGGGTGCCTGTCTGTGGAGACAAAGGAAGAATCAGGGTGCATTCAGAAGCAGATTTCTTTCAGCGGGTCATACCATGGGGGAGTAATAAAGCCCATCATAATGCCCCCCCCCCCCCAGTAGAAATAATTCTCCTTATAATGCGACAGTGCAAAAAATACCCCCTTGTAATACCCCCAGTTGAACTAATGTCCCCATAGTGCCCCCATAATGTGCCAGTATAAAATACCCCTATATAGTGCCCCCAGTAAATGCCCCCATAGTGCTACTCTTCCCCCTTCCTCCTAGTGCCCCCCATAATGTACCAGTATAAAATGCCCCATATATAGTGCCCCAGTAGATGCCCTCAGTGTCCCCCATAATTTGCAAGTATAAAATACCCTTTCTTAGTGCCCCCCGTAGATGACCCCATAGTACTCCTCTCCCCCTTTCCCCATAGTACCCACCATAATGTGTCCCAGTATAAAATGCTACTGTACAGAGCCCCCCATATAAAATACCCCTTCTTTATGGCCTCAGTAGATGCCCCTATAGTGCCCACCAATAATGTGCCAGTAATAAGAGCCTCCATCACGTGCCAGTAATAAGAGCTCCCCATCACGTGCCAGTAATAAGAGCCCCCCCATCATGTGCCAGTAACAAGAGCCACCCCATCATGTGCCAGTAATAATCCCCTCATCATGTGCCAGTAATAAGCCCCCTCAACATGTGCCAGTAATAAGAGCCCCCTCATCATGTGCCAGTAACAAGAGCCCCCCCATCATGTGCCAGTAACAAGAGTCCCTCCATGTGCCAGTAATAAGAGCCCCCCCCATCATGTGCCAGTAACAAGAGCCCCCCATCATGTGCCAGTAACAATAGCCCCCCCATTATGTGCCAGTCAGAGCCCCCCCATCATGTGCCAGTAACAAGAGCCCCCCATCATGTGCCAGTAATAAGCCCCCACATAATGTGCCAGTAATAAGCCCCTCCATCATGTGCCAGTAACAAGAGCCCCCCATGTGCCAGTAAGAGCCCCCCATCATGTGCCAGTAACAAGAGCCCCCCCATCATGTGCCAGTAATAAGCCCACCATCATGTGCCAGTAATAAGCCCCCCCATTATGTGCCAGTAATAAGCCCCCCATCATGTGCCAGTATTAAGAGCCCCCATCATGTGCCAGTAACAAGAGCCCCCCCATCATGTGCCAGTAACAAGAGCCCCCCCATCATGTGCCAGTAACAAGAGCCCCCATGTGCCAGTAAGAAACCCTCCATCATGTGCCAGTAACAAGAGCCCCCATGTGCCAGTAAGAGCCCCCCATCATGTGCCAGCCCAGTAACAAGAGCTTAGAGCCCCCCCAAAGTGCCAGTAACAAGAGTCCCCCTAATGTGCCTGTAAAACTATTGTGCATATAAAAAAAAAACACTAATACTTACCTCCATGTCAGCGATGCAATGCAGGCCTCTTCCGGCCTGTGTCCCGCGCTGTATGGCTCAGGCGGCGCGATGACGTCATTGCGCCGCCTGTGCCGGCCTCTGATAGGCTGCTGGCCTAGTGCCTGCAGCATATCAGAGGAAGGGGAAGGGACACGCCTCTCCATCCTCTGCCCCGCCGCACTAGCACAGGCATCTGTATCGCTGTCCTGAGGACGGCGATACCAGATGACTATGGAGATGAGCGAAATGGAAGCGCTTATCTCCCTGTGCCCTGCGGCAGCCGCTTCCCCCCCTGGCTGCTCAGTTAGGGGGGCATTTCAGTTGGGGGGGCACATGGGGGGGCACAGCGTGATGTAGGGGGGGCCACTGTAACAGCCCTTGAATAATGTGTACTGCACATGCTCGGGATGTCACTGGACTCTTCTCATGACTCTTTTCCAGTCATTTACATACAGCACTATAGCCAGTGTCAGACTGGGGTTTTTTGGGCCCAACACCAGAGGAAATTATTCTCGGATCCCAATTCCTATATCATCAATGAAGTCTCCTAGGTTCTGAATCAAAGAAATAAATCCTAGTAGCAAGTGATTAGCTCTAAAGGGTATATTTCTCCTGGACCTTTGGGGCCAACCGGAGGATCCTTTGGTACTCTGGTGGGCCAGTCTGTGCCTGATATAACGGTATGTTGGTGGATTAGGGTACAAAAATATAGTGACAGGTTCACTTTAACGCATATCTGTCATCAGAATTTGAAAAAGTGATGGTTTTGTATGAAAAATTTGTTTTTTTGCGATTTTGCTCAGTACTTCCATTTTTTCCACGCGACTGCAGTCAGTTCTTGATACGTTTTTCATGTGCATGGAGAAAAACTGAAGAGTAACACTCAACATCTACTAGCAACCATCGGTGCATCCTGATGCCTTCTGTTTTTCATGCAAGCCATGCAAGAGTAGAGTTTTTAGACACTGTAAGGAGAGCATAGGGAGACTACAGGGACAGTGCAGGTTCAGTGTAATCGCCCTGTGTATCTTGTTCACCTGCTGTGCCATTCATTCTTAATCTGTTTTGTTATACATAGACTTACTGTGCATCAGACTCATTGTTAACAGCCGGGCTAATATATAGGCACACTTATCTAGTTCATCTGCTGCGCCATTTATACTTAATCTGTTCTGTTATACATAGATTTACTGTGCATCAGACAGTCTCAAAAGATAGTCTAATATATAGGCACGTTTGCCTAGTTCTCTTTCTGCACCATTAATAATTGATCTGTTCAGTTTTACATGTGCAGTTTTACATGTGTTCAGTTTTACATATACTGTGCATCAGACTCATTGTCAACAGGCGATTTAATGTATAGGCACGTTTATCTAGTATGCTTGCTTCGCCATTAATACTTAATCTGTTTTGTTATACATGCACTTACTGTACGTCAGACTCATTGTAAATAGGCCATCTAATATATAGGTGCGTTTATCTAGTTAATCTGCTGCGCCATTCATACTTAATCTGTTCTGTTATAAATAGACTTACTGTGCATCAGACTCCATGTCAACAGGCTGTCTAATATATAGGTGTGTTTACCTTGTTCACTTACTGCACCTTTAATAATCTGTTCAGCTATACATAGATTTACTGTGAATCAGACTCATTGTCAAGAGGCGGTCTAATATATAGGCACGTTTATCTAGTTCATCTGCTGCGCCATTTATACTTAATCTATTCTGTTATACATATATTACTCTGTATCAAGCTTAGTCTTAACATATGGTCTAATATATAGGGGCGTTTATCTAGTTTATCTCCTACACCATTCATACTTAATCTGTTCTGTTAGACATAGACTTACTGTGCATCAGACTCTGTGTCAACAGGCTGTCTAATATCTAGGTGTGTTTACCTAGTTCACCTACTGCACCTTTAATAATTAATCTATTCAGCTATACATAGACTTACTGTGCATTAGACTCATTGTCAACAGGTGGTCTAATATATAGGAGTGTTTATCTAGTTCATCTGCTGCGCCATTTATACTTAATCTGTTCTGTTATGCATATATTACTGTACATCAGACTCCGTGTCAACAGGCTGTCTAATATATAGGCGTGTTTACCTAGTTCACCTACTGCACCTTTAATAATTAATCTATTCAGCTACACATAGACTTACTGTGCATCAGACTTATTGTCAAAAAGGTGGTCTAATATATAGGCGCGTTTATCTAGTTCATCTGCTGCACCATTTATACTTAATCTGTTCTATTATACATATATTACTGTGCATCAGACTTAGTCTCAACAGGCGGTCTAATATATAGGCATTTACCTAGTTCACCTATTGTGCCATTAATAATTTATCTGTTCAGTTATACATAGAGTTACTGTGCATTAGACTCAATGTCAACAAGCTGTCTAATATATAGGTGTGTTTATCTAGTTCACCTGCTGCGCCATTCATACTTAGTTGCATAGTTATATTACTGATTCAGTTACTGTACACTATGGCCAACAGACAGTTGCCTGGGCCCTCAAAAGAAATGAGCAGTGGCATAAATGTTGCTGTAGCTGGTGCAAATAGCAGCAGAAGAAGGGGTGGTGGTACCAGCAGCCGCAGTAACAGGCCAGAGCTGCCACTATCATCCAGCGGTCGTGTTTTGACCGACAATCAAGCTGAACGGGAATAGTTGACTCACTCTTCAACATCATATCAGGTGAAAACAGATACACACAGCCAGGAATCGGTGGGTTCCTTTGACACCAAGCATGGCTCAGAAACAACCTCTTTGCCCACACCTGTACTGCATCTGCCTTTTTCTTTTACTGCTCCTTCTGTTAAGGAAGTAATGTATGTTGCCGGCTCTGCTCCGCTTCTCAGTGAGTCAGCAGCTACAGGCCAATACACAGACTTGGAGGAGAGGTCCACTGCATCCTCCCGTAAGCGGGCAACTAGAAATGATGACAGTCGGGTGGGAGCACGTGTTGCGAGCAGTCAGGGACATGGCCATAAGACTGGTGGGGGTGACATAAGTGACGAACAATCCAAGAGAAGATACAAACGGCACTTCTGCTTTCAGCGGTGCGGTGCGCGCGTCCCGGGAGGAAGATCCACAGATAATGGTATAGTAAGGACCAGCACTCGCTTCAGTAATAATTTCAAATAGATTTAATGGTCACATACAAATGATCATTTGTATGTGACCATTGAATCTATTTGAAATTATTACTGAAGCGAGTGCTGGTCCTTACTATACCATAAGTGACGAACAGACAGTAGTGGATTATGATGTAGCCAATTGTACATGTGAGCCGAGTGAAGAGGGGGCATCATCATCAGTGGGAGCTCTGAAGCCAAACACACAAGACCGTCAGCTACTCAGGAGCCTACCTGTCAGGAAACAACTAGCGGTGCACGGGCTTATAAAGGCAGGCAGTCAGCATGGAGTGTTGGGGGTAAAATGCCATACTCAGCAGTCGCTGGTTGATGTTAGTGTGGCTGTATACAGGATATGTGGGTAGAAGGTGAAGCGCAGTCAGGGTGCTAATGATGGCACTACAGCCCTGCGTCAACACATGGAGTGTCACCATAAAGTGGCCTGGGAAAACCGTGGCACTAATGTAGTGGTACAGCCTGACGCAGCAACCGCTGCATCTCCCAGCGGCCCGCATGTCTTCTCCAGCAGTCACGACTTCTCAACCTCAGCAGCAGGAAACTGTCATCCCTTCCCTTCGTCTATTTCTCCTGATGCTCCTCCTCCTCCTCGTCATGTGCTTCGCCAGCAATCAATCACGGAGGCGGTTGCAAAGAGACAATAGTATGCGTGCATTCATCCAACGGTGCAGAAGTTGAACGTGCACCAAGTTGATGGTACTACAGTCCCTACCTTTCTATATCATGGACTCTGAACATTTCAGATAAATGTGCCCACCCAAGGTGGAGAGTCCCAAGTCGTCATTACTTCTTTAAAATGGTGGTGGGCCAGTCGGCGTCTGGTACAGTTCATGCCAGCTCTTACGTGTGGAGCTGCAACTATGGTCAAGGACAATATATGTCCTTTACAGCCCACTAGGTAAATGTGATTTAAGGCCTAGGCACACCAGCAACTTGGCCAGGTGATGGCAACGCCGCCTCCTTGTTGTAATTATGGGATTTTTGCGCCAATGTCCTCCTCTGCCTCCTCATCCTCCACGTTATCCTCAGCCTCCACTGTAGGCACAGCTCAGAGCGTTCCTCCAGCATACTACCTATGCAAAGCACGGCGTTGTCACGCAGTTCTGCACCTGCACCTCAGCCTGGGTGAATGGAGTCACACTGGGGAGGAAATTCTCTGCGTAATCAACCAAGAAATAGAATCCTGCAGGTCTCCTCACCAACTGGAGATAGGAACCATGTTCACCGCTGCATCAGGGAGGGCCCATGCGAACTGCATGGTGCACATTTTCAGTCTGCTTGTCACCCAGTTCCTGAAGTCTTTCACCTAACTGCAACATGTCTTGAAATTGTCAAGGAAATTGGGCATGCACTTCAGCCACACTTACCGTGCAAAACATGCCCTCCTTGAGCTGCAAAGGCAGAATGTTGTTCCCCTACATTGCCTCATATGCGAGAAGAGGAAATCAGTGACTAATGTTTTGGTTATGCAGACGGACAGGACTACTTACTTTGATGTTAGACAGTGGCAGCTCGTGTGTGACACCTGTTATTTGCTCAGGCCCTTTGAGGAGGCCACTTTATTTGTCAGTCGCCAAGAAAATGGGATGAATGATGTCGTATCACTCCCTCACATCCTGGAGGGGATGCTGATAAATCTGACTGGCGAAGGGACAGAAGATGAGGCGCCTACATCTCGCAACGATCTGAGCCCTGTGGAGGCTGAACTGGCACAGGAGGATGAGGAGGAGGACATAAACGTCCAGAAATTCTATACAGAACTAGGTGGTTTATCTGCACAAGCGACAGGAGAGGATCAGGAGGAGCTAGAGTATGATGACCAAGATGATGCACATGACCCCGACAGATTGTGTCAGTATGCAGTGGAGATGGAGGCATAGAGTCCCTCCGAGTCCCTTGCGCAAATGGCCAGATGCATGCTGAGTTGTTGTTGTAGTGACAGCCACATTATCACCAATTGACAGAGGGATGACTACTGGCTCTCCACGATGTTAGATCCTGGCTACCAGTCCAAAATGGGAGCCTTTTTTACACGTTCTAAGACTCAACTAGTATTGAGACATCCTTTGTAGTCAGTTGGTTGCTGCCTTTGTGTGCTATCGCCCTGTCTCACAAAGGTCTAACCAGGGGGACCCTCTGAGCTCATGCTCCACTGCCATGACTACTGGAGGAGGTTGTGGGGGCAGGAGTAGCACCAGCTTCATCAGCTGCAGTTTAAGTCTGGAGTCTCTGATGAGCAGTTTTCTTCAGGTGCCTACTTAAAAAAACACCCAGCAACAGCAGGACACGGAGCAGAACCTGAACCAACAGGTGGGGCCATACTTGAACTACATCCTGTCACCCCATATCCAGGATCCCCTGGACTACTGGGCAGCCACACTTGAATTGGGGCCGTAACTGGCCGAGTTGGCCTTAGTCAAGCTTTCCTGCCTGGGCAGTAGTGTGGCATCAGAGCGGGTTTTTTTGTGCAGCAGGTGGCATAATTACCCCAAAGAGAACTCGCCTTTCAACACAAAATGTTGAGAGACTGAGGCTACTTTCACACTAGTGTTTCTATTTTCCGGTATTGAGATCCGTCATAGGGTCTCAATACAGTAAAAAAATGCTTCAGTTTCCAGTAATGATCTGACTGTAGTCTTCTGCCACACAGAACCAGGGCCGGCCTTTGGGGTGTGCGGGCTGTGCGGCCGCACAGGGCGCCATAGTAACAGGGGCGCTGGGCGGCCGACAGCTCGCAATGTAATCTGCGGCAGGCGAGGCTGTACTTGTGTTCTCCCTCGGGGCGCCCCCTCCATCTCCCCCTCCCCTGTCTGACCTGCCTGCTGCCCCCGCCGCTGCCAATAAGAAGAGAGACAGTAGGAGGAGGGGAGGGGCTGTGGCCACTGCGCCACCAATGAAGAAAACTGACCTGAAATACAAATACAGGAGGCGGGTGCCGGAATCAAATAGCCGGCACCCGACCTCTGTGACAGGGAGCTGCGATCAGCTGCAGTTGAGTTCAGGTCCGGCCTTTGGGGTGTGCGGGCTGTGCGGCCGCACAGGGCGCCATAGTAACAGGGGCGCTGGGCGGCCGACAGCTCGCAATGTAATCTGCGGCAGGCGAGGCTGTACTTGTGTTCTCCCTCGGGGCGCCCCCTCCATCTCCCCCTCCCCTGTCTGACCTGCCTGCTGCCCCCGCCGCTGCCAATAAGAAGAGAGACAGTAGGAGGAGATGAGGGGCTGTGGCCACTGCGCCACCAATGAAGAAAACTGACCTGAAATACAAATACAGGAGGCGGGTGCCGGAATCAAATAGCCGGCACCCGACCTCTGTGACAGGGAGCTGCGATCAGCTGCAGTTGAGTTAACCCTTCAGGTGCAGTACCTGAGGGGTTAACTGCCGCTGATCGCAGCTCCCTGTCACAGTGGTCGGGTGCCGGCTATTTGATTCCGGCACCCGCCTCCTGTATTTGTATAAGAAACGTTGGTGGCACAGTGCGTCCCCCCCCCCAAACACCCCAGTATAAGAAACATAATTGGTGGCTCAGTGCGCCCCCCCCCCTAGTATAAGAAACGTTGGTGGCACAGTGCGCCCCCCCCCCCAGTATAAGAAACATAATTGGTGGCTCAGTGCGCCCCCCCCCTAGTATAAGAAACGTTGGTGGCACAGAGCGCCCCCCCCCCCCAGTATAAGAAACATTGGTGGCTCAGTGGGAAGTGCCAATGAGGGTTAAAAAATAATTTTAAAAAATTAACTCACCTCCTCCAGTTGATCGCGTAGCTGCCGGTCTCCTGTTCTTTCTTCAGGACCTGTGGTGACGTCACTGAGCTCATCACATGACCCATTACCATGGTGATGGATCATGTGATGTATCATGTGATGAGCACAGTGATGTCACCACAGGTCCTTTGACAGGTCATGAAGAAAGAACAGAAGACGATCAATTGGAGGAGGTGAGTTAATTATTTTTTCTATTTTTTAACCCTCATTGGCACTGCCCACTGCGCCACCAATGTTTATTATATTGAGGGGGGGCGCACTGCGCCACCAATGTTTATTATATTGAGGGGGGGTGCACTGCGCCACCAATGTTTATTATATTGAGGGGGGGCGCACTGCACCACCAATGTTTATTATACTGGGGTGTTGGGGGGGCGCACTGCGCCACCAATGTTTATTATATTGAGGGGAGGCGCACTGTGCCAATGTTTATTATACTGGGGTATTGGGGGGGCGCACTGCACCAATGTTTATTATACTGGGGTGTTGGGGGGGGCGCACTGCGCCACCAATGTTTATTATATTGAGGGGGGGCGCACTGCGCCACCAATGTTTATTATATTGAGGGGGGGCGCACTGCGCCACCAATGTTTATTATATTGAGGGGGGGCGCACTGCGCCACCAATGTTTATTATATTGAGGGGGGGCGCACTGCGCCACCAATGTTTATTATATTGAGGGGGGGCGCACTGCGCCAATGTTTATTATACTGGGGTGTTGGGGGGGCGCACTGCGCCACCAATGTTTATTGTACTGGGGTGTTGGGGGGGCGCACTGCGCCACCAATGTTTATTATATTGGGGGGGCGCACTGCGCAAATGTTTATTACACTGGGGTGTTGGGGGGCGCACTGCGCCACCAATGTTTATTATACTGGTATGTTGGGGGGGCGCACTGCGCCACCAATGTTTATTATACTGGGGTGTTGGGGGGGGCGCACTGCGCCACCAATGTTTATTATACTGGGGTGTTGGGGGGGCGCACTGTGCCACCAATGTTTATTACATTGGGGGGGCGCACTGTGCACAACGATGGGTTAGGGAAATTTCACAGCAGAGTGCGCATGCGCTGGGAGCCTCGCCGGCGGTTAGGGTAGGGAAAAATTATGGGCCAGTGCACAGGTGCGGTGATCGGATGGATGTTCTCAGCAGGACACCGGCCGACACTGCGCATGCGCTGGGACCCGCACCAGCGGTTAGGGTAGGGAAAAAGCACTGGCCCGTACGTAATTTTTCCCTTCCCTAACCGCTGGTGAGGCTCCCGGTGCATGCGCAGTGTCGGCTGGTGTTCAGCTGAGAACATCCATCCGATCACTGCGCCTGCGCACTGGCCCATAGTTTTTCCCTACCCTAACCGCCGGCGAGACTCCTGGCGCATGCGCACTCTGCTGTGAAACTTCCCTAACCTGACGTTGTGCGCCTGCGCGGCGCTGCAAACCTCCTCACGTCATGTCCGGTGCGACCGGAAGTGACGAGGGTAGGGAAATCTCACAAAGTAGGGAAGTATGACATTACACCGGCCTTTGGGGTGTGTGGGCTGGTAACTACTTGGTTGGATAGTCAGCCAGCCTATGCCATGATGCCAGCAACAAGCAGTGTTTTTTTTTTTTTTTTTTTTTTTTTTTGGGGGGGGGGGGGGGGGGCGCCACAAGGTTAGCTCGCACAGGGCGCTTGGACACCTAAGGCCGGCCCTGCACAGAACATTGTGGCCCGTTACTTCTGACCACGTGCTGCTGCTACTATTCTGATGGTGCCATCTGCCTGAGGCCACATGCCTGCTCTCTCTATTGCCATCTGCTCCTACTGTAATCTGCCACCATCTTGTGCTGTTACTGCCACTGCTGTTCCCCCCCCCCCCCCACTCTGGTCCCGGGCCCCTATTGTGACTCTTCATGCCGTTGCCACCCTCACCAGTCTGTTATAGGGCCACTAGTGTCACTATTTGACCATGTTGACATCACCGTTTATTTTTCCGTTCTTCTGATCCGTCAGAAGAACAGAAAAATAACTGGGTCCTGTCGCTTGAGTGTCCATGAGGCTTCTATCACATGGTCAGTATTTTGCATCACGGTTTGATTATGATTTGGAAGCCAAAGGTAAGAGTTGGTCCAAAACACAGAAGACATGCACATATTTTCATCACATGTTATCTCTGTTTTGGACCCATTCCTGTTTTTTCTTACCAATACTAATCAAATAATGATGCAGAAAAAACTGACCATGTGATAGAGGCCATTAAAGTCCTGCATGCAGGACTTCTTTTCCATCTGAATAAAACCTATTTCAGAAGCAAATGGCCAAAATTCATGCAAATTGAGCATGAATCCTCTGTCACACGATCAATATTTTGCATCAGGATTTGATGATGATTTGGAAGCCAAAAGCAGGAGTGGGTCCAAAACACAGAAGATATACAAATATTTCCATCACATGTTCATATCTGTGTTTTGGATCCACTCATGTTTTTGCTTTACAAATACTGATAAAATGTTGACCAAATACTGCCGGCTTGAAGGCGGATGCTCAAAATACAGGATCCGCTTTTTTCTGGGGCTGTTCTTCTGATGGATCAGAAGGATGGAAAAATAAACAGTGATATGAACACAACCTTACTGCTGACATCCTCCACTGTCATGGGGCCACTACTTGAATTTTGGACCGCTGCACGGTTCAGTCCACACTGATAAATTAGACCTGACTCTAACAATGACCTGTAAGGCGAAGATCACACTTCTGTTGTTTGGTCAGTTATTTCCATTACTTATTGTGAGCCAAATTCAGGACCCAAGCCTACTCTCAGATTAGGTATCATGAGTAGTGTTGGGCTCGAATATTCGAATAGAATATAGTGATATATATTTGTAATTTCAAATATTCTAGATTTTTTTTTTTCAACAGTAACCTCCCTTCTTGCTTGTGGGCCAATGAGAAGGCTGCAATGTCTTTGTCTGAGCTTAGCAACATCCCTAGCAACCAATAGGAAAGTTGCCTACCCCTTACTATATAAGAACCTCCCCAGCAGCCCTTGTATGCAGTATTTTGCATATCTGAGAGAGACAGCAGTGTTATTGCTGTGGTCTCTGCTTTCCTGTGTAATTACATTAGATAGTTAGTTAGCTTATATATATAATACAGATAGTTAGTCGGAGATAGTCAGTATAGGTTAGATAGTGATATAGAGTAGCTGATAGGTCCTGCTGTCCATACATACATGCTACATGCATAGTGCTGTATGCATGTACAGGGGTGCAGAATTATTAGGCAAGTTGTATTTTTGAGGATTAATTTTATTATTGAACAACAACCATGTTCTCAATGAACCCAAAAAACTCATTAATATCAAAGCTGAATATTTTTGGAAGTAGTTTTTAGTTTGTTTTTAGTTTTAGCTATTTTAGGGGGATATCTGTGTGTGCAGGTGACTATTACTGTGCATAATTATTAGGCAACTTAACAAAAAACAAATATATACCCATTTCAATTATTTATTTTTACCAGTGAAACCAATATAACATCTCAACATTCACAAATATACATTTCTGACATTCAAAAACAAAACAAAAACAAATCAGTGACCAATATAGCCACCTTTCTTTGCAAGGACACTCAAAAGCCTGCCATCCATGGATTCTGTCAGTGTTTTGATCTGTTCACCATCAACATTGCGTGCAGCAGCAACCACAGCCTCCCAGACACTGTTCAGAGAGGTGTACTGTTTTCCCTCCTTGTAAATCTCACATTTGATGATGGACCACAGGTTCTTAATGGGTTTCAGATCAGGTGAACAAGGAGGCCATGTCATTAGATTTTCTTCTTTTATACCCTTTCTTGCCAGCCACGCTGTGGAGTACTTGGACGCGTGTGATGGAGCATTGTCCTGCATGAAAATCATGTTTTTCTTGAAGGATGCAGACTTCTTCCTGTACCACTGCTTGAAGAAGGTGTCTTCCAGAAACTGGCAGTAGGACTGGGAGTTGAGCTTGACTCCATCCTCAACCCGAAAAGGCCCCACAAGCTCATCTTTGATGATACCAGCCCAAACCAGTACTCCACCTCCACCTTGCTGGCGTCTGAGTCGGACTGGAGCTCTCTGCCCTTTATCAATCCAGCCACGGGCCTATCCATCTGGCCCATCAAGACTCACTCTCATTTCATCAGTCCATAAAACCTTAGAAAAATCAGTCTTGAGATATTTCTTGGCCCAGTCTTGACGTTTCAGCTTGTGTGTCTTGTTCAGTGGTGGTCGTCTTTCAGCCTTTCTTACCTTGGCCATGTCTCTGAGTATTGCACACCTTGTGCTTTTGGGCACTCCAGTGATGTTGCAGCTCTGAAATATGGCCAAACTGGTGGCAAGTGGCATCTTGGCAGCTGCACGCTTGACTTTTCTCAGTTCATGGGCAGTTATTTTGCGCCTTGGTTTTTCCACACGCTTCTTGCGACCCTGCTGACTATTTTGAATGAAACGCTTGATTGTTCGATGATCACGCTTCAGAAGCTTTGCAATTTTAAGAGTGCTGCATCCCTCTGCAAGATATCTCACTATTTTTGACTTTTCTGAGCCTGTCAAGTCCTTCTTTTGACCCATTTTGCCAAAGGAAAGGAAGTTGCCTAATAATTATGCACACCTAATATAGGATGTTGATGTCATTAGACCACACCCCTTCTCATTACAGAGATGCACATCACCTAATATGCTTAATTGGTAGTAGGCTTTCGAGCCTATACAGCTTGGAGTAAGACAACATGCATAAAGAGGATGATGTGGTCAAAATACTCATTTGCCTAATAATTCTGCACGCACAGTGTATGTATGTATATATGTATGCTACACACATACATAGTGCTGTGATGTCACAAGTTCACGACAATACTTAGTGCACCAATCACTAATAAGTAGTCAGACCTGTTAAAATGTGAAGTCGCACGTATTGCGCCATAATATTCGCATCATTGGTGCCGATTTCGAAATCGCAAATATATTGGAACACTCTATCTGCATATAAAGCTATTGTAATGTTATGCCGTGCCAACCATTTTCTCCAGTCTCAGGAAACTTTTAGCAGCTTGAAAAATGTAGCTATAGTGACCCACGCTTATATTTCGAGCACATTACACGAATATTACATTGCCGATTTTTCGCGATCAAGAAAATAATCTTGAATTTTCGAATTCTCGAATATGTGACGAATATTCTACCAAATATTCGCGAAATATTGAAAATTCGAATATTGCCCCTGCCGCTCATCACTAATCATGAGTAGACCTGCACATGTTCTGTGTTTTTGACCCACACCTGCTTTGGGCTGACAATAACTGATGAGAATAACTGACCAAATAAGTGAAGTGTGAACTAAGCTTAGTAGTAATGCACAGTCCTTCTACATCTAACGGAAGGGATTCAAATGCATGTTTGAAATGCTACAACAAGGATTAAAAGAACCTTTTTTTCTCTACTACTTTATTGGCGCTGCCTCCATGTCCTTATTTTGTTCCACTAAAGAGCAATTGGAACACCTGCAAGGTGATTCCTTTCTATAAGAAAGTGGTTGGATTATTTTCAGAGCTGGAAACTTTTTAGTGTGATCTCCTCCATGTACAGCACAAACCTTTAAATTGCTAAGATTTAGAGTACAGAATTATTATCTTATTTTGACACTCTAAGCTGGCCACAGACCAGAAAATTTGCTACCTGCTCAGACAAGTATTTCCATACTCTTTACTTTTGAGTATTTCTGCAGAAGTATTATAGACTGCTAGAGATGGATGGTTAGCTCACCTCAGTATAGAGCATGGATACCAAGCATCTCCTGATAGCGTTACAATTGAAGTAAAAATTTACGTCATCCAGTATAAAATAGTTTTTTATTTTATTTAAATCCACAACCACGATTGTGTTTACAGGATGTCAGTCTCTACTGTGTACTTGACTTCCTGTAAAATACATATGTAACAAACTGGGTGTGGATCCACTGTGTCACTGAGTAGATTAGGCTTAGGGATATTCTCCCGAACCTAATTACTACTTTGCACCTGCCCATTGGATGATATGGCAAGAAGAAGTCTAACCTGACATCCGGCAGTCTACAGAAGAACCTCTAGAACCTGGATATATGTATACTGACCTCTTTTGTCAGAAACAATGTGTTACTGTTGCAGTAATCTGTGTATTGGAAATATATAAACAGCTGTAGGAAGACCCTTAGAAGGAATGATGTGATCTATTTTGAAGAAATAAACTACAACCATCCATAATAAAGTATAACCATAGGATGAAATCAAATCTGTGATGAAATCCACACTTACAGTTGCAAGAAAAAGTATGTGAACCCTTTGGAATTATATGGATTTCTGCACAAATTGGTCATAAAATGCGATCTGATCTTCATCTAAGTCACAACAATAGACAATCACAGTCTGCATAAACTAATAACACACAAAGAATTACATGTTACCATGTTTTTATTGAGCACACCATGTAAACATTCACAGTGCATGTGGAAAAAGTATGTGAACCCCTAGACGAATGACATGTCCAAGAGCTAATTGGAGTGAGGTGTCAGCCAACTGGAGTCCAATCAATGAGATGAGATTTGAGGTGTTGGTTACAGCTGCCCTATAAAAAACACACACCAGTTCTGGGTTTGCTTTTCACAAGAAGCATTGCCTGATGTGAATGATGCCTCGAACAAAAGAGCTCTCAGAAGACCTATGATTAAGAATTGTTAACTTGCATAAAGCTGGAAAGGGTTATAAAAGTATATCCAAAAGCCTTGCTGTCCATCAGTCCACGGTAAGACAAATTGTCTATAAATGGAGAAAGTTCAGGACTGCTGCTACTCTCCCTAGGAGTGGTCATCCTGTAAAGATGACTGCAAGAGCACAGCGCAGACTGCTCAATGAGGTGAAGAAGAATCCTAGAGTGTCAGCTAAAGACTTACAAAAGTCTCTGGCATATGCTAACATCCCTGTTAGCGAATCTACGATACGTAAAACACTAAACAAGAATGGATTTCATGGGGGGATACCACAGAGGAAGCCACTGCTGTCCAAAAATAACATTGCTGCACGTTTACAGTTTGCACAAGAGCACCTGGATGTTCCACAGCAGTACTGGCAAAATATTCTGTGGACAGATGAAACCAAAGTTGAGTTGTTTAGTAGAAACACACCACACTATGTGTGGAGAAAAAGAGGCACAGCACACCAACATCAAAACCTCATCCCAACTGTGAAGTATGGTGGTGGGGGCATCATGGTTTGGGGCTGCTTTGCTGCGTCAGGGCCTGGACGGATTGCTATCATCGAAGGAAAAATGAATTCCCAAGTTTATCAAGACATTTTGCAGAAGAACTTAAGGCCATCTGTCCACCAGCTGAAGCTCAACAGAAGATGGGTGTTGCACCAGGACAACGACCCAAAGCATAGAAGTAAATCAACAGAATTGCTTAAACAGAAGAAAATACACCTTCTGGAGTGGCCCAGTCAGAGTCCTGACCTCAACCCGATTGAGATGCTGTGGCATGACCTCAAGAAAGCGATTCACACCAGACATCCCAAGAATATTGCTGAACTAAAACAGTTCTGTAAAGAGGAATGGTCAAGAATTACTCCTGACCGTTGTGCACATCTGATCTGCAACTACAGGAAACGTTTGGTTGAAGTTATTGCTGCCAAAGGAGGTTCAACCAGTTATTAAATCCAAGGGTTCACATACTTTTTCCACCTGCACTGTGAATGTTTACATGGTGTGTTCAATACAAACATGGTAACATTTAATTATTTGTGTGTTATTAGTTTAAGCAGACTGTGATTGTCTATTGTTGTGACTTAGATGAAGATCAGATCACATTTTATGACCAATTTGTGCAGAAATCTATATCATTCCAAAGGGTTCACATACTTTTTCTTGCAACTGTATATGTTGCTTCAGAATATCTGGCACAGGCAGAGGTAGGAGAAGGTCTCTGCCAGGAGGATTTATTTTGTGCGCATGTGGTAAAAGAGGTAACATATTCTAGAACATCTCTGAAAAGCAGGGGCCCACCAATAATTAATCATGAAATTAATTTCACAGGATGACCAGCCACTTTGGATGTATGACTCCAAGCAAGAGTTCTTCTCCTCTGGGCCATGGGAAGAAAAGTTTTTCCAGGAGGGATATCCTTTACCTGAATGTTAACAATACACTCATTGACAAAAAAAAAAAAGTGCACTTAGATAGAAATGTCAGATTCTGGCAAAACTTGGCATTAGACACTGGGTCCTGCCATAAGAGGGCATAAAAGTGCTTCCCTTGCATCCCCATAAAAAAGGCTTTCAGAGGATACTTTTGAGGAGTGTACCTCTTGATGAGAGCTTATTGACTGCTAGACATGCTGCTACGATGCACTCAAAGACATTTTGCTCAGTAGAGAGATCATTTGATTCACTGATAAACAAAAGTCCAGTACCCCAGTACAGGGGGATCTGCAAATGGTTTGTAATGTGATGTTATCTACTGTTGTCTAATGTCATGTACACTCAGCATGACCTGGTATGGTTGGCAAGAACAGGGTTAACCACCCTGTTCCCTCCCTCTAGGCAGGAAGGGGCTGGTCCTACTTCTTGACTTCTTGACTAGAGAAGGGGGTTCTAGATGAGTGAGAAGGGAGGAAGCAAGTTCATGTGCTCCTTCTCCTTAGACCTCAGGATCCAGAGACTAACCGATCTCTGTAAAGGTTATAGCTTTAGCTATAGCAAGAAAGAAAGAAGGAAAGACAAAAACTTGAATCTACATGGCTAAGCATAGGAGTCAGCAAGGTCGAGACTACAGCTAACCAGATTTTGCTGCTTGTGATGGAATACAGTTAGGTCACCCATCAACTTAACCACATACTGGCCAGACAGGCTTTTAAAGACCTGTATCCCGCAGTGGACACTACAGCCATAATTGCCATATTACAGTTACCAGTCAGAAATTCTAGTGAGAGAGACTTTAGCATGATAGCATACCAAGAGTGCCATTATCTGCCACTTTGCCAGCCTCAATTCCACACCATTTGGGAAAAGGATTGGTACTGTGCACAGATTATTGGTGGATGTATTACAACTCCCATTTTGCACTCAAGTAAAAAGAAATGTTTATTCTCCTACCTGGTATCCTTGGTATCCTGATCCCTACCACATGATATGCTGGCCATTGCACTACTACACATCCTGCCAGGCACCCATACAACCACCAACATCAAAGGCACCCCAAACTACCATCAGGTGGGAGCCTTCAACGAGAATTGAGCAAATTTCTCATAAATTCGATTTGGTCAGTTCGCCAAATTTTCCGAAAAGACCACAGAGAGGTGCTGTGGCAGCAGCATGAGGAGATTACAGAGTGGTGAGGTGGCAGCAGAATGAGGAGACCACAGAGTGGCCCAGTGACATAGTGTTGAGGTGGCAGCAGCATGAGGAGACCACAATGACAGAGTGGGGAAGTGGGGGGCAATACCAGTACCAGCTGAAGATGGTGGGTGGCAGTAGCAGCACCTGGCAGCAAGTGTGGCAGCAGGCGAGTGGCAGCATCAGAATAGTAGCTGAAGCAGGTAGCCAGAAGAAACTGGTCTTTTTTGTCAAAGTGTAGGTGTGGCACCATGGATGACCTAGTCTGAAGCATCAGGCACTGGTGTTTGAAAATCTTGGCTGATCCACGCCGCACTAAACACCCACTCTGATGCCACACTGTCGGCCGTGCAGGAAAGCTTGTCCAGGGCAAACTTGGCCAGTTGCGGCCACAAATCGAGTTTGGCTGCCCAGTAGTCCAGGGGATCTTCGATGTGGGGTGGCAGGTTTGCACTCCAAGTATGCCACAACCTGCTGGTTCAGGTTCTGATCTATGTCTAGCTGCTGCTGCTGGTGAGTAGATTCTTCAGTAGGCGGGTGAAGAAAACTGCTCATCAGCTACTCTATACTTAAGTTGCTGCTGATGGAGCTGGTACTGCTCCTGCACCCCCAACCCCCCCAGCAGCCATGGCAGTGGAACGTGAGCGCAGAGGGCCCCCCCGGTCAGACCTGCGTTAGGATGGGCGATGGTGCACATAGGCAGTGGCCAACTGACTACATAGGATGTCTCGATAGTAGTTCAGTTTGTCCTCCCTCTCAGCGGGTGTAAAAATGGCCCCCATTTTGGACCGGTAGCAAGGGTCTAACATGGTGGAGAGCCAGTAGTCATCCCTCTGCTGAATGGTGACAATTCGGCTGTCACTATGCATGCAGCAGGCCACTTATGCAAGTGACTGGGAGGGACTCCCTGCCTCCATCTCCACTGCATACTGCCACGGTGTGTCTGGGTCATCTGCCTCGTCTTCCTCATCGCCCTGCAACTCATCCGGCTGCTCCTCCTCTCCTGTCACCTGTGTAGAAAAAACATCCATTTCTCTACGCATTGCTTGTGCTCGAATGTCCTCCTCCTCTAGTTCAGCTCCCACAAGGCTCATATCGCCGTGAGATGTAGTCAGCACGTCTCCTGTCCCCTGGCCAGCAAGATTTAGCAGCATCTTTTCTAGGACATGAATCAGTGAAATGACGTTGTTCATCCTGTAGTCCTGGCGACTGACAAATAAAGTGGCCTCCTCAAAGGGCCAGAGCAAACGGCAGGTGTAACGCATGAGCTGTCACTGGCTAACATCGAAGATACACAGGGGAGTACCTCTGTCCACCTGTATCATCAAAAATCGTTTATGACCTTTCTCTGTTCATATAATCGACCCACCATCTGTTCTACATACAGTACAGACCAAAAGTTTGGACACACCTTCTCATTCAAAGAGTTTTCTTTATTTTCATGACTATGAAGGCATCAAAACTATGAATTAACACATGTGGAATTATATACATAACAAACAAGTGTGAAACAACTGAAAATATGTCATATTCTAGGTTCTTCAAAGTAGCCACCTTTTGCTTTGATTACTGCTTTGCACACTCTTGGCATTCTCTTGATGAGCTTCAAGAGGTAGTCCCCTGAAATGGTCTTCCAACAGTCTTGAAGGACTTCCCAGAGATGCTTAGCACTTGTTGGCCCTTTTGCCTTCACTCTGCGGTCCATCTCACCCTAAACCATCTCGATTGGGTTCAGGTCCGGTGACTGTGGAGGCCAGGTCATCTGGCGCAGCACTCCATCACTCTCTTTCATGGTCAAATAGCCCATACTTTCAAAGTTTTCCCAATTTTTCGGTTGACTGACTGACCTTCATTTCTTAAAGTAATGATGGCCACTCATTTTTCTTTACTTAGCTGCTTTTTTCTTGCCATAATACAAATTCGAACAGTCTATTCAGTAGGACTATCAGCTGTGTATCCACCTGACTTCTCCTCAACGCCACTGATGGTCCCAACCCCATTTATAAGGCAAGAAATCCCACTTATTAAACCTGACAGGGCATACCTGTGAAGTGAAAACCATTTCAGGGGACTACCTCTTGAAGCTCATCAAGAGAATGCCAAGAGTGTACAAAGCAGTAATCAAAGCAAAAGGTGGCTACTTTGAAGAACCTAGAATATGACATATTTTCAGTTGTTTCACACTTGTTTGTTATGTATATAATTCCACATGTGTTAATTCATAGTTTTGATGCCTTCAGTGTGAATCTACAATTTTCATAGTCATGAAAATAAAGAAAACTCTTTGAATGAGAAGGTGTGTCCAAACTTTTGGTCTGTACTGTATGTGTGCAGGACTGGTACTGCCTTTTTCACAAAGAAATGACGGTTTGGGACTCTCCATCTCGGCACAGCACAGGCCAACAGTTCTCTGAAAGGTGCAGAGTCCACCACTTGGAAAGGGAGGGACTGCAGCACTAGCAACTTGGCCAGGAGCACGTTCAGTTCTTGCACCGCACACATACTGTTGTCTCTTGGCAATTGCTTCAGTGATCAATTGCTGATGAAATTACTGACAAGGATTTGGAGGACGAGGAGCAGGAGCATCAGGACCAGCAGATGATGGGATGGACTGACAGCTTTATTCGGCTGAGGTGGTGGAGCCTTGACTGCATGAAATTGGGTGCGTGCCACTGGGTGATGCAGCGGTTGCTGCAGCAGGCTGGACCACCACATCGGAGCCACGGATCTCCCAGGCCACTTTATGGAGATGCTGCATGTGTTGACTCAGGGCCGTGGTGCCAACATTGGCACCCTGGCCACGCTTCACCTCCTGACCACAAATTCGGCAAATGTTCACCTCCTCCTGCGGCCTAACAAAAAATTTCCACACCGCCGAGTATGGCATTTCCCCCCCAACACTCCGCGCTGATTGCCACTGCTGCCTCTATGAACCTCTGCACCTCTAATTTCTGGGTCGGTAGGCTCCTGCATAGCACGTTTGGCTCCCGAACTCCCACTGCTGCCACCCTGCTGACTCACAGCCACGCTATCACACTGCTGGCTCAGCCGCTGCCTCATGGGCAAGCTGCCACATGGGCAAGCTGCCACCCTCTTCTCCTGATGATAATAAATGCCCCTTCTTCTCCCGGCTCCCAAGTACGATTGGCTTCATCATCATCAAGTAGTGTCTACATGTCACTGATGTCCTCCTCACCGGTCTCTGGGTCAGGACTGTCCCTAGCGCCTGCTGACGTCTCTCCCTGTACTAAGCACACTGGAAAATGGCAGAATTCAAGATGGATGAGGATATTTATAGGGCTGTGACATCACAGGGGCTGGCTGGCTGCTGATTGGCTGCATGCATGGCATTGTGGGTGATCCCTCACTACCAGAGTTCTTTGCTCTATGTCCGAACACGTTCAGCAGCCATTTAACCACAAAGCGTGAGAAAATTCGGCCTCGGTGCGAACCGAATATTTCCTGAAATTCAGATCGAATTCCACTTCGTCAACTTTGATTCGGTCATCTCTACCTTCAACTACAGGATAACCCCAATGGAAGAAAGGGTGCAACCTTCTCTCAGTGCACAAGCCCTAGAGAGCAACAGCATGGGGGAAACCACTGTGATACATTCTATAGTCAGAGCCACTACCACTTCCATCCTCCAATCCACCTCCTCAAGGGCTCGCTGCATGAGCAGCTCCCACAGTTTCCTTGTTTACCATCCAGACACAGGTGGCACCTTCATTTCACACCCCTGTCTCTGCACAGACCATTTCTGCACGCTTAGCAGAATCAAATTTGTGTGCCTATTATGTGTCCTGCCATTGACAGCCAGCCACTGTCTCCTTTATATGCAATGGTGTAGTGAATGAAAAACCTGGACTGCTATGAAACGGAACATATCATCTTTAGCGTTGAATCCAGACTTTGTTTGGGAAACAAAGATGGTCAGTTTTGAGTATGGAGGCATCATGGTGAACACTTCAATCCTGCCTTTGCTGTGGAGCAACACACAGCCCCTGGTGTGTTGATCTGGGAAGCCATTGCATACAACAGCCAGTCATCCCTAGTAGTGATATGAGGAACGGACACTAACAACTAAGTGTTATGTGCAGGACATCCTGTGGCCACATGTGTTGCCTCTCTAGCGGGATTTCCAACTGGCATTTTCCAGCAGATTAATGCTCGTCCACACACAGCAAGTGCTTCCCAGGAATGTCTTCTCCAGATTGCAACATTGCCTTTATCTGCCTGGTTGCCAGATTTATTGTCAGTAAAGCATTTTATGGGACCAGCTGGGACACCAGCTTCAGCAACCTTCTTAGTGAGTTATATATTTTTTGGTTGATGAGTGTATGTTGAGGCTTAGTGATGCGGTCTGCTGGATCAAAGAATCGAGAGAGCATCTGCCTTGATGTTTTTATCGGCAGGACAAACGTGGAGGAGGAAGTTGAAGCGGGTGAAGAAGACAGACCATCTGGCTTGGCAAGGATTTATACATTGGGCATTCTGTATCTAAGTTAAATGTTTATGATCAGTATATATAACCAGCAGATGACAGGCTTCCTCCAGCAGATGTCTTCAATTCTTCAACACCATCTTGATGGCGAGTAGCTTGCTGTCTCCAATAGAATAATGATTCCATTTTAGTTTGTGACACAATAGCAGCATGGAAAGCTCGGAGAAAGTTACATGGTTTGTCTTTCCAGATGTTGAATTATTTACTTACTTTATGGAATCATGGTGACTTGGGATGTCATGGAAACAAAAAGGTATAATCATCCTTAAAGAAAGTCCATCAGCTACTTTGAGCGTTTTAGTCTGCTCATATCCTGATTTAGTACAGTTGCCCAACATAAAAATAGTACCTGTATTGTTTCTTTCACTTGTCTACAAATGGAAAAAAAACACTTTATAACGATATGCAAATGATGGGCTGCAAGTGCCCAGATAACCACTCCCCTTGGATTCCTTTGGCCAGCCATCCTCTCCTTATTCATCCTCCTCCTCTGGTTTAGATCTCATGCGAGCGCTGCTCACCGCGAGGCTATCGCGATGTAAGGGGAGGGGAGGAACACCAGAATGACAACAGAAGGACAATTACCAGGAACTAGGCCTCAAGGCTAGGGAAACGGTAACAACCTAAGAAAACACTAAACTTAGCCCTAACTCCTGTCAGTATGAATAGACTGTGAAGGTGGGAATATTTATACACCGGAAACCTAGGCCCTAGTAACCCTGAATAGCTCTATTAGTAGTGATAGGGTCTGAGGCTAGTGATGATCAAGCATGCTCGCCGAACACCAGTTCGGCTCGAGCATCGCGATGCTCGGTACATCGAGGTGTTCGGCCGAATACTGCGTGTGTTCTAGCTCCATGCTCGAGTCTCCTCTTCCCCCGTTTGTTGGCTGCTACACAGCCAATAAATGTGCAGGTTAGTGTTGGGCGAGCATGCTCAGCTGAACACTAGTTCGGCTCGAGCATCGCGATGCTCGGCACATTGCGGTGTTTGGCCGAATACCGTGTGTGCTCGAGCGCGATGATCGAGTCTCCTCTCCGCACATTTGTTGGCTGCTATGCAGCCAATAAACGTGCAGGTAAGTGCTGCCATTCACTGTAATGCCATAACCATGTTGGCTGCTGGCATTACAGTGATTGGCTGGCCGGAACGCATCATCGGGTGCTATATAGCACCGATGACACGTGTTTGGCTCAGTATTAGTCAGGGAGAGCTGGAGAGCAGAAGGGAGAGATAGTGTAGGGATTGAAATAGCAATATTTTAGTTTTTATACTTGTTATAGACCCAAAAGTCCTTTTAAGGACTATTGTGTGGGGCAGCAATATATATTTTTGGTGCAACCTGCACTAAATTGCTAAAACTTGTTAGAAACCCAAAAGTTCTTTTAAAGACTATAGTTGTATCTGGCATCAATATATATTTTTAGCGCAACCTGCGCTAAATAGCTTGCAATTGTTTGGCCGCTGCAGACAGCGATATTATCTGCGCTACATCTCCTGTCTAACGTGTGCGCATTCTAAATAGCAGTGACATTCATTCAGTGTAATTTTTTTTAGGCGGTGGTGACAGCGACATTACTTGCCCTATACGTCCTGTTTAACCCCTTAGGGATGCATGACGAACCGGTACAGCATGTTTCCCGAGTCCTTAAGGACCCATGATGTACCGTTACGGCATGAGTTTAAAACGAGATTGCGGCGCTGCAGGGGTTAATCGGAACAGGATGCCCGCTGAAATCATTCTGTGGGCATCCTGTCACAACGCCGGGGGGGTCATATGACCACCCTGTATCGGCGATCGCAGCAAACCGCAGGTCAATTCAGACCTGCGGTTTGCAGCGCTTTCTGCAGTTTCTGATCCCCGCGGTCCCTGACCGTGGTCCGTACTTTAAAATGCCCAAAATAAAGTTTTTTTCACCCCCCCTGCACCCCTAAATGATTTTATGCCGATGGTGCAGGGGGGGGGGGGATTGCAGGCGGTGCTGACACTCTGGTATAAACGGCTGACATCTGTGCTGTGATGTCAGCCGTTTAACCCTTTCCATACCGCGGTCCATACGGACCGCTGTATGGAAAGGGTTAACAGTCAGGGAGCTCCCTCCCTCTCCCATCGGGGGACTGCTGTGCCTTTGCAGCCCCAAGACAGGATGGGGTCAAAGAGGGAGGGAGCCCTCAGTTGTGGCAGACGGGGAAGGTTCCCATGGCAATAGGGTGCCTTCTCAGGCATCCTGCTGTCCATGGTGCTGAACAGATCTGTGCTAAAGGCATAGATCTGTTCAGACAAAGTGTAAGTAAAATACAGTACAATACACTATATAGTGTACTGTACTGTATTATACAGACATCAGACCCACTGGATCTTCAAGAACCAAGTGGGTCTGGGTCAAAAAAAAAAGTGAAAAGTAAAGATTTAAAAAAAAAACACATTTATCACTGAATAAAAAAATAAAAATAAAACACACTACACATATTAGGTATCGCCGCGTCCGTATCGACCTGATCTATAAAACGGTCATGTTACTTTCCCCGCACGGTGAACGCCATAAAAATAAAAAAATAAAAACTATGAGGAAATTGAAATTTTGCCCACCTTACTTCCCAAAAAAGGTAATAAAAGTGATCAAAACACTTTTATTACACCAAAAAACACCAAAGTCGCATGGATGTCAAAATAGCACCAATCAAACTGTCATCTCATCCCGCAAAAATCATACCCTACCCAAGATAATCGCCCAAAAACTGAAAAAGCTATGGCTCTTAGACTATGGAAACACTAAAACATGATTTTTTTTGTTTCAAAAATGAAATCATTGTGTAAAACTTACATAAATAAAAAAAGTATACATATTAGGTATCGCCGCTTCAGTATCGACCAGCTCTATACAAATATCACATGACCTAACCCCTCAGGTGAACACCGTAAAAAAATAAAAATAAAAACGGTGTAAAAAAAGCCATTTTTTGTCATCTTACGTCACAAAAAGTGTAATAGCAAGCGATCAAAAAGTCATATGCACCCTAAAATAGTGACAATCAAACCGTCATCTCATCCCACAAAAAATGAGACCCTACCTAAGATAATCGCCTAAAAACTGAAAAAACTATGGCTCTCAGACTATGGAGACACTAAAACATGATTTTTTTTGTTTCAAAAATGAAATCATTGTGTAAAACTTACATAAATAATAAAATTGTATACATATTAGGTATCGCCGCGCCCATGACAACCTGCTCTATAAAAATACCACATGATCTAACCTGTCAGATGAATATTGTAAATAACAAAAGAAAAAACGGTGCCAAAAAAGCTATTTCTTGTTACCTTGCCTCACAAAAGGTGTAACATAGAGCAACCAAAAATCATATGTACCTTAAACTAGTACCAACAAAACTTCCACCCTATCCCGTAGTTTCTAAAATGGGGTAACTTTTTTGGAGTTTTTACTCTAGGGGTGCATCAGGGGGGCTTCAAATGGGACATGGTGTCCAAAAAAACAGTCTAGCAAAATCTGCCTTCCAAAAACCGTATGGCATTCCTTTCCTTCTGTGCCCTGCCGTGTGCCCGTACAGCGGTTTACGACCACATATGGGGTGTTTCTGTAAACTATAGAATCAGGGCCATAAATAAAGAGTTTTGTTTGGCTGTTAACCCTTGCTCTGTAACTGGAAAAAAAATATTAAAATTGAAAATCTGCCAAAAAAGTAAAATTTTGAAATTGTATCTATTTTTAATTAAATCTTGTGCAACACCTAAAGTGTTAACAAAGTTTGTAAAATCAGTTTAGAATACCTTGAGGGGTGTAATTTCTTAGATGGGGTCACTTTTATGGAGTTTCTACTCTAGGGGTGCATCAGGGGGGCTTCAAATGTGACATGGTGTAAAAAAAAAACAGTCCAGCAAAATCTGCCTTCCAAAAACCATACGGCGTACCTTTCCCTCAATGCCCTACTGTGTGCCCGTACAGTAGTTTATGGCCACATATGGGGTGTTTCTGCAAACTACAGAATCGGGGCAATAAATATAGCATTTTTTTGGCTGTTAACCCTTGCTTTGTTACTGGAAAAAATGGATTAAAATGGAAAATTTGCCCAAAAAATTGAAATTCTCAAATTTCATCTCCATTTGCCAATAACTCTTGTGCAACACCTAAAGGGTTAACAAAGTTAGTAAAATCAGTTTTGAATACCTTGAGGGGTGTAGTTTCTAGAATGGGGTCATTTTTGAGTGGTTTCTATTTCCACTAACAAAGCAAGGGTTAACAGCCAAACAAGCCGTATGGTTTTTGCAAGGCTGATTTTTATGGACTGGTTTATTTACACCATGTCCCATTTGAAGCCCCCTGATGCACCCCTAGAGGAGAAACTCCCTAAAAGTGACCCCATCTAAGAAACTACACCCCTCAAGGTATTCAAAACTGATTTTAGGGCTCTTTCACACCTGCGTTATTGTCTTCCGGCATAGAGTTCCGTCGTCGGGGCTCTATGCCGGAAGAATCCTGATCAGGATTATCCTAATGCATTCTGAATGGAGAGTAATCCGTTCAGGATGCATCAGGATGTCTTCAGTTCCGGTACGGAACGTTTGTTGGCCGGAGAAAATACCGCAGCATGCTGCGCTTTTTGCTCCGGCCAAAAATCCGGAACACTTGCCGCAAGGCCGGATCCGGAATTAATGCCCATTGGAAGGCATTGATCCGGATCCGGCCTTAAGCTAAACGTCGTTTCGGCGCATTGCCGGAGCCGACATTTAGCTTTTTCAGAGTGGTTACCATGGCTGCCGGGACGCTAAAGTCCTGACAGCCATGGTAAGTGTAGCGGGGAGCGGGGGAGCAGTGTACTTACCGTCCGTGCGGCTCCCCGGGCGCTCCAGAGTGACGTCAGGGCGCCCCAAGCGCATGGATCACGTGATCGCATGGATCACGTCATCCATGCGCATGGGGCGCTCTGACGTCATTCTGGAGCGCCCCGGGAGCCGCACGGACTGTAAGTATACCGCTCCCCCGCTCCCCGCTCCTACTATGGCAACCAGGACTTTAATAGCGTCCTGGGTGCCATAGTAACACTGAAAGCATTTGGAAGACGGTTCCGTCTTCAAATGCTTTCAGTACTCTTGCGTTTTTCCGGATCCGGAGTGTAATTACGGCAAGTGGAGTACATGCCGGATCCGGACAACGCAAGTGTGAAAGAGCCCTTACATACGTCGTTAACCCTTTAGGTGTTGCACAAGAGTTATTGGCAAATGGCGATGAAATTTGAGAATTTCATTTTTTTGCCTAATTTTCCATTTTAACCTATTTTTTATACTAACAAAGCAAGGGTTAAGAGCCAAACAAGACTGTTTCTTTATTGCCCTGACTCTGCTGTTTACAGAAACACCCCATATGTGGCCGTAAACTACTGTACGGCCACACAGCGGGGCGTAGAGTGAAAGGTGCGCCGTATGGTTTTTGGAGGGCTGATTTTGCTGGACTGTTTTTTTGACACCATGTCCCATTTGAAGCCCCCCTGATGCACCCCATGAGTAGAAACTCCATAAAAGTGACCCCATCTAAGAAACTAGACCCCTCAAGGTATTCAAAACTGATTTTATAAACTTTGTTAACCCTTTAGGTGTTGCACAAGATTTAATGGAAAATAGAGATACAATTTCAAAATTTCACTTTTTTGGCAGATTTTCCATTTTAATATTTTTTTTACAGTTACAAAGCAAGGGTTAACAGCCAAACAAAACTCATTATTTATGGCCCTGATTCTGTAGTTTACAGAAACACCCCATATAAGGTCGTAAACCTCTGTACGGGCACACGGCAGGGCGCAGAAGGAAAGGAATGCCATACGGTTTTTGGAAGGCAGGTTTTGCTGGACTGTTTTTTTTTACACCATGTCCCATTTGAAGCCCCCCTGATGCACCCCTAGAGTAGAAACACCAAAAAAGTGACCCCATTTTAGAAACTACGGGATAGGTTGGCAGTTTTGTTGGTACTAGTTTAGGGTACATATGATTTTTGGTTGCTCTATATTACACTTTTTGTGCGGCAAGGTAACAAGAAATAGCTTTTTTGGCACCGTTTTTTTTTGTTATTTACAACATTCATCTGACAGGTTAGATCATGTGGTAATTTTATAGAGCAGGTTGTCACGGACGTGGTGATACCTAATATGTATACAATTTTTTTTATTTATGTAAGTTTTACACAATGATTTCATTTTTAAAACAAAAAAAATGTTTTAGTGTCTCCATAGTCTAAGAGCCATAGTTTTTTCAGTTTTTGGGCGATTATCTTAAGTAGGGTCTCATTTTTTGCAGGATGAGATGACGGTTTGATTGGCATCTATTTTGGGGTGCATATGACTTTTTGATTGCTTGCTATTACACTTTTTGTGACGTAAGATGACAAAAAATGGCTTTTTTTACACCGTTTTTATTTTTATTTTTTTACGGTGGTCACCTGAGGGGTTAGATCATGTGATATTTTTATAGAGCCAGTCGATACGGACGCGGCGATACCTAATATGTATACTTTTTTTAATTTATGTAAGTTTTACACAATGATTTCATTTTTGAAACAAAAAAAATCATGTTTTAGTGTTTCCATAGTCTAAGAGCCATAGTTTTTTCAGTTTTTGGGCGATTATCTTGGGTAGGGTATGATTTTTGTGGGATGAGATGACGGTTTGATTGTTACAATTTTGGCATACATGCGACTTTTTTGATCACTTTTATTACCTTTTTTGGGAAGTAAGGTGGGCAAAATTTCAATTTCTTCATAGTTTTTTATTTTTTATTTTTATGGCGTTCACCGTTAAGGTAAAGTAACATAACCGTTTTATAGATCAGGTCGTTACAGACGCGGCGATACCAAACATGTGTAGGGAATTTTTTTTTTTTTATATTCAATCAGTGATAAATGTGTTTTTTTATTTTTACTTTATTTTCACTTTTATTCACTTTTTTTTTGACCCAGACCCACTTGGTTCTTGAAGATCCAGTGGGTCTGATGTCTGTATAATACAGTACAGTACAATATATATTGTTCTGTACTGTATTTTACACTTTGTCTGAACAGATCTATGCCTTTTAGCACAGATCTGTTCAGCACCATGGACAGCAGGATGCCTGAGACGGCGTCCTGTTGCCATGGGAACCTTCCCCGTCTGCTCAGTACTGGCCAGAACTGCGCAGACGGGGAAGGGTAAGGAGGGGATCTGTCGGGGGCTGTCTGGGGGCTCTCTCCCTCTCCATTGGGGGGCTGCAAAGGCACAGCAGTATGGACCGCTGTATGGAAAGGGTTAAACGGCTGACATCGCATCGCAGATGTCAGCCGTTTATACCAGGGTGCCAGCAATGTGCTGGCACCCTGGTATACCCACTAGACGCCAACGATTATTCAAGGGGAGGCGGGCGGGGGATCGCAATCCGCCTGCCGCACCGCCCGCCTCCCGCACCGCCCGCAACCCTCCCCCTGCACCTCCCACCGGGCTAAAATCATGCAGGGGTGCAGGGGGAGGTGAAATATATATATTTTGGGCATTATAAAGTTTCTGATCCGCGGGGATCAGAAACTGCAAAAAGCGCATCAAACCGCAGGTCTGAATTGACCTGCGGTTTGCGGTGATCGCCGATACGGGGGGGTCGCATGACCGCCCCTGGCGTTGTGACAGGATGCCGGCTGAATGATTTCAGCCGGTATCCCGTTGCGATTAACCCCCGCGGCGCCGGAATCCCGATTTTAAGTTAGGACGTACCGGTACGTCCTGTGTCCTTAAGGACTTGGGAAATAGGGCGTACCGGTACGTCCTATGTCCTTAAGGGGTTAAGGTGAAATAGGACTGAGTCCTTAAGGGGTTAACATGTGCACATTCTAAATATCAGTGACATTCATTCAGTGTAATTTTTTATTCGGCGTTGGTGACAGCGACATTACTTGCGCTATACCTCCTGTTTAACGTGTGCACATCCTAAAAATATCAGTGACATTATGTGTACTTTATTTGCACATACACTTACAAAACCTGCGCTACTGTACATGTGACATACTTGCAAGCATATATACCATTTAATATGCTAAGGGCGAGCAGTAAGAGACGGGGAAGTGGCCGTGCTGCTGATGGTGCACGCAGAGGCCGTGACCCTTGGCGAGGTGAAACTGTGCCTGCTGCAAGAGCACAAGAAACACACTCATCCACGATACCTAGCTTCATGTCCCAGTTGGCAGGGCGGCGCAGGAGACCAATCTCGATTGGTCAATTGGATTGCAGCAGATAATGCTTCCAGTCGGTTAAGCAACACCCTATCTTCCACAAAGTCCAGTCTCAGCAGCCAAAAGTCTGGTCAACAGAATCCTCATCCTGATACTCCTTCCACCCACCATGGAGAGTCTTGGCAAACAAGTGATATTCCGAGGAGCTGTTTTCATCACCATTCCTTAATTTGGGCCTCTCTCCAAGCCCGCTTGAAGAGGGACATGAGGAGATCTTGGGCCCTGATTCCCAAACTCTGGAGCATCCACAGTCAGAAGAAGATGACAGTGGGGAACGGCAATTAGTGTTTCACGAGATGGATGATGATGATGAGACAGTTACCAATAAGTCAAATGCAATTAGTTTCTCAAGAGGTTCATGATGAGGATGAGACACAGTTGTCAATAACTGAGGTTGTTGTTAGGTCAACAAGTCAGGAGGTTGACCAGAGTAAGGAAGTGGAAGAGGAGGTGCTGGACGATGAAGTCACTGACCCAACCTGGGAAGGTGGCAAGCCGAGCGAGGACAGCAGTACAGAGGGGGAGGGATCCGCAGCACTGCAACAGGCTGGAAGAGGCAGTGGGGTGGCAAAAGGGAGAAGGCGGGCCACACCAAACAGGTCTGCAACTGTTCCCCGGAGCACCCCCTTACGGCAATCTCCCTTGCCAAGTGGTAGGTGTTCTGCAGTCTGGCTCTTTTTTGAGGAAAGTGCGGATGATAAAATAATTGTCATTTGCAACCTACGCCATACCAAAATGAGCAGGGGCGTGAACAATTGCAACCTCACCACCACCAGCATGATCCGCCACATGGCATCAAAGCACCCTAATAGGTGGGCTGAATGCCTGGGTCCACAACCAGTGTCTGCGGGTCACACCACTGCCTCCTCTTCCCCTGTGTTACGTGCTGGCCAATCCCCTGTCCAAGACGCAGGCCCAGATGCCTCCTGCCATGCACCTGGACCTTCGTGAGCACCATCAGCTAGCACATCCACTTCTGTGTCCCAGCGCAGCTTACAGATGTTTATACCCCAGGCCTTTGAACGAAAGAGCAAATACCCAGCCACCCACCCACAGACCATAGCACTAAATGCGCACCTGTCCAAATTGCTGGCCCTGGAAATGTTGCCATTTAGGCTTGTGGACACTGAGGCTTTCCGCCGCCTGATGACGGCAACTGTCCCGCGGTACTCTGTCCCCAGCCGCCAATATTTTTCACTGTGTGCCATGCCCTCCTTACACCAGCATGTGTCCCATAACATCACCCGTGCCCTGACCAACACAGTTATTGTGAAGGTCCACTTAACGACTGACATATGGACAAGTGCTTTTGGCCGGGGACACTACATTTCCCTGACACTGGGTGAACGTTGTGGAGGCCGGGAGCGAGTCGTACCCTGGAATGGCACAGGTGCTACCGATGCCAAGGATTGCGGGCCCTACTTCCATCAGGGTTTCCACCACCTACGTTAGTGGCTGCAACCCCCCTTCTCCTTCTCCGCCTCCTCCAACAACTTCCACCTCTGAATTATCATCTTGCAGCACCAGTCAGAGATCAGTCAGTAGCTGGAAGCAGTGTAGCACTGCAGTGGGGAAGCGGCAACAGGCCAGGCTGAAACTGATCTGCTTAGGTGACAAACAGCACACCGCCGCAGAGCTGTCGCTCTCCTAGAACCAGGCATGGTTGTGTCTGATAATAGCCGTAACTTGGTGACGGCTTTGGAGCTCGGCAAGCTCACACAGATACCATGCCTAGCCAATTGACCTAATTAGTGTTAATTGGTCTTCCAGCTCTTCGTTATGCTCAAATTTACTTTTTCCAGCCTCTTATTGCTACTTGTCCCAACTTTTTTGGGATTTGTTGACACCGTGAAAATTGGAATCAACGTATTTTTCCTTTAAAATGATACATACTCGGATTAAACGTTTGATCTGTCATCTACGTTCTATTACAAATAAAATATTGACATTTGCCATCTTCACATCATTGCATTCAGTTTTTATTCACAATTTGTTTAGTGTCCCAACTTTTTGGGAATCCGGTTTGTATGAATTAACACATGTGGAATTATATACATAATAAACAAGTGTGAAACAACTGAAAATATGTCATATTCTAGGTTCTTCAAAGTAGCCACCTTTTGCTTTGATTACTGCTTTGCACACTCTTGGCATTCTCTTGATGAGCTTCAAGAGGTAGTCCCCTGAAATGGTCTTCCAACAGTCTTGAAGGACTTCCCAGAGATGCTTAGCACTTGTTGGCCCTTTTGCCTTCACTCTGCGGTCCAGCTCACCCCAAACCATCTCGATTGGGTTCAGGTCCGGTGACTGTGGAGGCCAGGTCATCTGGCGCAGCACCCCATCACTCTCCTTCATGGTCAAATAGCCCTTACTTTCTAAGTTTTCCCAATTTTTCGGCTGACTGACTGACCTTAATTTCTTAAAGTAATGATGGCCACTCGTTTTTCTTTACTTAGCTGCTTTTTTCTTGTAATAATACAAATTCTAACAGTCTATTCAGTAGGACTATCAGCTGTGTATCCACCTGACTTCTCCTCAACGCAACTGATGGTCCCAAGGCAAGAAATCCCACTTATTAAACCTGACAGGGCACACCTGTGAAGTGAAAACCATTTCAGGGGACTACCTCTTGAAGCTCATCAAGAGAATGCCAAGAGTGTGCAAAGCAGTTATCAAAGCAAAAGGTGGCTACTTTGAAGAACCTAGAATATGACATATTTTCAGTTGTTTCACACTTGTTTGTTATGTATATAATTCCACATGTGTTAATTCATAGTTTTGATGCCTTCAGTGTGAATCTACAATTTTCATAGTCATGAAAATAAAGAAAACTCTTTGAATGAGAAGGTGTGTCCAAACTTTTGGTCTGTACTGTATAATGCTTGCATCTATTTTATTAAGTGCATTATTACCTTATTTCTGTGATTTTTTTCATGAATGGGGCCAGGGACATTCGCACATTTATTTATCATACTGTGTGATGTTTTTATATTTTTTTTTTTTTGCTGGAACTCCACGTTACACATGTTGGCCAGGCTTTGTGAGCAACAGAGGGCAGTAGTGGAATACCAGCTGCAACATGGTCGTCGCCTTTCCAGTCTGCTTCCGCTCTTCACAAGCGACGAGTGGGCATGGATGTCTCACATCAATGAGGTTTTAGGCAACTTTGAGGAATCAACACAGATGGTGAGCGGCGATGCTGCTATAATCAGCATAACCATTCCACTTCTACTGAAATTCTCGCTGCTCACAATGAAGAACGCTTTGCACATGGAAGAGGTGGAAATGGGGGAAGACAGTACACAGGGTGATAGTTATACAACCCTCCGTTCGTCTTCTCAGCACGAATTGGAGGATGAAGAGGAGGAGGGGCAGGAGACGGTTGCCTCCGCTACAGAGAGTAGTACCCACAGCAGGTTTATTCCATCTGTTCAGCGTGGATGGGCCAAAGAGGAGGAAGAGGATGAGGAGATTGAGAGTCATCCTCCTGATGAGGACAGCAAAGATTTGTCTGTTGGGACTCTGGCACACATGGCTGACTTTATGTTATGTTGCCTTTCCCGTGACCCTCGCGTTATATGCATTTTGTCCAACACCGATTACTGGTTGTTCACCCCTCTCGACCCCCGCTACAAAGAGAACTTCTCTTCTCTCATTCCTGTGGTGGAGAGGACTAGCAAAATGCTGCAATACCAGAAGGCCCTTGTGAAAAAAATGCTCCAAAAATTTCCAGCTGACAACGCTGGCAGCAGAGTACGTAGTTTCTTGGGCAACCGAGGAGGGGAGACGAGGGGAACACACAGCAGTTCTAACAGAGGCGAGGCAACACTTTCCAAGGCCTGGGACAGTTTCATGACACCCCGCCAGCAACCTCACTCTGATGCGCGGCCTAGTGTCACAAGGAGAGAAAAGTTTTGGAAGATGGTGAAGGAGTACGTAGCAGACCGTGACAGCATCCTCAATGATTTCTCTGTGCCTTACAACTATTGGGTGTCCAAGCTGGACATGTGGCAAGAAATGGCTCTCTATGCCTTGGAGGTGCTGGCCTGCCCTGCCGCCAGCGTTTTGTCAGAGCGGGTATTTAGTGCGGCTGGGGGCATGATAACTGATAAGCGCATCCGCCTGTCAACTGAAAATGCTGACAGGTTGACTCTTATCAAAATGAACAAGGCCTGGATTGCCCCTGACTTCTCTACTCCACCAGAGGAAATCGGCTGAACTTAAAGGCACTTTAATGTGGCTTTTTTGCTGTATACAATACACTGTATTCCCATGCACCCCTTCCACCACAAAAAAGGGTATACCGTATCCTTTTTTCGTCCTGTTTTAGATGGTCAGCTCAGTAGCAGGCCCTCCACCATCATTTTTTCGATGGTCAGATCAGCAGCAGGCCCTCAACCATAATTTTTTCGATGGTCAGCTCAGCAGCAGGCTCTGAACCATAATTTCTTTTGATGGTCAGCTCAGCAGCAGGCCCTCAACCATAATTTTTTCGATGGTCAGCTCAGCAGCAGGCCCTCGCCCATAATGTTTTAGATGGTCAGATCAGCAGCAGGCCCTCACCCATAATGCTTTACATGGTCAGCTCAGCAGCAGGCCCTCAGCCATAATATTTTAGATGGTCAGTTCAGCAACAGGCCCTCACCCATAATGTTTTAGATGGTCAGATCAGCAGCAGGCCCTCGCCCATAATGTTTTACATCAGGCATGTTCAACCTGCGGCCCTCCAGCCGTTGCAAAACTACAACTCCCATCATTCCCTGACAGCCTACAGCTTTCATCCTACAGAAGGGCATCATGGGAGTTGTTGTTTTACAACAGCTGGAGGGCCGCAGGTTGAGCATCCCTGTTTTAGATGGTCAGCTCAGCAGCAGGCCCTCGCCCATAATTTTTTCCATGGTCAGATCAGCAGCAGGCCCTCGCCCCTAATGTTTTAGAGAGTCAGCTCACCAGCAGACCCTCAACCATAATTTTATCGATGGTCAGCTCAGCAGCAGGCCCTCACCCCTAATGTTTTAGATGGTCAGATCAGCAGCAGACCCTCACCCCTAATTTTTTAGATGGTCAGATCAGCAGCAGGCACTCGCCAATAATGTTTTAGAGGGTCACCAGCAGGCCCTTGCTCCTAATGTTTTTGAGGGTCACCAGCAGGCCATCAATCATAGTTTTTTAAGGGTGTGTATGATGCCCTCCTTTATGAAGTGCCGGTTCCTTGTAATTTTTGTCAGCCCTTTCACTTAGTGCATAGGCTTTATTAGTGTAGGAGACCCACTACCTGAACAATTGTACCACAATGTGAATGAGCCCCTCCATTATGTGATATACAGGTTGTATCGGAGTGCCTCTTCCTTGTAATTTTTGGCAGCACTTGCACTTTATATACAAGTAAATATATAGGAAAGAATGTTTCCTAACAATTTTTCCTCTAAAAACGATTTTTTTCCTTCGGTTTTGTGCATATTATTGTCAGTCTGTAAAATTGGTGTACTACTCGGACAATATCATTCCCAGCAGCGACCTGGGAGTCCAAGTTGCATCCAGACAACCTCCCCATGCTGTTCCCGAACCATTTCAGTGGTGTTTCCATCAATTTCTGACCGTTTCCTATGAACCAGACACCCTCCCCTCTTCAGGGCAGGGGGTGCCTGGTTTAATGCTCGGGTTCTCCCACTGACTTCCATTGTGCTTGAGTGCTCGGTAGAGCACCCGAGCATCCCGAGGTGTTCTACTCGAGCACCCGAGCACTTTGGTGCTTGATCAACACTATCTGAGACGACTGGTTCCTTCCCAGATGAATGAACCAGCATCTCCCTGAGGCCTAGTAAACAACGAGCAAATGGGAACATCAAAATACAAAGAAAAGAACACTTATCTTCAATAGAAAATGTATGAGCAGGAACTCAGATGAGGACCACACACCAGCTCTTCCAACTCCAGGCAGAGAATATCAACCGCATGGTATGAAGTGTGAGTCCAGACTAAATAGAGGAGCAGTAATGACCACAAGCTGCACCTGAGACAAGAGGTGTGGGCATTACCAACAACAACACTGCAACAAATGAAAATAGAGAGACTGTCAGATAACCTCATGTGCAGCCAGTCTTTTAGATCTTCTAACCTCTGTCATGGGAAGAAGTCTCAGTACAAGAAAATGTGCCAAACTGCGGATGGAACCCATATTCCCCAAAAAATAGCGACTTATCAGTGGACTGCTGCCTACGGTTATTTAACCCCTTAAGGACCGGGCTCATTTTCACCTTAAAGGGAACCTGTCACCTCTACTATGCTACCCTCACTGACCGTTTCTAAATGTTCATTGTGTTACCCTAAACATATAAATGACACTTTTAATTTCATTTGCAGACGAATTCAATAGGTATTATGCATTTTTGTACTTCCCGCCTTTTATGCAAATTACCATAAAAGAGTCATATCTTACTTGTGTGACCAGAGAAGAGTCATATTTTCAAGCTCTGACTCCTCTCAGGTTAATTTGCATATGTATCAAATCAGTTTTTTTTTTCACAATAAAAGCACACAGAGCTATGGGGACTGGGTATTGCGCTAGTGGGCATATAACAACCCATATCCTCAGCTCTATACACAAAATCCAGGTGACAGGTTCCCTTTAAGGACCAGGCCATTTTTTGCAAATCTGACCAGTGTCACTTTATGTGTGAATAACTTGAAAACGCTTTTACTTATCCAGGCCATTCTGAGATTGTTTTTTCGTCACATGTTGTACTTCATGACACTAGTAAAATGGAGTAAAAAATGTATTTAAAAAAATAACAAATTTACCAAAAATTTTAGAAAAATTAGCAAATTTCCAAGTTTCAATTTCTCTACTTCTATAATACATAGTAATACCTCCAAAAATAGTTATTAATTTACATTCCCCATATGTCTACTTCATATATGGATAATTTTGGGAATGCAATTTTATTTTTTGGGGACGTTACAAGGCTTAGAAGTTTTGAAGCAAATTTAGATGTACACCATTTTGGAAACTACACCACTTAAGGTATTCAATACTGATTTTACAAACTTTGTTAACCCTTTAGGTGTTCCACAAGAGTTATTGGCAAATGGAGATGAAATTTCAGAATTTCTATTTTTTGGCAAATTTTCCATTTTAATCCATTTTTTCCAGTAACGAAGCAAGGGTTAACAGCCAAACAAAACTCAATATTTATTGCCCTGATTCTGTAGTTTATAGAAATACCCTATATGTGGTCGTAAACTACTGTACGGGCACACGGCAGGGCGCAGAAGGAAAGGAACACCATATGGTTTCTGGAAGGCAGATTTTGCTGGACTGGTTTTGTTTACATCATGTCCCATTTGAAGCCCCCCTGATGCACCCCTAGAGTAGAAACTCCACAAAAGTGACCCCATTTTGGAAACTACACCCCTCAAGGTATTCAAAACTGATTTTACTAACTTTGTTGACCCTTTAGGTGTTCCACAAGTTATTGGCAAATGGAGATGAAATTTCAGAATTTCTATTTTTTTGCAAATTTTCCATTTTAATCCATTTTTTTCAGTAACAAAGCAAGGGTTAACAGCCAAACGAAACTCAATATTTATTTCCCTGATTCTGTAGTTTATAGAAACACCCCATATGCGGTCGTAAAAAAAACTGTACAGGCACACGGCAGGGCGCAGAAGGAAAGGAACACCATATGGTTTCTGGAAGGCAGATTTTGCTGGACTGGTTTATTTACACCATGTCCCATTTGAAGCCCCCCTGATGCACCCTAGAGTAGAAACGCCCAAAAAGTGACCCCATTTTGGAAACTACAAGATAAGGTAGCAGTTTAGTTGGGACTATTTTTAGGGTACATATGATTTCTGGTTGCTCTATATTACATTTTTGTGAGGCAAGGTTACAAAAAAATAAAATTCAGAAATGTCATCTCCATTTGCCAATAACTCTTGTGGAACACCTAAAGGGTTAAAAAAAAGTTTGTAAAATCAGTTTTGAATACCTTGAGGGGTTTAGTTTCTTAGATGGGGTCACTTTTATGGAGTTTCAACTCTAGGGGTGCATCAGGGGGGCTTCAAATGGGACATGGTGTCAAAAAACCAGTCCAGCAAAATCTGCGTTCCAAAAACCATATGGCGCTCCTTTCCTTCTGCGCCCTGCCCTTTGGTCATACAGCATTTTACGACCACATATGGGGTGTTTCTGAAAACTACAGAATCAGGCCAATAAATATAGAGTTTTGTTTATCAGATAACCCTTGCTATGTTAATGGAAAAAATGGATTAAAATTGAAAATTTGGCCCAAAAAATTGCTGTTTTGGAACAGTTTTATTTTTTTGACTGTTCATTTGAGGGGTTAGTTCATGTGTTATATTTATAGAGCAGATTCGTACGGACGCGGCAAAACCTAATATGTTTATTTTTCTAAATTTATTTCGGTTTTACACTATAATATACTTTTTTAAACAAAACAAAAAACAATTTAGTATCTCCATAGTCTGAGAGTCATTTTTTTTTTGTTTATAGTCTATTATCTTAAAGTAGGGTCTCATTTTTTGTGGGCTGAGAGGACGGTTTTATTGGCACTATTTTGCGGTGCATATGACTTTTTGATTGTTTGATATTACACTTTTTGTGATGTAAGGTGACAAAAAAAGCATTTTTTTTGTCACCTTACATCACAAAAAGTGTAATAGCAAGCGATCAAAAAGTCATATGCACCCCAAAATAGTGCCAATAAAACCGTCCTCTCTAAACTGACTCTCAGACTATGGAGATACAAAAATGTTTTTTTTTGTTTAAAAAAGGATATTATAGTGTAAAACCTAAATACATTTAAAAAAGTAGACATATTAGGTATTGCCACGTCCGTAAGAATCTGCTCTATAAAAATAACACATTACCTAACCCCTCAGATGAACACAGTCAAAAAATAAAATAAAAACGGTGTAAAAAAAGCCATTTGAGAGCCCCAGTTATTAAAAAAAAAATCTGGGCGATTGTCTGTGGCCAAATAGAATTAAAATTGGGGATGGGAATTATAAATTTAGTACTCCATTGAAGTGTGGTACTCCCTGAAGCAGCCGTCAATGCAGAGGCCCGGATGATCGGGGCACGTGTCACACTGAGTGGTGGTGTCCTTCCGTATCCGCCTCCTGTGACACACTCTGCACTTTTTTTGGGACCGTCCCTTTTTTCCAGTATGGGGGACCACACCTGGAAAGTGTTGGCCAGGGACGATCCGGGCGCCTCCAGTTCCCGAGGTACTCCAGCCTGCTCTTTCCCGGTCAGAAAAGATCAGAGCCTTGAGGACTGCCTCATAGAACTGCAGGAATTTCCCTGTGATGCCAGCGCTCCGGGACAGCACAAAAGAGTTGTACAAGGCAACCTGTACCTAGTAGACCGCAACTTTTTTGTACCATGCCCAGGTTTTGCGTATGGCGTTATATGGCTTGAGGACTTGATCAGAGAGATCAACTCCTCCCATATACTGATTGTAGTCGACGATACAATTGGGCTTGAGGACCATTGCCGTGGTATCTCGCACAGGGACAGGGGTGATGCCATTACCGTGAATTGTGGACAGTACAAGGACATCCCTCTTGTCCTTATATCTGACCAGCAACAGGTTTCCACTGGTAAGGACACGGGTCTCACCCCTGGGGATAGGTACCTGGAGGGGTGGGTAGGGAGGCAGCGTTGATTTTTCCGCACGGTCCCACAAGCGGACGTGGATCTGGCGGCGAGGGACTGGAACAAGGGGATACTAGTATAAAAGTTATCCACATACAGGTGGTAAACCTTATCTAGCAGTGGGTGCATAAAGTCCCACACAAGTTTCCTGCTAACACCCAGAGTGTAGGGACATTCTGGGGGTTGAATACGGGAATCTCGCCCCTCGTACACATGAAACTTGTAAGTGTACCGTGAGGTACTCTCACAAAGTTTGTACAGCTTCACGCCATACCTCGCCCGCTTAGACGGAACATACTGGCGGAAAATGAGTCTCCCCTTGAAAGCAATGAGAGACTCATCAACAGCGACCTCCCTTCCAGGTACATAGGCCTCCAAAAATTTGGCCCTGAAGTGATCGGTGACCGGCAGGATTTTGTACAGGCGGTCATAGGCAGGATCACCTCGGGGGGGACATGCTGCATTATCTGCATAATGCAGGCATTTCCGGATGGCCTCAAAACGGGAACGTGTCATGGCCATACAGTAGAGTGGGGTCTGGTAGAGGACGTGCCCACTCCAGTACTGCCTGACCGGAGTCCAGCCACTGGACCTAGCCAAAAAGGAGCCCGGGTGTTGAGCAATGAACTGTTGGGCGAACAAGTTTGTTTGCTCCACCATCAGATTCACAAAGTGGTCACTGTAAAAAAAAAAAAAATAGTCATATTCAGGGAAGCCCACTGTGGGAATCTGGATTCCTGCTTGGCCAACAAAATCAGGAATCACGAGCTCAAAATCCTCTGGGGTACACCATGCAAGTTCACCGGTAGGGGGCTCAGGTGGACTTATCTGGTGGGCCGGAAAACTAGTACGAGCCCCAGAGCTGCTCGTGCTAGTGTGGGCCACAGGGTCCCTGGCATGGGGGTCCCCTTGCTCCGCCTGGCGGCGTCTCCGCCGCCTTGGGGGCTCATCATCATCACTGGATGATGAGGAGGACGCGGATGACAAGAGGAAAGTGGGGTCATCCTCATCCTCACTGGTGCTGTTGGAGTCGGAGGCAAGCAGGGCGTATGCCTCCTCGGCCGAGAACGTCTGGCGGGCCATAGGGGAGTGTGCGTGTGTGTGTGCATGTGTGGAAAACTTTATTTAGTGTGCGTGTGTGTGGCGGCACGGCTGTTCGCGTACTTACCCTAAACCTAACCTGTACACCCTGTGTCCTTAAGTATCGGGACATCAGGGCATACCTGTACACCCTGTGTCCTTAAGTACCGGGACATCAGGGCATACCTGTACGCCCTGTGTCCCCAAGAGGTTAAGGCAAACTCGGCCAAAGACAAAAATAAAGACCACTCCTCCTGATTCTCCGAGAGAAAACAACTCAAAAGTCTCCAGATTCTGTTTAGTGCGTTCAGTCTGTCCGTTCGACTGAGGATGAAAGGCTGAAGAGAAGGACAATTGTACCCACAGGCGAGTACAGAATGCCTTCCAGAATCTGGAAACAAACTGAATCCCCCTATCAGACACCACATCAGAGAGAATACCATGTAGCTTCACAATGTTATCGACAACAGAGTTTTAGCATTAGGTAGACCTGATAATGCTATAAAGTGCGACATCTTGCTGAAGCGATCAACGACCACCGGAATCACAGTTTTTCCTGAGGAATTCATTACATCTGTGATAAAGTCCATGGATAAATGAGTCCAAAGTCAGGACGGGATAGACAACGGAAGTAGAGATCCTGAAGGCCGAGTGTGAGTCACCTTGGCACGTGCACAAGTCTCACAAGCTGACACATAGCCCTTAACACATTTACACAACCCCGGCCACCAGAATCTACGAGAAATGAGATCGACTGTGGATCTTCTTCCAGAGTGTCCTGTAAGAACTTTACAATGATGTTCCTCGAACACCTTGTGCCGTAATTTAGAAGAACAACTTCCCCGGAGGACAGGAATTCGGTGCATCTCCCTGGGCCTCCAACAATTCTGTCTCAAGGTCGGGATAAAGGGCGGATATTACCACCCCTTCAGCTAATATCGGACCAGGGTCTTCCAAATAACCCCCCCCCCCAGGAAAGCTACGCGACAAAGCATCCGCCTTGACGTTCTTAACCCCAGGGCGATAGGTGACAACAAAATTAAATCTGGTAAAAAACAATGACCATCTGGCCTGTCTTGGGTTCAGACGTTTAGCCGGTAATGACCGTAATGGGATGAATCACTCCTTCCAACCAATGACGCCAATCCTCAAAAGCCAACTTAATGACCAGCAACTCTCTATTACCTACGTCATAATTTTTTTCAGCAGTTGAGAGCTTCTTAGAGAAGAAAGCACATGGGCACCATTTACTAGGTGAAGGACCCTGCGACAAGCCTGCTCCTACCCCCACCTTGGATGCGTCAGCTTCCACAATAAGTGGCTGTTACAAATCAGGTTGTACCAGTATAGGAGCAGAAGCAAAACATTTCTTCACAGCTGAAAAGGCTTGTAATGCCGCATCAGACCAGACTGGGATATCCAAACCTTTCCTAGTCATGTCCGTTAAAGGTTTAACAACAGTCGAGTAGTTAAAAATAAATTTATGGTAGTAGTTGGTGAACTCCAAAAATCGCATAAGCGCTTTCAGATTTTAGGGTCATCCCAGTCCAACACAGCACGGACCTTTTCAGGATCCATACGAAAACCTGAAGATGAGAGTAGGCAACCCAGGAATTGTACTTCCAGAAATGCAAATACACACTTCTCCATCTTAGCATACAGTTTATTCTCTCTTAGGATCTGTAACACTTGTCTCACGTGATCCTGATAAGTCTCCATGTCAGGAGAATAAATTATAATATCATCCAGATACACCACAACAAACCTGCCCACCAGATGATGAAAGATGTCATTGATGAACTGTTGAAAAACCGCAGGAGCATTGGTCAACCCAAAAGGCATGACTATATTCTCAAAATGACCTTCAGGGGTATTAAAGGCCGTCTTTCATTCATCCCCCTCCTTGATCCTTACTAGATAATATTCCCCCCTCAAATCCAACTTAGAGAACACCTTGAGACCGACAATCTGATTGAACAAATCTGGGATCAAAGGAAGGGAATAAGAATCACGGACAGTAATGCGATAAAGCTCACTGTAGTCCGAACATGGCCTAAGAGTTCCGTCCTTTATCTTTACAAAGAAGAACCATGCAGCCACTGGGGATTTGGATGGTCTAATATGACCTTTAGCCAAACTCTCGGTGATATATTCTGGCATGGCTGCTCTTTCGGTTTCAGAAAGATTATACAACCGAGACTTGGGCAACCTAGCTCCGAGAATAAGGTTGATGGGGCAATCATACTCCTGATGTGGAGGTAACTCCTGGTCTCCACTTTCAGAGAATACATCAGAAAAATCTGTAGTAAATGAAGGTACAACTTTACGTGGTTACAACAGAAAGCAACATGCTAAGACAGTTGTCTATGCAATAATCGCTCCAATCAAGAATCTGTCTCGCTTGCCAAGCGATGGTAGGATTATGTTTGGTTAACCATGGTAAACATAGCACCAAGGGAGCAGGCAGACCCTCCAGCACAAAACACGAAATGGATTCTTGATGAAAATCACCCACCATTAAACGAATGTCCTGCACCATTTGTGACAAACATTTCTGTGTGAGTGGAGGGGAATCAATTGCAAACACCAAAATATTTTTGTCTAATGCACTTGTTGTCAACCCATACATACGGACGAACTGACCATCAACTAGGTTAACCCCTTCCCCACTGTCAATAAACACCTCAATTCCCACAGTTTTGGAATCTAGCACCACCTCAGCAGACAGGAGAAATCGGGTACTACCGGCAAATGACAAAAGTAAATTATCAGATTGCCCACCCACACCACCAAGAGTGAGATGAGAACTAAACATCTTTTTTCTTTTTCACCTTTCGCTGAACATAAGGACATACATTAACAAAATGTCCACTTTTTCCACGGAAAAAAATGAATCTTCTTAAGCCTAAAGTACTTATCACCAGGTCCAGGGGTAGCTCCCCCCAGCTGCATTGGCTCGTCACCAGACATGAACTCAAGTCTCTCTCTACCCAAAGTGTCGGAGGAGGCCGCCACCCCATATGGTAGTACGTCCTGAGTGTGAGGAACCTTAGATCTGTCCCTCAGGTGTCTATCAATACGTACAGCAAGAGACATGGCCGCTTCCAATGACCAGGGATATCCGTGAAACGCCAACACGTCCTTCAGGCTCTCGGATAACCCTTGACAGAATTGACTACAGAGACTTGGGTCATTGCACTCCGTATCTGTAGCCCATCTCCTAAATTCAGAGCAATAGGTGTCCGCAGAACGCTCTCCCTGAGGTAAGCCACGCAACTTAGTCTCGGCCAGGAAGATCTCGGCCAGGAAGATCCAATCTTGGTCATCGAAGAAAAGACCTAGAGCTCTGAAAAATTTATCTACCGACCGGAGGGACTGTGATCTGGTCGTCAACTAAAAAGTCTAAGAGCGTCACCTTTAAGTTAATAAATGACTATACCCACTCTTTGACTCTTGTCCCCAGAAGAGTTAGGACGTAGTTTAAAATATAATTTGCACGACTCCGTGAACCGAATAAAGTTGTCACTTCCCCCGGAAAATCTATCCGGGAAAGCGACCTCAATTTCAGGACAGGCCTGGTTGCCGCTGCCGGAACCAGGCGGCTGGGGTCTCTGGATCTGTGAGATGTTCGTGCGGAGGTCAGCTACCTCCAAAGACAGCCCCTGCAATTGTCCGACCAGTACATAAATAGTATCCATCGCTGCACTGACACATAAAAAAATTGCGTTTTTTTGGACGGTTGATAATGTCACCATGTAAGGGGAGGGGAGGAACACCAGAATGACAACAGAAGGAAAATTACCAGGAACTAGGCCTCAAGGCTAGGGAAGGGGAAACAGTAACAACCTAAGAAAACCCTAAACCTAGCCCTGACTCCTGTCAGTATGAATAGACCCTGAAGGTGGGAATATTCATACACCAGAAACTTAGGCCCTAGTAACCCTAAATATCCCTAGGAGTAGTGACAGGGTCTGAGACGACTGGTTCCTTCCCAGATGAATGAACCAGCGTCTCCATGAGGCCTAGTAAACAATGAGCAAATGGGAACAACAAAATACAAAGAAAAGAACACTTATCTTAAATAGAAAATGGATGCGCAGGAACTCAGATGAGGACCACACACCAGCTCTTCCAACTCCAGGCAGAGAATATCAACTGCATGGTATGAAGCGTGAGTCCAGACTTAATAGAGGAGTAGTAATGACCACAACCTGCACCTGAGACAAGAGGTGTGGTCATTACCAACAACAACACTGCAACAAGTGAAAACAGAGAGACTGTCAGATAACCTCACAGGCAGCCTCTCATATCTTCTAACCTCTGTCATGGGAGGGACCGTGACATGGGCACCATAGTGGATAGAGCAGTGCGCATGCATGGGCCCGGCGGTGACCGGCGCTCACATGAGATGCAAACCAGAGGAGGAAGATGAATAAGGAGAGGAGGGCGGGCCAAAGGAATTCAAGGGGAGCGGTTATCTGGGCACATCAGAGAGGGGCCTGGGCACTTGCGGCCATAACGTTGCCCCTGAGCACTTGCAGGCCCTAATTTGCATAACCCTATGAAGTGTTTTTTTCCATTTGTGGACAAGTGAAAGAAACAATACAGGTACTATTTTTATGTTGGGCAACTGTGCTATATTGTGATATGAGCGGTCTAAAACGCTCAAAGTAGCTAACAGACTCCCTAAGATATTTTACATGATACAAAGCTGTGATTCAAAACTCTGGCAGACCTTTCTCAATAACATGGTTTTACGAACTCCCAGGTCTTTCAGTATTTGCAGATCTCTTTCTGTCATAAAAACGTGCATGATTAGTCTTCAGAGATCATTTAAAACCTTTTTGAAAAATGGGTAGACGATAATAATGTTACGAAAATGATCTTGAGATTGTATAGAAACTAGAGATGTCAAGCTTGCTCAGCCAATTACATTTTCCTTTTGGGAGAGGGCCTTATGCATACCAAATATTTTTGTGCATCTACTAGAGGGGTGGCATCTGATACGTAATCATATTATAAATTTATTAGGGTATATTATAAATATTTAGAGTGACCCAGATATGACTTATACATGCAGCTATGTATGCTTTTGACTTTCCTTCCTCCAGTTCTGACACTGATAGAAAAAAATGTCTGAAGTGCCAACATGATAAAACAGATTTTTATCATTGTTTTTGGCTTTGCAATAAGATGCAAACATTCTGGAAGAACATATTAGTCTTTATTCGACATCTCTGGAATGAGCTGATTCAAAAAGCTCCTTTACTCCTTCTTTTTCACTCCATTACACCAACTGGAGATACTGCAAGAGAAGGGGACAAATTCCCAGCACTGGTCCACATTATCCTCTTAGCAGCCAAAAGAGCACTATTACAACATTGGTTATCAACCAGCGTTCCTTCCACGCTTGAAATTGTCACTCAATTAAATTAATATACATATATTGATAAGCTACAGAAAGAACGCCAGAAATATACTAAGATGAAAGTTTTTTTATTCTTTTTTTAATGGCGCAAGTTCATTGTAGCTGTTGTCACAGCTATTGTCACAGATGAAAATAAACATACTTATGTCTTCCTTGGAGGAAAGGGATGCAAATGAGCTCTTAACAAGCTCTGCCTCTAATGCCACCAGATGTAAGGCATCTATCCTATAAGTCAATATTCAGCTTTTTAACTAAGCCTTGAGACATGACTTGGATATTAAATAAGCCAGCACCTCATCTTCAGACAGCTGTTTCGGGTGATTGCCCCTCATCAGTGCAGAGCAGAGAGTACTGGCTTGACTGTATGAGAGGCTTGAGCTTGTTAAGAGCTCATTTGCATCCCTTTCCTCCCAGAATTCCAGAGGAGCATGTATTGCCTATAAGTCTCCTCACGCTGATTAAGGCGCTCTCTCCCTAAGGAGAGATAGTACCCCCTATGTCTTCCTTTTTACACACTACTTGTTACTACAATGAGGATTTCAAAAGAACTTTAGAGCATAATATGTTGGGGGTGTGTGGGGGAGTAGGACATGAACAATCTCTTTGATTAACAGTATATCTTATTTGATCCTGGTGGGACGAGGTATACTTTTATATGTTGTTATTTTCTTTTTACTTAAAGAGATCCTGTCATGTTAAACATGGTGTCTGCGCTGAAGGCAGCATGTTATAGAGCAGGAGGAGCTGAGCAAATTGATGTACAGTTTTATGGGAAAATATTTAGTAAAATTTGTAATTTAACCATTAATATCCAAGCTCATTCTAGGCTTTGATGTCAAGGAGGTGGTGCTATCAGTGATTGACAGCCTTCCCTCTATGACTGTGTATAAAGAGATAACTGTCAATCACTGATAGGACTGCCTCCTTGACTTTAAAGCCCAGATTGGGAAGGAAATTAAATAAATAAAATATAAATTGTACTGAATCTTTTCCCACAAAGCTACATACAGTCCTGATCAAAAGTTTAAGACCACTTGAAAAATGGCAAAAAATCATATTTAGCATGGCTGGATCTTAACAAGGTTCCAAGTGGAGCTTCAACATGCAACAAGAAGAAATGGGAGTGAGACAAAACATTTTTTGAGCATTCAATTTAATGAAAACAACGAATAAACTGAAACAGGCTGTTTTTCAGCTGATCAAAAGTTTAGAACCACACCTCCAAAAAAAAAACTAAACCCCCCCAAAACAGAAATCCAACTTCCAAACATGAACTCAGTAATGAGTAGCTCCGCTGTTATTGTTTATCACTTCAAAAATTCGTTTCAGCATGCTTGATGCAAGCGTTTCCATGAGGTGAGTGGGAACATTTCTCCAAGTGGTGAAGACGGCCGCACGAAGGCCATCTACTGTCTGGAACTGTTGTCCATTTTTGTAAACTTCCCTTGCCATCCATCCCCAAAGGTTCTCAATTGGATTTAGATCAGGGGAACACGCAGGATGGGCCAAAAGAGTGATGTTATTCTCCTGGAAGAAGTCCCTTGTCCTGCAGGCATTGTGTACTGTAGCGTTGTCCTGTTGAAAAACCCAGTCGTTACCACACAGACCATTATGGTGCCCCCTCCCCTGTGGCACGTAGAAAACATCTCAGGTGTGATCTGCTTGTCATGCCAGTAACGTTGGAAACCATCAGGACCATCAAGGTTAAATTTTTTCTCACCAAAGAATAAAACTTTCTTCCACCTTTGAATGTCCCATGTTTGGTGCTCTCTTGCAAAGTCCAAACGAGCAGTTCTGTGGCGTTCAAGGAGACGAGGTCTTTGAAGACGTTTTTTGTTTTTGAAGCCCTTCAGTCTCAGATGCTGTCTGATGGTTATGGGGCTGCAGTCAGCACCAGTAAGGGCCTTAATTTGGATTGAGGATCGTCCAGTGTCTTGACGGACAGCCAATTGTATCCTCCGGCTCAGTGCTGATGAAATATTTTTGGGTCTTCCACTTGACTTTTTTGTTCCATAATTCTCAGGATCATTTAAGAAATTCCAAATGACTGTCTTACTGCGTCCCACCTCAGCAGTGATGGCGCGCTGTGAGAGACCCTGCTTATGCAGTTCAACAACCTGACCACGTTCAAAAAGAGAGAGTTTTTTTGCCTTTGCCATCACAACGTGTGACTACCTGACAGAAAATGACAATGAATCCACATCTTTGCACAGATTTGGCCTTTTAAAGGCATGTGGTCCTAAAATTTGGATCAGCTGAAAAACAGCCTGATTCAGTTTAATTGTTATTTTCAATTAATTGAATGCTCAAAAAAGTTTTGTCTCACTCTCATTTCTTCTTGTTGCATGTTGAAGCTCTACTTGAAACCTTGTTAAGATCCAACAATGTAAAATATGATTTTTTGCCATTTTTCAAGTGGTCCTAAACTTTTGATCAGGACTGTCTATCATTCTTCTCAGCTCCTCCTGCTCTAGAATATCCTGCCAGCAGATTAATTCGCATTTTCATGGTGACAGGGTCCCTTTAACAAATACAAGAGATGCAAATTGCTTCTCATGATTATTGCACTGAATCGTGTTCAAGCTGTATTTTAGTACTCATTGTATGACAAAAGAATTGTATGAATGTAACACAACTCTCATATGTATCACACATTTTGCTGTATCTGTTTTACTTCAATAAAATTAAAATTTATAAAAAAAAGAAAAATAATGACACTCGGCAGGAGAGAAGTCAGAGAAGCCTCCAGTCATATTCTTGCCACAGAAATTTTTGTGAGAACTGAGATAGGTCTGATGAGCATAGAGAATGGTGGAATGTGGAATTAATTGGTAGTTGTTGAAACCTAAAACCACTGAATGACTTTCAGGCTCTGTGTATGAGGCCAGCCTAGGACTGCAGACAGTTTTTCAGGGTCTGTCTGGAGGCTGTAGTGGGAAGTGGAGGGATGATTTTTAATGAAGGCACTTTTCAAATTTAGTGCACAACCTGTTCTTCCATACCCATTGCAAGGCAGTGTAAACATGCTTCCAGTAGGATGTCAAGTCAGGAAAATAGATCAAGCTGTCATGCAGATATACCACCGCACAGATGTAGAGATCTCAGAAAACATAATTGACAAACTCTTTAACCACCTCAGCCCCCAGTGCTTAAACACCCTGAAAGACCAGGCCACTTTTTACACTTCTGACCTACACTACTTTCACCGTTTATTGCTCGGTCATGCAACTTACCACCCAAATGAATTTTACCTCCTTTTCTTCTCACTAATAGAGCTTTCATTTGGTGGTATTTCTTTGCTGATGACATTTTTACTTTTTTTGTTATTAATCGAAATTTAACGATTTTTTTGCAAAAAAATGACATTTTTCACTTTCAGTTGTAAAATTTTGCAAAAAAAACGAGATCCATATATAAATTTTGCTCTAAATTTATTGTTCTACATGTCTTTGATAAAAAAAAAAATGTTTGGGTAAAAAATAAAATGGTTTGGGTAAAAGTTATAGCGTTTACAAACTATGGTACAAAAATGTGAATTTCCGCTTTTTGAAGCAGCTCTGACTTTCTGAGCACCTGTCATGTTTCCTGAGGTTCTACAAAGCCCAGACAGTACAAACACCCCACACATGACCCCATTTCGGAAAGTACACACCCTAAGGTATTCGCTGATGGGCATAGTGAGTTCATAGAACTTTTTATTTTTTGTCACAAGTTAGCGGAAAATGATGATTTTTTTTTTTTTTTCTTACAAAGTCTCATATTCCACTAACTTGTGACAAAAAATAAAAAGTTCTATGAACTCAGTATGCCCATCAGTGAATACCTTGGGGTCTCTTCTTTCCAAAATGGGGTCACTTGTGGGGTAGTTATACTGCCCTGGCATTCTAGGGGCCCAAATGTGTGGTAAGGAGTTTGAAATCAAATTCAGTAAAAAATGACCTGTGAAATCCGAAAGGTGCTCTTTGGAATATGGGCCCCTTTGCCCACCTAGGCTGCAAAAAAGTGTCACACATCTGGTAACTCCGTACTCAGGAGAAGATGGGGAATGTGTTTTGGGGTGTCATTTTATATATACCCATGCTGGGTGAGAGAAATATCTTGGTCAAATGCCAACTTTGTATAAAAAAATGGGAAAAGTTGTCTTTTGCCAAGATATTTCTCTCACCCAGCATGGGTATATGTAAAATGACACCCCAAAACACATTCCCCATCTTCTCCTGAGTACGGAGTTACCAGATGTGTGACACTTTTTTGCAGCCTAGGTGGGCAAAGGGGCCCATATTCCAAAGAGCACCTTTCGGATTTCACAGGTCATTTTTTACAGAATTTGATTTCAAACTCCTTACCACACATTTGGGCCCCTAGAAGGCCAGGGCAGTATAACTACCCCACAAGTGACCCCATTTTGGAAAGAAGAGACCCCAAGGTATTCGCTGATGGGCATAGTAAGTTCATGGAAGTTTTTATTTTTTGTCACAAGTTAGTGGAATATGAGACTTTGTATGGAAAAAAAATAAATAAAAAATCATCATTTTCCACTAACTTGTGACAAAAAATAAAAAATTCCAGGAACTTGCCATGCCCCTCACGGAATACCTTGGGGTGTCTTCTTTCCAAAATGGGGTCACTTGTGGGGTAGTTCTACTGCCCTGGCATTTTCCAGGGGCCCTAATGTGTGGTAAGTAGGTTAATGACCTGTGAAATCCGAAAGGTGCTCTTTGGAATGTGGGCCCCTTTGCCCACCTAGGCTGCAAAAAAGTGTCACACATCTGGTATCCCCGTACTCAGGAGAAGGTGGGGAATGTGTTTTGGGGTGTCATTTTACATATACCCATGCTGGGTGAGATAAATATCTTGGCAAAAGACAACTTTTCCCATTTTTTTTATACAAAGTTGGCATTTGACCAAGATATTTATCTCACCCAGCATGGGTATATGTAAAAAGACACCCCAAAACACATTCCTCAACTTCTCCTGAATACAGAGATACCAGATGTGTGACACTTTTTTGCAGCCTAGGTGGGCAAAGGTGCCCAAATTCCTTTTAGGAGGGCATTTTTAGACATTTGGATACCAGACTTCTTCTCACGCTTTGGGGCCCCTAAAATGCCAGGGCAGTATAAATACCCCACATGTGACCCCATTTTGGAAAGAAGACACCCCAAGGTATTCAATGAGGGGCATGGCGAGTTCATTGAAAAAAAAAAATTTGGCACAAGTTAGCGGAAATTGATTTTTTTGATTTTGTTCTCACAAAGTCTCCCTTTCCGCTAACTTGGGACAAAAATTTCAATCTTTCATGGACTCAATATGCCCCTCAGCGAATACCTTGGGGTGTCTTCTTTCCAAAATGGTGTTATTTGTGGGGTGTTTGTACTGCCCTGGCATTTGAGGGTCTCCGCAATCATTACATGTATGCCCAGCATTAGGAGTTTCTGCTATTCTCCTTATATTGAGCATACGGGTAATGAGATTTTTTTTTTCCGTTCAGCCTCTGGGCTGAAAGAAAAAAATGAACGGCACAGATTTCTTCATTCGCATCGATCAATGTGGATGAAAAAATCTCTGCCAAAAAAAGAAAAAGGAGGGGAAAGGCGTCTGCCAGGACATAGGAGCTCCGCCCAACATCCATACCCACTTCAGCTCGTATGCCCTGGCAAACCAGATTTCTCCATTCACATCAATGGATGTGGATGAATAAATCATTGCCGGGATTTTTTTTTTTATATATATATACAAAGTGTTTGCCAAAGTATATGAACACCGCCACCTCCTCAGCTCATATGCCTCGGCAAACATATCTTTTACTGCAGAGGAGAAATCTCGTCTTGCAGCGCCGCATACACCGACTTGCGTGTAATCTGACAGCAGCGCAATGCTTCTGTCCGAATGCACATCAGTGCTGCAGCTGGTCGATCGGTTGGTCCACCTGGAAGGTAAAAAAAACAAAACAAAAAAGAAAAAACCAGGCCGCAAAGCAATAACTTTATTAACTTTAGAACAGAACATATTAACTTTTTTTAACTTTTTTAACTTTTTTACTTACCGGTAATTTTTTTTTTGTTTAGTTTTTTTTACCTTTATAGAACAAACCTCTCCTTCCCCATGGGACAATGTGCAAAGCGCAAATCGCCCAAAGATGTGGCGAAGTACGTTATGCACTTTATCCCAGGTGAAAGGAGAGGTTTGCAGCAGCTGAGAGAGAAAGGGCCCTAATAGCCCTGTGTGCCTGTCCTGTGAGATGCAATCCCTATGCTAGGTGTACCTGTGTGTGGTACTTCCGGAAACACTCACCAAAGCATAGGGCAGGGTGGTCAGGACAGTCAGGACAGAAATAGCGGGTGTCACGCCTTATTCCACTCCTGCTACAGACACGACATCTTTTTCGGGGTGACGGTTGGGTTGAGGTACCAGGAACGACACTGGGGAAATGTCGCTCGTGTAGACGGCTAACTACACTGGTGGATGGGGCCACGGAACCTCCTGGGTAAAGGAGGTTCTCGATGATCTCTTCCTGGAATTTGAGGAAAGATCGTGTTCTCCCAGCCTTACTGTAGAGAACAAAACTATTGTACAGCGCCAATTGAATTAAATATACAGACACCTTCTTATACCAGCGTCTGGTTCTGCGGGAAACTAAATACGGAGACAACATCTGGTCATTGAAGTCCACCCCTCCCATGAGCGCATTATAGTCGTGGACACAGAGGGGCTTTTCAATGACACGGGTTGCTCGCTCAATTTGGATTGTCGTGTCTGCGTGAATGGAGGAGAGCATGTAAACGTCACGCTTGTCTCTCCATTTCACCGCGAGCAGTTCTTCGTTACACAAGGCAGCCCTCTGCCCCCTTGCAAGACGGGTGGTTACAAGCCGTTGGGGGAAGCCCACGCGACTAGTTCGCGCGGTGCCACAGGCGCAAATCCGTTCTAGAAACAAATGCCTAAAGAGGGCCACACTTGTGTAAAAATTGTCCACATAAAGATGGTACCCCTTGCCGAATAAGGGTGACACCAAGTCCCAGACTGTCTTCCCACTGCTCCCCAGGTAGTCAGGGCAACCGACCGGCTCCAGGGTCTGATCTTTTCCCTCATAGATCCGAAATTTGTGGGTATAGCCTGTGGCCCTTTCACAGAGCTTATACAATTTGACCCCATACCGGGCACGCTTGCTTGGGATGTACTGTTTGAAGCCAAGGCGCCCGGTAAAATGTATTAGGGACTCGTCTACGCAGATGTTTTGCTCGGGGGTATACAAATCTGCAAATTTCTGGTTGAAATGGTCTATGAGGGGCCGAATTTTGTGGAGCCGGTCAAAAGCTGGGTGGCCTCTGGGACGGGAGGTGGTGTTGTCGCTAAAATGCAGGAAACGGAGGATGGCCTCAAATCGTGCCCTGGACATAGCAGCAGAGAACATGGGCATGTGATGAATCGGGTGCGTTGACCAATATGACCGCAATTCATGCTTTTTTGTCAGGCCCATGTTGAGGAGAAGGCCCAAAAAAATTTTAAGTTCGGAAACTTGGACTGGTTTCCACCGGAAAGGCTGGGCATAAAAGCTTCCCGGGTTGGCGGATATAAATTGTGTGGCATACTGGTTGGTCTCTGCCACGACTAAGTCCAAGAGTTCCGCAGTCAAGAACAGCTCAAAAAATCCCAGGGCCGAACCGATTTGAGCCGTCTCAACCTGAACTCCAGACTGGGCGGTGAAAGGGGGAACTACAGGTGCGGCTGAAGTTGGTGACTGCCAATCAGGGTTTGCCAGCACCTCAGGGATTCTAGGGGCTCTACGGGCCTGTCTGTGCGGTGGCTGCGACGGGGTAACTAGTGCACGTGCCACCGTACCAGCTTCAACTGCCCTTCTGGTGCTCGCCACGTCACCATGTTGTACGGCAGTGCTGGTACTAGGTACCAGGGAGGGCTGCGCTGCTGGTGTATGCCTCACCACGTGATCCGGCAGCGACAGCCCCACTCTGCTGCTCTTGAAGCGGATCCTGCATAACCTGTGGTCTAGCGACACGGGGCCGGGTACGCCTGGTGCTGCCAGGGACCTCCACCTCCTCGTCCGAACTTTGGGTCAGAGAGCCACTGCTTTCCACAGGTTCATATTCTGACCCGCTAGATTCATCAGATGAGGGTTCCCACTCCTCATCCGACTGGGTCAGAATCCTGTAGGCCTCTTCAGAAGAATACCCCCTGTTTGACATTTTGGACTACTAAATTTAGGGGTATTCCCTGAGACTACCCAAGAAAAAAAGCAAGCCTGTCTTACAAAGGGGAGGCTAGCGAAGTACCGGAGGCCGCTGCGGTTGATAAAAAATATCAAAACTGATTTTTTTATCGCCGCAGTGCGTGTAAAATGAATGTGCAGTGATCAAAAAAAATATATTTTTTGTCACTGCAGTGGGGCGGGCGTGGGTGAACGCACGTGTGGGCGACCGATCAGGCCTGATCGGGCAAACACTGCGTTTTGGGTGGAGGGCGAACTAAAGTGACACTAATACTATTATAGATCTGACCGTGATCAGTTTTGATCACTTACAGATACTATAAAAGTACAAATGCTGATTAGCGATACGCTATTCAGCGAATAAAAGTGACTGCGGTGCGGTGGGGTGGGCGCTAACTGACGCTAAACTACCTAACCAAGGGGCCTAAACTATCCCTAAAACCTAACAGCCAATACTAGTGAAAAAAAAAAAGTGACAGTTTACACTGATCACTTTTTTTCCTTTCACTGGTGATTGACAGGGGCGATCAAAGGGGTGATCAAAGGGTTAATTGGGGTGCAGGGGGGTGATCAGGGGCTACAGTGAAGTGTTTGGTGTACTTACAGTTCAGTCTGCTTCTCTGCTGGATCCAACCGACGAAAAGGACCAGCAGAGGAGCAGAGAAGCCATATAACAGATCATATTTACTAATATGATCTGTTATACGGCTTGTGATTGGATTTTTTAAAAATCGCCAGCCTGCCAGCCAATGATCGTTGCTGGCAGGCTGGTGACGAACTTCTTCTTTGAATTTTGCCGGCCCGCGATGCGCATGCGCGGGCCGGCTTGGAGCGAAATCTCGCGTCTCGCGAGATGACGCGTATATGCGTGATTGTGCGCAGCGCTGCCACCTCCGGAACGCGAATCTGCGTACAGCGGTCCGGAGGTGGTTAAATACTGCCGGGGCATTACTAAGGGCATGACAAGATATTCGTAATGACCATCTGGAATGTTAAACACTGTCTTTCACTCATCACCCTCCTGAATGCGGATCAGGTTACACAGATGCATCTTAATAAATTAGAATATTATTGAAAAGTTAATTTATTTCAGTAATTCAATTCAAAAAGTGAAATTCATATATTATATACAGTAGATTAATCACATACAGAGTGATCTATTTCAAGCATTTATTTAATGTTTATGATCATGGCTTACAGCTAATGAAAACCCAAAAGTTAGTAGCTCAGAAAATTTGAATATTATATAAGACCAATTAAAATTTTGCTGGACAATCCTTTCAAGGCTGAGCCTTTGACTCAACTTACCATTAATATGCTTGGATGCAGCACTCTATGAACAGCCAGCTTCTTTAGCAGTGATGTATTGTGGCTTATAGGTAATGTTATCCAGCTCACCTGGTCGGCGTGTAATATCCCGTGTGCACAGAGTCAAGCCAGCAAGTTCCTGGACGTAGACAAAGTGAAATAGAAAAAGACAATTCCGGCACTTATTTTTCTTCCCATAAAATCTTCCTCTTTATTAAATCACATCATATGCGGGACAGTATCACAGACAAGCTGTTCTGTGATACTGTCCCGCATATGATGGGATTTAATAAAGAGGAAGATTTTATGGGAAGAAAAATAAGTGCCGGAATCGTCTTTTTCTTTTTCACTATGTATTGTGGCTTACTTATGGAGGTTGTCAATGACTGTCTTCTGGACAACTGTCAAGTTTGCAGTCTTTCTCATGATTGTGTAGCTGTCACAAAGAGGGGTAGAGGGTAGTGACCACTGGCTCCACCCACACCCCTGTCCCTGCCTACTTGCACCACTCGTCCTAGGCAACGAGGTACAACTGGACGACGTTACCTAGCCTGGGTAAGTGCGGAGGGACATACAAGACAAACAACAGATATGTCAGCAAGCCGAGTCAGAACCAGGATGTCGCTAAAGTAAAAAAGGATAATCAAAGAGAAGTCAAGTCCACGCCAAAGGTCAAACCAGGAGAAGCCAATAAATGCAGGGAGTAACAGGGGACGAAGACGGGAACGGAGCCAGGAATTTAGCCGCATGTCACGCTGAACAAGTTCAGGTAGAGACTGAATTCACGGGCAACCTGTGGCCAGCAGGCTGCCTGTTAAATAGTGGAAAAAAGGAATCATGTGACGTGGCCAGCGTCACATGACTCACTCTCCTGATTCCAGCTGAGCACAGATTGATCAGCTCGGCGTTCAGGCTTACCGCAGTTGCCATGGACGCAAAGGAAGCTGAGTTCGCCAAGGGAATACGCGCGACCAGATCCTCCCCATCCCTCGTTGCTGTGGAGATGAGGGCGTAGCGCACATCCTTGTTCCATTATGAACTGCAGAGCGCTGACGGCGGTGAATAGGGGGAACCTGCCGTCGGCGCCCCTTGACAGTACCCCCCCCTTCCACGTGGGGCCACCGGACCCAAAGCCGATCATCACAAGGATGATCACGATGAAACCTTTGAATCAGCCTATTAGCGTGAATCGTATTCATTGGTACCCATGATCTTTCCTCAGGTCCGTAACCTTTCCAATGAACTAAGTATTGAAAGGAATTTCGAACTTTCCTAACGTCAATGATCTTGGAAATGACATACTCATCTTGCTTATTCACCAGCACTGGGGGAGGAGCACTTTGCGACGGAACCACGGGTGAAACATACTTTTTAAGCAAAGATTTATGAAACACATTGTGAATGCGGAACGAATCTGGCAACTTCAACCTGAAAGACACGGGATTAATAATTTCGAGGATTTCATACTGACCAACAAAACGTGGTGCAAACTTCCTGGAGGACACTCTCAGAGACAAATTCTTAGTGGACATCCAAACTTTTCTCCGATCTTAAAGTCCCCTCCTTTGAAATGTTTTCTATTAGCATAAATTTTTTGACTCTCTTGAGCTTTCTCTAGGTTCTGCTGAACCCGAGCCCAAACTGTGCATAGTTCAGAAGTTACACTGTCAGCCTCAGGATTAAGTGATGGAACAGATGAAACAGAACTAAATCTCGGGTGAAAACCAAAATTGCAGAAAAACTGAAAAAAACCCTATGGAGGAGTTCACCCTGTTGTTGATGGCAAACTCCATAATACAAACTACAAATTGGCGTGGTATTAAAAAGCAGGAAGTTCTCAACCCCATATGCAGTGGTGCATCTATACCGGGGGGGGGGGGCAGATCCTGCACTTGTAACCCGTTGCTAATGGCAATCCCCAGCAAAAATGCATACAATGGAGGATGCCTGCAGCGGACCACAAGTACCACAATGGACATCCTACACAGGATAGCAATTGTGTGGATGTGATAAACAGTCAAAATAACATAACAAAAACAAATGCAGGTGCACTATGCGGTCTTACTAACCCTCGTACTGGTGTAAAATTCAGAATTAGCCAACATATCCTGCTTGGAGGACATGTCTGAGCCCGAGCACCGCGCCAAGGTTTCTCAAGTAGCTCGGGAACCTAACGCTAAACCTACCTGGGCCGTATGGGCAATACCAGGAGCTAGTGGGCGAATTACAGGTGCGCAAGGTCCGACTCAAAGCAATTTCCCAGTAACCTCCAGCATGTGACCATGCATACAATGGGAGGAGGCAGAGAGCTCTGAGCCCCACCCAAGACTGGCTGATATAGCCCGGGCCTCACATGTGCACCAGAATGCTGCCTGTGGATGGAAATGAAGGCACATTCAGACTAGGAGTTTCTACACCTCCAAAAATTCAAAATACAAACTACAAATTGGCGTGGTATTAAAAAGCAGGAAGTGCTCAACCCCATATGCAGTGGTGCATCTATACCGGGGGGGCAGATCCTGCACTTGTGGCCCGTTGCTAATGGCAATCCCCAGCAAAAATGCATACAATGGAGGATGCCTGCAGCGGACCGAACTCCGCCAAAGGGAGATATTTCACCCATAGTTGCTGGTTATCAGAGATGTAAGATCTTAAAAACTGCTCAACGGCTTGATTAAGGCATTCGGTTTGTTCATTCGACTCAGGATGAAAGGCTGAAGAGAATGACAAAGATATATTACATCTCTGACAAAACGCTCTCCAGAACTTGGAGACAAACTGAACACCTCTGTCGGACACAATATTTTCAGGAATACCATGTAATCGTATCACCTGTTCAATAAACACAGAAGCCAGAGTCTTGGCATCAGGAAGTTTGGCTAACGGAATGAAGTGTACCATCTTACTGAATCTGTCGACCACTACCCAAACCACCAACTTCCCTTCCAAGGGAGGTAACTCAGTGATGAAATCCATCAAAATATGTGACCAGGGTTTACTCGGAATGGGTAGTGGTCGTAGTTCACCAGCAGGACGTGATCTGGGCGTTTTGGACCTGGCACATACCTCGCATGCAGAGACATAAGATTTGACATTCCTGGATAGTGTGGGCCACCAATAAGACCTGGACACGAGTTCCTTGGTGCCCTCAATACCGGGATGTCCGCACAAGACTGAGTCGCGACACTTACTCAGCAAACGGAGACGAAACTGCTCAGAAACAAAGAACTTATCAGTAGGTGTTGGTGGCAGTGCTAGATGTTGCTGCGCTTCAATGAGAGAAGTCAGTTCCTTGGATAAAGCTGCCACAATAATGTTAGCTCGTATGATAGGTTCAGGAGAAATGCCACGGGGTTGAAATGTACAGAAACTTTGAGACAAGGCATCAGTAAGTAAGTAATCAAGAAGTTAAAACGCGTGAAAAACAAAGCCCATCTGGCTTGATGTGGATTCAGGCATTTAGCAGATTCGAGGAACAATAAATTTTTATGGTCAGTGAGCACAGTGATACAATGTTTAGCCCCCTCCAAAAAATGTCTCCATTCCTCAAACGCCTATTTGATGGCTAACAATTCTCGATTACCAATGTCATAATTCCTCTCAGTGGGAGAGAATTTCCGTGAAAAAAAAGCACAGGGTCTTAAATTGGTAAGATTAGAGGGTCCCTGCGAAAGCACCGCCCCCACCCCACCCTCAGAAGCGTCAACCTCTACAATGAAAGGTTTCTCTTGATCAGGCTGAACCAAAACTGGGGCGTTCCTAAAAGACCTTTTAAGGGTCTCAAAGGCCTCAATAGCCTCTATAGACCAGTTCTCCAGATCCGCCCCCTTCTTAGTGAGGTCGGTCAAAGGTTTGGCAACTACCGAAATTTTTTTGATAAATTTACAGTAATAGTTGGAAAATCCTAAAAAGCGTTGTAAGGCTTTCAGGGATGATGGTCTTACCCAATCTAAAATGGCCTGTACCTTACCAGGGTCCATTTTAAAAGCATGAGGAGTGAGAACATAACCCAGATACAAGATTTCCTGAACCCCAAAGACACATTTTTCCAACTTAACAGACAGTTGATTTTTTCTGAGAATCTCCAGAACTTGTCTGGTATGCACAACATGAGATTCCCAACTCAAAGAAAAAATCTAAATGTCATCGAGATATACAATCATAAATTTGCCAATAAGTTCCCTGAAGAGGTCGTTCATGAAATTTTGAAAAACTGCAGGAGCATTACTAAGCCCAAAAAGCATGACCAGGTATTCGAAATGCCCCTCCGGAGTATTAAAAGCAGTTTTCCATTCATCCCCTTCTTTAATACGAACTAGGTTGTAAGCTCCCCTCAGGTCAAGTTTGGAGAACCATGAAGCTCTAGAACTTGATTGAACAGATCGGGAATCAAAGGAAGAGCGTATTGATTTTTAACAGAAATTTTGTTCAATTCCCGATAGTCAATACAAGGCCTAAGCCCTCTGTCCTTTTTCTTGACAAAAAAGAACCCTGCCCCCATAAGAGATGCAGGGGGCCTAATATGTCCTTTAACCAAACTTTCCTTGACATATTCTCTCATGGAATCACGTTCTGGACCAGATAGATTATACAGTATATATACGCCCCTTGGGAAACCTGGCACCTTCAACCAATTCAATCACAGGGTTGTGTAATTGGAGCCATGGCATACCTAGCACCCCATCAACAGGTAAATTCTCCAAAATTAATAGGGCACAACTTTCAGTATGACACACCCCTACCGTTAGCATAATCTTGGGAGTAGAAAACCTCACGGTACCTCCTAATAATGGGGTAGAATCAATAGCAACAATGTATATTAGGAAGGGTCAGGATAGGAATTCCCACCTGGCTGGCAGATTTGAGATCAATAAAGCTAGCAGCTGATCCAGAATCTATAAAAGCTTTACCTGAACCCTTATTGAGCCCTACTGAAACAGTAACAGGCACCAAGAATTTACCTTTAAAGGGAGTCTTTCACCAAATATGACCATTACAGACCACTCAGATCAGGTTCTCTATTACTTTCCCCCGATTACTATGGTACCTTTCATATTGCAGTCCATCGCCGATTTGCTTAAAAAAATACTTTTATGCCATATGGTAATTAGGTTCTGAAGGTGCCCAGGGGCTGCGTTCATGCGGTTGGTGCCCAGGCCCCTAGGCGCTTTGCTTATCAAACTCCTCCTCTTTCACCCCTCTGGCCCGCCCTTGTTTAATCTGAATACCTCCTCCTCTCCGTCTGAAATCCCGTGCCTCCGCCGGCTGGATCGTGTTGCGCAGGCTTGGGCATGCGCATTAAAAGTCCCTGTTCCTCTGCCCATAATGGGCAATGCAGTGCGCACGCGCCAGGAATGTGTGGAGCGGCGAGGACGTGGGATTTCAGACAGAGAGGAGGAGGTAATCAGATTAAACAAGCGCGGGCCAGAGGGGTGAAAGAGGAGGGGTTTGGTAAGCAAAGCGCTCAGGGGCCTGGGCACCGGCCGTATGAACGCCGCCCCTGGGCACCTTCAGAACCTAATTACCATATGGTATAAAAGTGTTTTTTGGAGCAAATCGGCGATGGACTGCAATATGAAAGGTACCATAGTAATCTGGGGAAAGTAATGGAGAACCTGATCTGAGTGGTCTGTAATGGTCATATTCGGTGAAAGACTCCATTTAACAATATGCGGGAGTACCTTGTCATTAGATGACCCAGGTTTGAGTGATCTACTGGGAGGAGGCTTCTTGGGACATTGTCGAATCCAATGGTCAGAACTGCCACAATAGAAACATGTCCCCTGATGGCGTCGTTTTTCCCTTCTGGTCATCCCAATCTGCATGGGTTCTTCGGCACCAGGTTCAGATTAGATACCCACGAGACTGACCTTAGATTTAGACGTCACCTGGGAATAAAGCAAAACCTCCTGCTGTCTCTCCCTAATGCGTCTGTCTAGTCTTACAGCAAGTGTCATGGACTGCTCTAAAATCTCGGGAAGGGGGTAACCTATAAGCATATCTTTAAGTCTATCGGACAAGCCTGACCTAAATTGACATTTGAGGGCAGGTTCATTCCAGTCGGAGGGAACACACCATTTCCTAAATTGAGTACAGTACTCCTCTACTGGTCGGTCGCCCTGTACCAAAGCCTTTAACTGCGTCTCTGCTACGGAGGCTCTGTCTGGTTCATCATACAGAGCACCTAGGGCCTGAAAGAAAGCATCAACTGACCCAAGACAAAACGAATCAGGGGGTAATGAAAATGCCCACTCTTGGGGGTCACCTTGTAACAGAGAAATTATAATTTCCACTCGCTCTGGCCCTAGGCCAGAAGAAAGAGGTTGTAGCCTGAAAAATAATATGCAGCTTTCTTTAACAGTCTGGAAGCTCTTGCGGTCTCCTGAAAACCGCTCGGGAAGTTTAACAAAAGGTTCCGTCTGCATGACGGACGGACGGGGAACCGTGAGGTTACAGCCCGCTTCTTGGACTTGTAACCTCTCCCCTAATTCCTGAACTATCTGGGCCAAGTTCTGAACATGATTCTTCAGGTGTTGTAGCGGATCCATAGTGGTAGTATGGGCCTGTGAATCTGTCACAAAGAGGGGTAGAGGGTAGTGACCACTGGCTCCACCCACACCCCTGTCCCTGCCTACTTGCACCACTCGTCTTAGGCAATGAGGTACAACTGGACAACGATCCCTAGCCTGGGTAAGTGCAGAGGGACATACAAGACAAACAACAGATATGTTAGCAAGCGGAGTCAGAACCAGGAGGTCGCTAAAGTACAAAAGGATAATCAAAGAGAAGTCAAGTCCACGCCAAAGGAGAAGCCAATAAATGCAGGGAGCAACCAGGGACAAAGTCGGGAACAAAGCTGGGAATCTAGCCGCATGTCACGCTGAACAAGTTCAGGAAGAGACTGAATTCACAGGCAACCTGTGGCCAGCAGGTAGCCTGTTAAATAGTGGAGAGGAGGAATCATGTGACGTGGCCAGCGTCACATGACTCATTCTCCTGAATCCAGCCGAGCACTGAGCGATCAGCTTGGTTCTCAGGCTTACCGCAGTTGCCATGGACGCGAAGGATGCTGACTGCGCCAAGGGAATACGCGCGGCCAGATCCTCCCCGTCCCTCGTTGCTGTGGAGACGAGGGCGTAGCGCACGTCCTTGTTCCGTATGAACCGCAGAGTGCTGACGGCGGTGAATAGGGGGAACCTGCCGTCGGCGCCCCGTGACAGTAGCCTACTGAAACAGACTGAGGGAACATTTAAAGGCTTAGGAAACCTTCCAGATCGGTGGAGGTCCTACAGCTGGGACTCCCTCAGATCACGAGAACGAGGCCCCTATACCCCCTGCAGAACCCTTGCTGCTCCCCTAAAATGACCGTAGCGGAACTCCTATAGAAATGAATGCAGCGGCCGTGTACATGTGCAACTGGCTGCTCCAGTCATTTTAGGGGAGCAGTAAGGGGTCTGCAGGGGGTATGGGGCCCCTATTCTCATGATTGGTGGGGTCCCAGTGCTAGGATCTTATAGTTATCCCCTATCCTATGTACCTACTGGAATACCCGTTTAATTTAACATTTGCTGCCATTAGATTGGACTCAGACAAGAGCAAGTGCAGACTGATGAGAGTGTCCCCTCTGTATCTGAAGAGCCAGTAGCACTATGGGAAATACAGACTGCATTATGAGAATCACATCAGGGGAGAAAAACCGCCAAGATCGCAAACAGCCTATAAAGAGTACATCAGCTAAAATAAGTAAATTAAACTCTACATTATTCTTTAATAATAGCCTATGCTGTATTATACAGGCAGTACCTGCTCCCCATCGCTCTGGTCCTCCATGATGGCTCTGCTGTGTTGATCTTCCACTGCCTGGCTTGATGACACATTGGAGCCATCACGGAGTACCGGAGCAGCAGGGAGCAGGTAAGTATGAATCTTTCGCTTACTTAGGCAGGCCTGTGGGTATTAGAAAAAAGTACTTCTTCCCGGAAAACCTCTTTAGTGTGGATTTAAATAAAATAAAAAAATGTTAAACTGGACAGTGTTGATCTTCAATACAGAAGAGTTCTCTTTTCTGATGACCCATTAGATATAACCATAAGGCCAATTACATGGCTGTAGTACAGTGCAAAAAATGCCTGTATTATTACTGTCTAAAAATGGTCTGGGAAAAATGTCAAGGAAGTTCAATATTGGAGATCTGTATATATAATACAGCAATCCCTATGTTGCTCACAGCTGGACTCAGTGGGCAGTCAGTGGAACTAAAACATCACTTTCAAGCAGGTAGAATTAGAATTGCCAGGATCAATTGTACTCTACCGAATTATCACTCTAATGGATCACAAAAAAAAAAATACAGATTCGGCACCCATTGACTTACAATGGTTTTAGCGCCTGATGCTTCTTGTTCATTTTAGAGATAATACAACCAGATCCGTTCTGAATGGATGCAGATGGTTGTATTATTTACCAGATCCGTTTTTGCTAATCCCCTGACGAATCCAGCGAAAACGCAGATGTGAAAGTAGCCTTATCAGCGCATCTTACACTACTATACGATCTCATACATTCATCTTATTAGATTCTTCATTGTGCAAATTGGAAACGCTGTTGTTCCCTTGTTTCCCCGTCAAAAGCATAGCAGTGTATAATACATTGCTAAGATTGTAATTTTCTAATTACATGTCTGGGTTAATGCCTGAATTAAAATTAAATACAAAAACAAAACATCCTTTAGATTAATTAGGAATATTACATAGCAGTTTCCACGCTTCCCCTCCACTCTTCGAGCTCTGCTCTTCCAACTGTGCAGACCTGTCGTTGCTCCCAGGGAAGTGACAGAACGAATCTCAGGCTGCACACGGCCCCTGACATGTAAAGGCCATCCGAACAATCACATTAGGACTAGCCTATAGGAAAGCCCTGGATGTGACCAATCCAAGCCTGCTTCCAGCTAACCAATTGCAGCCTGCTTTACATCCAATCGACTAAACTGCTTGGATGGGGTTTAAATGTGGTACCTTAGAGTGATGCCTAGTACAGCGAGCAGATCCACACACTTTACTGCACGCACTGCATCTGGAATCCAGCAGCGAGCCCGGTTTATCATTTATTTAATGAATCTGACCTATTTGCTAGAAGGAATGCACGCACACAGCAGACAAGCTAAGCGTCTCGTGTAAGGCAACTGCATGCATTAGTGCTCAAGTTCCCAAATGTAGACAATTATGCAGAGCCAGGATAAACCTTTTCACTGGGTATTATCAGCTGATCTGACAAATGGAGCATGCAGAGGTACTGAAGAGACTGAGGAATTGTTGTGTTTAAAAAGAAAAGGGCTCCTGGTCCTGCAGACACACAAAGCAATACATGCAAGGTAAGAAAATGAATGGCGTAGAATAATAGCACAGCTCCAATGTCTCCCTCTAACCACACTCGGCAATATTTGTCATGTCTTTCCTCTATGTACACTCTTCTTAATATTGCATGCTGTATTTAACTATTGAGTGAAATGGTCAATTAGGAACCCACATTAATGCAACCTTTACAAAAAAAAAAACTGGTATACAGTTACCATCCCTTTCATAGTGAAGTGTGTCTATTGCTGTAATTAGAATTCAGGTTATATGTTAGAGGCGGATTAAGGTTGTATACCTAAGCAATTTCCACTACAATTTGAATAAAACTGATCATAATAGCAATAATAGATTCGTATCAATTAGAGAAATTGTAGTAACTATCACTATTGTATCTGCTTATAGTGAATTCCGACCTTATTGTAGGGAATAGGATGGGTTTATTGGGCTATGGTGGGAAAAAAAATCGGGAAAAAATGCTCCGATAATTGCAAAATATCACAGTGTGTAAATTTGCGTTTAGACAATGATCCTGATCATAAATTATTGGGGCGACAGTCTGATTGGGGACGGGGGATCTTAAGATCCAGCTAAAGAGATGATTGTATGGGAGAATCAGTCCGCACTGGGATCGAAGTCAGGTTAACAAATGTTCTCTAGTTGCCGGTCTATGTCTTGTTTTTCGAAGCATCACTGAATGTGTCGGTCATTTCTGTGTTTTGTCTTATTCTTGTAAGATTTAAGGGGAAAGACTAATGAAAGAGTCTAAAGACTTATGTATTTATTGATCTGGAAATGTAATAAATGTTAATTGTCAGGTTGGAGGGGGCTCCCGTGTGTTGCCGCTGGTTCTGCCCCTTAATCAATATTGTGACGGCTTGTAATATATCTATGGCTGTAATCAAGGCTTGGAGTGTTGGTAAGTGCTATAGTTTGCTACAAAACACAGAATTGATAGCGGCTACATACAGAATTTTAGCTCCTGGAAAAAATGTTGCTTCCATTTTAGGCTTTATACTGAGCACCTATACAGCACAGTATGTTTCGATGGCAGAAAAGTAATACAATCTAACTCATCACATCTGTAATAACTGGAGATCTATAATTACTGCTGCCACATTCTGTCTTTCTCTCAAACCTTCTCCCTATGCAGGTCTGTGTTTAACCCACAGTCTAAAATAAGGGGCGGGGGGGGGTGCTTTTTCACCATAGCTATTTTACAATCAAATTGACCCCCTTTTTATTGGAATACGGTTTCCAGAGCAGATTGAAAAAAAATCAGTAAAGCATCTAAATACGTATTATAGAATATATGTACAGATATGAACCACATAGTTGGTTCAAGGATCTTTTGGCTGACAATTAGCATTCCTAATTCCACTTAGTTACCATATTTGTTCCAGGTTGGCCAAACATGCATGTTACTTGCCAAGCTCCTCTGCCACCGCTATTCTTGAGAGAACAGTAAAAAAGAAATCAATTTGCCCAATTTATTTTCCACCCTGCATAATCTGTTAAGGCAGACTAATAGACAGTTTAAAGAAGTTTTACAGTTTGCATCAACATCCTTTAAAATATTCAATTATGGAAGTAGCTATAATTTTGTAATGTGTTTTTTTTACTTTTTATTGTTTCTATCTCCCGTTCTGGGCTCTTTCTTATTTCCTGTGATATGATGTCCATAGTACTTAAGTACTTGTGATTATACTGCGCTTCTGACGTGCAGTGTAGTATAGAGGAAGCAGCGCTCGCATGGAGCACCACCTCCTCTTCAAAAAGCTGATTGGAGGGGTTGCCAGATGTCGGACCCCTGCTGATCTGATTTTGATGACATATTGTGACGATACGTCATCAATATATATGGTAGGCAACATAAATAAGCGGCAGATCCCCTCAGCCAAATGCTGGGTCAGTTTTGCTAAAATCTTGTATTGAACAGCCCCAGTGCATAATGATGAGTCCCGAATATTCATGAGCTGGAGCTGTTAGGATTTAAAAGTGAGGGCAGCAGAAAACTGCTGACAGATTCCCTTTAAAGGAGTTCTGCCCTAAATGATGTAAAAAGTGAAAATAAGATGCCATAGTACAAGAAAATCTCTTCTAGAACTAGCCCTATACCTCACATTAATCTAGACATATCTCCATTCATTAGTCCAATTGCTCTGCCAGATAAACAGTATGCAGCTCTCTCCCTGTCACAGCTCAGAAGGCATATCCTTAATCAGGGGGCATGTCCTTTCTGCTGTCATTCTCTCCCGGTAAAGCCTCATTCACACGTCAGTGTTTTGGTCAGTGATTTTCATCAGTGATTGTGAGCCAAAACCAGAACTGGAGCCTCCACAGACATAAGGTATAAGGGAAAGCTCTGCACCTGTTCTGTGTTCAGAGCCGCACCTGGTTTTGGCTCAAAATCACTGATGGAAATCACTGACCAAACCACTGATGTGTGAATGAGGCATAACTGTCACAGCTTCTAACAGTAGATAGGGCTGAAGGCAGTGGAAGGATGTCACATGTTGCAGTGCGACACCATAGCCTATCATTATAAAAATTGTTGAGACAAAATGTTGCGCAACGCATGTCGTCGTATAGCCCTAGCATTAAAGGGGCAACTGCTGTGGAGGTCACTGTTAAAGGGGCGGGCACTGTGGAGGTCACTGTTAAAGAGGCGTTTACTGTGGATGTTTCTGTTAAGAGGGCAGGCCGCTGTGGAGGTCACTGTTAAAAGGGCGGACACTGTGGAGGTCACTGTTAAGGGGGCAGGGGCCACTATTAAAGGGGCAACTGCTGTGGAGGTCACTGTTAAGGCAGCAGGGTACTGTGAGGTCACTGTTAAGGCAGCGTGGTACTATAGAGGTCACTGTTAAGGCAGCGTGGTACTATAGAGGTCACTGTTAAGGGGACGGGCCCCTGAGGAGGTCACTGTCAAGGGAGTGGGGTGTTGTGAAGGTTAAAGTTAAGGGGATGGGCTGCTGTGGAGGTCCCATATTAAAGTGGTGAGGCACTGTGGGGGGGATCAGTGTTAAGGGATGTGGGACTGTGGAGTTCACTGTTAAAGGGGCAGGGTGCTGTAGAGGTCACTGTAATGGGCGATACTGTCGATATCTTTTAACGACACACACAAACATTAAATGAAATAGATGAAATATACCTGTGCGAAGTCGGGTCTTTCTGCTAGTATAAAAGGATAACGATTGCCACAGCAAATATTTATTTGCTTTTTGGAATATCTGAAGTGTAACAAGAACACTGTGACATTTGGAAAGAGTTCACATAAAGTAGTTTAGGCGTCACTTTATACATGTAAGAATAATAAATTAATGTATTATTCTTACTCCCACTAATGCTGTAAAATCTGTAAAGAACGTGGGTTATTTTGTAGGAAATTATGTTGGCAGGTTATGCTATACCGTTTTCCTGGGGATAAATACATTAATAACAGGTCTCGCACCATCCATGACTTAGTTATAGGCTACTTTCACACTCGCGTTTGGTGCGGATCCGTCATGGATCTGCACAAACGCATCCGTTCAGATAATACAACCGCATGTATCCGTTCAGAACGGATCCGTTTGTATTATCTTAAACATAGCCAAAAGGGATCCGTCTTGAACACCATTGAAAGTCAATGAGGGACGGATCCGTTTTCTATTGTGCCATATTGTGTCAGTGAAAACGGATATGTCCCCATTGACTTACATTGTGTGCCAGGACCGTTTGGCTCAGTTTCGTCAGACGGACATCAAAACGCTGCAAGCAGCGTTTTGGTGTCTGCCTCCAAAGCGGAATGGAGACTGAACTGATACAAACTGATGCATTCTGAGCGGATCCTTTTCTATTCAGAATGCATTAAGGGCAAAACTGATCCGTTTTGGACCGCTTGTGAGAGCACTGAATGGATCTCACAAATGGAAACCAAAACGCCAGTGTGAAAGCTAGCCATACTTACACTTATAAAGCTAGCCATACACTACAGATTTTGGGGAAAGCTGAAAAGGTTGATCTAGATGAGTTTCTGCTAAATTATGAGGCCTTATTGTGATATAAATGAGTGCAAGAAACACTGAAGGTAGATATCCCTGGAAAACTTGATCTGCCATGTTGTTGATTTTTTCTGGTTGTTGTAGGGTGCAGCCAGGGATGCACCACAAATGAGGCCAGGTGAGGCAATGAGCGTTTTTTTTGTGGCAAAGGGATAAGGTTAAGAAATTTGCTTTAGGGGGGGGGCACCGTTTTAGTTTTCACCTCAGGCAGCAGAAAGGCTAGGTGCACCCCTGGGTGCAGCCACGTCGTTCTGACCAAATGACAGATTTGCAACCCATTAATGGCTTAGCCATTCATTGTTTTGACTTATGGCATTGTCATCCACAGCACAATCATAAATGACAGGTTGTTCAGAAAATGGCAGTCTAAAATGTCTCATTTGAGGCCTCCTTCAAGGTTTCATTTTTGTGTTTTAACCATGGGGGTGAGAAATCAATGTCGCTGCCTCTGGAAAGTGTCTTGATTTGTGATGCACATTATAGTACTTGGGGGTATACTGCAAATTTTATGTAGTTTAGCATTGTGTATTTTAGTGTTTCTTCCTGGCCATTACTACCAGCAAAGAAGGAATGGCAAAAGTTGGCAGGAACAAGATTAACCACCCTGTTTCTCCCCTTGGTAGGAGTGGGCTGGGCCTGCCTGTCATGGTCTTACCTGCTTGCTGCTCTCCTTCGTTTGACATGTGCTGGCGGCCATCTTGGATCCTGGGTTTCTTGTAGCCTTCCACCCTGCGGCTCCTCCTTCCCCTGGGAGGAGCTGGATGCCTAGCTCATATATATAGGAGGTCTGTGGCTTCAGTTCCTTGCTTGGTCCTCTTGTGTTCACATGCTTCTAAGACTGCTGCTGCTTCTGGTTCCTGATCCTGGCTTCGTCTGACTACCCTGCTGGTTCCTGATCCTGGCTTCGTCTGACTACCCTGCTGGTTCCTGATCCTGGCTTCGTCTGACTACCCTTCTGGTTCCTGACCTCTGGCTTCGCAAAGACTCTGCTCGGTTTCACCATCCGTTTGGACTTTTGCTTTACAGCTTTATTTTCAATAAAGCCTTCTTATTTTCACTTATCTCTTGTTGTACGTCTGGTTCATGGTTCCGTGACATTAGGACCAAGCCATGAATTCTGACGGTACAGGGCCATCCTCGCTACCCACGCTGGTTGCCAGACTTGATCAGCAGGATCACCTGTTGGGTCGGTTCGCTGTGGCGTTGCAAACCCTGCTTGAACGCATGGCTCATTTCGCTCCCGTTGCCGATGGGTCGGTTGTCGCTCCTGGGCTCGCTCCTACTGCCGCTCCGGTTGTTGCGCCAGAGTCTACCCCGACACCTGTTGTTGCGCCTGCGGTGTTTCGGGGTATGACCGGTTCTGCCCCTCTTCCACAGCGCTTTGGGGGAGAGCCAACTCAGTGCCGAGGTTTCCTTAACCAGGTGGGCATTTATTTCGAGTTGCTGCCACATGCCTTTCCTACTGAGAGATCAAAGGTGGGCTTCTTGATCTCGCTGCTCTCGGACAAGGCCTTGGCCTGGGCCAGCCCTTTATGGGAGAACAACAATCCGGTGGTTGCCGAGTTTTCCGGTTTTGTTGCTTCTCTTCGGAAGGTATTCGATGTGCCGGCTCGTGCTGCCTCTGCTGCGAAGCTCCTTATGTCCATCAGACAGGGTTCACGATCCGTAGCTGAATACGCCATTGAGTTTCGTACCCTGGCAGCAGAGGTGGGCTGGAATAATGAGGCTCTGGTCGCTGCTTTCTCTCATGGTCTCTCGGATGCCTTGAAGGATGAGGTTGCAGCTAAGGTCCTACCAGTTGAGCTCGAGTCTCTTATTTCTTTCCTGATTTTGATTGACACCAGACTCAGGGAGAGACCTTCCTTTAAGGAGAACCTGCGGAGGTCTTCTAACAGATTGGTGCCTACGTTTGCTGTCCCACCCGTGCCTCCCTCTCCTCCCACGCCTCCTGGGGATGACTTGTCTGGGGGTGAACCCATGCAGCTGGGGTTTGCTCGCCTGTCCGAGGGGGAGAGGGCACTCCGGAGACGCGAGGGCCGATGCATGTACTGTGGTCTCGGTGGGCATTTTCGGTTGGCATGTCCGAACCGTCCGGGAAACGCTCGTACCCTGAGATCCTGTCGGGGGCAGATCTTGGGTGGAGTCTCCTCGTCCCCGGTTTCCCGTGTTGACAAACCACTGATCACTGTTGTCCTCTCCTGGGTCGGGGGCTCGGTGACGACCCAGGCGTTGGTGGACTCTGGTGCTGGTGGTTTGTTCATTGATAGTGTGTTCGCTGCCGCCAATTCCATTCCTCTGCAGGCTCGAGGTTCCCCACTGGCTCTTGAGGCGATAGACGGCAGACCCCTTCTGCCGCCACACGTGACTCATGAGACCCTTCCAGTGGGGATAGCCATTGGTGCCGTTCACAGAGAATCGGTCTGCCTCCAGGTTATTTCGTCTCCACACTACTCGGTGGTCTTGGGGTACCCCTGGCTCCAGAAGCATAATCCGACTTTCGATTGGAGATCGGTCGAGATCCTCTCGTGGTCACCGCAGTGTGGGGCTAGTTGCATCCATGGGTCTGTCAAGTTGCTGTGTACTTCCTCGGACTCTCTGTTGCCTCCTGAATACGAGGAGTACCGGGATGTATTCGATAAGGTGCGCGCGGTTGCCCTACCTCCGCACCGCCCATACGATTGTGCCATAGAGTTACAATCTGGTGCCGTTCCTCCTCGTGGCAAAGTCTATCCACTGTCGGTAGCGGAGAATGAGGCCATGGAGGAGTACGTGAGGGAGGCGCTTTCACGCGGACACATTCGCAAATCTTCGTCCCCGGCAGGGGCTGGATTTTTCTTTGTGAAAAAGAAGGGCGGTGAGTTGAGGCCTTGCATCGATTACAGGGGTTTCAATCGCATCACGATCAAGAACGCTTACCCGATACCCTTGATTTCCGAGCTGTTCGATCGCCTTAAAGGGGCCACGGTCTTTACCAAACTCGACCTGAGGGCGGCATATAACCTGGTAAGGATCAAGGCGGGCGATGAGTGGAAGACCGCGTTTAACACCAGGACCGGTCATTACGAATCCTTGGTTATGCCCTTTGGGTTGTGCAATGCGCCCGCAGTCTTTCAGGAATTCATCAACGATGTTTTCCGTGACCTGTTGCAGCAGTGTGTGGTAGTCTATTTGGATGACATCTTGGTATATTCTGAATCCATGGAGGCCCACATTCTGGATGTCAGACGAGTGTTGCAACGGTTACGAGAGAACAAGCTGTTCGGTAAGCTTGAGAAATGCGAATTTCACCGATCCCAGGTAACCTTCTTAGGTTACATCATTTCCGCTGAGGGGTTCTCCATGGATCCTGAGAAGGTTTCGGCTGTCTTACAGTGGCCCCAGCCCAGTGGTCTTCGTTCCCTGCAGCGCTTTTTGGGCTTCGCCAATTATTATCGGAAGTTCATCAGGGACTTTTCCATGCTGGCCAAGCCTCTCACGGATCTGACCAGGAAGGGCAGTAATTCCCAGGTCTGGCCGCTCGAGGCCATCCGAGCTTTTGAGGCCCTAAAGTCCGCCTTTGTGTCGGCTCCGATTCTGTCGCATCCCAACCCTGGGTTGCCCTTTGTCCTCGAGGTGGACGCGTCTGAGACGGGAGTAGGCGCCCTTCTGTCTCAGCGTAGAACACCAGAGGGTCCTCTGCTTCCTTGTGGGTTTTACTCCCGGAAACTGTCTTCCGCGGAGTGCAACTATCAGATTGGTGACAGGGAGTTATTGGCCATCGTGCAGGCCCTTAAAGAATGGAGGCACTTGCTCGAGGGTTCGGTGGTTCCGGTTCTCATCCTGACGGACCACAAGAATCTGACCTACCTTTCTGAGGCCAAGAGATTGACACCACGTCAGGCCAGATGGGCTCTGTTCTTGTCACGTTTTAATTACATGGTCTCCTACCTACCCGGTTCCAAGAACATCAGGGCGGATGCCTTATCACGGCAGTACTCCGAGCTGTCCAGGGAGGAGTCGATTCCGACTTCGGTCATACCTCCGAATCAGATCCTGGCCGCCATTCGCACCAGCCTGACCTCTCCCCTGGGTGAGCAGATTTTGGCGGCTCAATCTGGTGCTCCCTCTGGGAGACCCAACGGCAGATGTTTTGTGCCTGAGGAGTTGCGCACTCGGTTGTTGCGAACCTACCATAACTCCAAGACCGCGGGGCATCCTGGAAAGAATCAGCTGTCCTGGGCTGTTTCACGTCTGTTCTGATGGCCTTCCCTACGTTCCGACATCTCCGCATATGTAGCGGCATGCTCCGTTTGTGCCCAGAGTAAGTCCCCTCGGCACCTTCCGTTGGGCCTTCTGCAACCCATAGCCACCGGGGAGCGCCCATGGTCACACCTGGGGATGGATTTCATTGTGGACCTCCCTGCATCCCGAGGCCATACGGTCATTCTCATGATTGTGGATCGGTTTTCCAAAATGTGCCACTGTGTTCCTCTCAAGAAGTTACCCTCTGCACAAGAGTTGGCCACGATTTTTGCCAGGGAGGTCTTCCGGTTGCACGGTTTGCCTAAGGAGATTGTGTCGGATCGGGGGAGTCAGTTTGTGTCCAGGTTCTGGCGCGCCTTTTGCTCCCAGTTGGGGATTCATCTCTCCTTCTCCTCGGCCTACCACCCTCAGTCCAATGGGGCCGCAGAACGATCCAATCAGGCCTTGGAGCAATTCCTTCGTTGCTATGTCTCCGATCACCAAGACAATTGGGTTGACCTCCTGCCTTGGGCTGAGTTTGCCAGGAACACGGCGGTGAACTCTTCCTCTGGGACGTCTCCCTTCATGGCCAATTATGGGTTCCAACCTGCCGTGTTACCGGAGGTATTCTCTCCCCAGGATATTCCGGCTGTGGAGGATCACCTTTCCGTCCTACGTGCTTCTTGGGTACAGATCCAGAAGTCCCTTGAGGTCTCTGCGCAGCGCCAGAGATTCCAGGCTGATCGCAGACGAGCGCCTGCTCCTTCCTACCAGGTCGGAGACCGTGTATGGTTGTCCACCCGCAACCTCAACCTTCGAGTGCCCACTCCCAAGCTGGCGCCTCGCTTTGTTGGTCCCTTCCGAGTGCTTCGCAGGGTAAACCCGGTAGCCTATGCCCTTGCGCTTCCTCCTGGCATGCGGATCTCCAACGTGTTTCATGTCTCCCTGTTGAAGCCACTGGTGTGTAATCGTTTCACTTCCTCGGTTCCTCGGCCTCGTCCGGTCCAAGTGGGCAATCGTGAGGAATATGAGGTGAGCAATATCCTGGACTCACGCCTGGTCCGCGGTCGGTTGCAGTTTTTCGGTCCATTGGCGTGGTTATGGTCCAGAGGAGCGTTCCTGGGTTCCCTCTGCAGATGTCCATGCTCCTGCCTTGCTCCGAGCCTTCCACGCACGCTTCCCTCAGAAACCGTTTTGTGCTCCCCGGAGGAGGGGCCCTTGAGGGGGAGGTACTGTCATGGTCTTACCTGCTTGCTGCTCTCCGTCGTTTGACATGTGCTGGCGGCCATCTTGGATCCTGGGTTTCTTGTAGCCTTCCACCCTGCGGCTCCTCCTTCCCCTGGGAGGAGCTGGATGCCTAGCTCATATATATAGGAGGTCTGTGGCTTCAGTTCCTTGCTTGGTCCTCTTGTGTTCACATGCTTCTAAGACTGCTGCTGCTTCTGGTTCCTGATCCTGGCTTCGTCTGACTACCCTGCTGGTTCCTGATCCTGGCTTCGTCTGACTACCCTGCTGGTTCCTGATCCTGGCTTCGTCTGACTACCCTGCTGGTTCCTGATCCTGGCTTCGTCTGACTACCCTTCTGGTTCCTGACCTCTGGCTTCGCAAAGACTCTGCTCGGTTTCACCATCCGTTTGGACTTTTGCTTTACAGCTTTATTTTCAATAAAGCCTTCTTATTTTCACTTATCTCTTGTTGTACGTCTGGTTCATGGTTCCGTGACACTGCCCCCTGCCAAGAGCAGGAGTTACTGTCCAGAGACAGTGAGGAGAGGAAGCAGAGCTTCTGCTCCTCTTACAAAATTCTCCAGAGAGTACTATTCCAAATTGTCCTCAGGTAAAGCCTTGAGAGTCCAGACAGCGGAGTGACCCGCTGCATCTTCATCTACAGACACTGCTGTAAGGTGAGGGACAACAGCCAAGCGACCCATCACCAAACAACCACTAGACAATATCACCTAAGTGCTGAATCACCACTAACCAACCTGCCTCCATATCCTTACTGATGCCAGAAAAGAAGTGCACTAAAGCCGCTTCTGTATGTATTTCAAGTTCTAAGTTGCACTTAGTAAAAAGGACTTTGTTACACCACGCAACAACAAAAACTTTTCGTCTGCTACTGGGCAAAAACCATTTGTTCTATACTAAATCGAGTGTGCGGATTACAAATCCGAAGTCAGAATTGTTGTAACACGTCACAAAATTTTGCTATGCATAAGTATACCTAAATGAATTAAGCACCTGGAAAGCATAGAATAATTTTGAACAGAACGAGTTTTACTCCAACAATTACCTGATCTACCTCAAAGTTTGCGTAGTAAACAGTGTATGAAAATGTAATGGAATAACAAAATTTCTAAAAGTCTCGTTTTTCAGTTTAAAAGTCTGTGAAAAGTGCTTCAGGCACCTGCTTTTGCGTTTGTGAACGGTCATATTTTCCCGTTGCAAAAACCAGCAGTAGTCCCCCATCATGTTGGGGGGATTCCAGCGGCCATCATGTTGGGATTCCATTGTAGAAATAGCTTTATGGAACCGCTCTCCATGTTCGTCACTTATGTGTCCCAAATTGGGTGGGAAAAAGTCAAGATGGGAATGTAAGAAATGCACTTTCAATGACATTCGGCAGCCAGGTTGTTCATATGCTGTAAGCATGTTGTCTACTAATTCAGCATAGTTTGCAGCTCGTCTGTTCCCAAGGAAGTTCTGCACTACTAGCACAAATGCATCCCAAGCTGCAAGACGCACTCGCTTTGTCAGATTCTTGTGCTGATCATAAGTAGTGTATTTGCCACATTTGTAGCAGAAATTGTCTGGATCGTTAACACATTTGCGTTTATCCATCTTAAAGAGGTTGTCCGGTATTAAAATCTAAATTCTTTTTGGGTACTCCTAACACCCCTCACCATACATACATATGCCCCCAATATCTGTTTTTCATGTCCGAGCTTTCCTTCCCCCTTAGAAGACATCACACTATCCTGGCAGATCTGTTTACTTTCTCCCCTTCTTGTTTTGTTGAATACATAACTTTATTGATACACAAGCCTGGCTGCACTGCACAGTGATGAGTCACAGGCTGGCCACGCCCCCCCACTGTGCTCTGTCTGCAGCAGCCACGCCCACCACAACTCCTGTGTCTTTCTACACCCAGACAGGAATCTACTTCTCCCCCAGTGTCTAAATCCCATTACTGACCGTCCACAGGCTCTGCCCTCATCTGTATCTAATCCTATCCTGTGTGATACAGCCTGCTGAGCTGTGTATCTAAACTCATCACTGACCGTCCACAGGCTCTGCCCTCACATGTGTATCTAATCCTATCCTGTGTGATACAGCCTGCTGAGCTGTGTATCTAAACTCATCACTGACCGTCCACGGGCTCTTCCCTCACTAACTAAAGAATGTGTGATAAACAGCTGGAATTAGCAAGCGTATCCAATCACATCTGTATCTATTCCTATCCTGTATGTGTGCCTGATACACATCCTGTTGTGTGCGATACTGCCTGCTGAAGTGTATATCTAATCCCATCTACCATGATACTGCCTGCTGAAGTGTATATCTAATCCCATCTACCATGATACTGCCTGCTGAAGTGTGTATCTAATCCCATTACTGACCATCCACAGGCTCTGCCCTCACATGTGTATCTAATCCTATCCTGTGTGATACAGCTTGCTGAGCTGTGTATCTAAACTCATCACTGACCGTCCACGGGCTCTTCCCTCACTAACTAAAGAATGTGTGATAAACAGCTGGAATCAGCAAGCGTATCCAATCACATCTGTATCTATTCCTATCCTGTATGTGTGCCTGACACACATCCTGTTGTGTGCGATACTGCCTGCTGAAGTGTATATCTAATCCCATCTACCATGATACTGCCTGCTGAAGTGTGTATCTAATCCCATTACTGACCGTCCACAGGCGCTGCCCTCACATGTGTATCTAATCCTATCCTGTGTGATACAGCTTGCTGAGCTGTGTATCTAAAATCATCACTGACCGTCCACGGGCTCTTCCCTCACCATCTACAGAGTGTGATAAACAGCTGGAATCGGCAAGCACATCCAAACACAGATGTATCTATTCCTATCCTGTATGTGTGCCTGATACACATCCTGTTGTGTGCGATACTGCCTGCTGAAGTGTATATCTAATCCCATCTACCATGATACTGCCTGCTGAAGTGTGTATCTAATCCCATTACTGACCGTCCACAGGCTCTGCCCTCACATGTGTATCTAATCCTATCCTGTGTGATACAGCTTGCTGAGCTGTGTATCTAAACTCATCACTGACCGTCCACAGGCGCTGCCCTCACATGTGTATCTAATCCTATCCTGTGTGATACAGCCTGCTGAGCTGTGTATCTAAAATCATCACTGACCGTCCACGGGCTCTTCCCTCACCATCTACAGAGTGTGATAAACAGCTGGAATCGGCAAGCACATCCAAACACATCTGTATCTATTCCTATCCTGTATGTGTGCCTGATACAGAGCCTGTTGTGTGCGCTACTGCCTGCTGATGTGTGTCTCTAATCCCATCTTCTATGATACAGCCAGCTGAGCTGTGTATCTAATCCTATCTTGTAAGATCCTGCCTGCTGAGCTGTGTATCTAAACCCTTATGCACACAACCGTATTTTGTGATCCACATTTTTTGCAGTCCCATTGAGTTCTATGAATTTGAGAACCTCATTTTGAGGACCAGAATAGGACATGTTCTATCTTTACTGGAACTGACATATGGATGTAGAAAACACATAGATGACGTCCATGTGCTTTCCACATCCGTATGTCAGTTCTGAAAAATATAGAATAATGCAGATCTAAAACCCATAGAACTCAATGAGACTGCAAAAAAAAAAAATCTAAATCGCACACGGACAGTAACCATATTTAGTGGATCCGCGACTTGCAGACCGCAAAACGCATATGGTTCTGTGCATGAGCCCTATCACGTATACTGAGCACCCATAACATTGACATCCACAGCGCTCCCATAACAGTGACCTCCAAAGAGCCCCCAAAACAGTGACCTCCACAGGGCCCCCATAACAGTGACAACCACAGTGCTCCCTTTTTGCCATTCAATGCCCCCCTTGTGCTATCCAGTGCCACCATTGCCATCCTCATGTGACATCCAGTGCCCTTTGTGTGCCATCCCCAGTGCTCCTTGTGTGCCATCCAGTTCCCTTTGTGTGCCATCCACAGTGCCCCTTGTGTGCCATCTAGTGCCCCCATTGCCATCCCCAGTGCCCCTTGTGGGCCATCCAGTGCCCCCTTTGCCATTCACAGTGCCCCTTATGTGCCATCCAGTGCCCCCTTTGCCATTCACAGTGCCCCTCATGTGCCCCTTTGCCATCCACAATGCCCCTCAAGTGCCCCCTTTGCCATCCACAGTGCCCCTTATGTGCTCATTTGCCATCCACAGTGCCCATCATGTGTCCCCTTTGCCATCCACAGTGCCCCTCATGTGCTCATTTGCCATCCACAGTGCCCCTCATGTGCCCCCTTTGCCATCCACAGTGCCCCTCATGTGCCCCCATTGCCATTCACAGTGTCCCTTATGTGCCCCCTTTTCCATCCATAGTGCCCCTCATGTGCCCCCTTTGCCATCCACAGTGCCCCTCATGTGCTCATTTGCCATCCACAGTGCCCCTCATGTGCCCCCTTTGTCATCTACAGTGCCCCTCATGTGCTCCTTTGCCATCCACAATGCCCCTCATGTGCCCCCATTGCCATTCACAGTGTCCCTCATGTGCCCCCTTTGCCATACACAGTGTCCCTCATGTGCCCCCTTTGCCATCCACAGTACCCCTCATGTGCTCATTTTCCATCCACAGGGCCCCTCATGTGCCCCCTTTGCCATCCACAGTGCCCCTTATGCCATCATGTGCCCCCTTTGCCATTCACAGTGCCCCTTGTGTGCCACCATTGCCCCCTTTGCTATTCACAGTGCCCCTCATGTGCCCTCTTTGCTATCTACAATGCCCCTCATGTGCCCCCTTTGCCATCCACACTGCCCCTCATGTGCCCTTTTGCCATCCACACTGCCCCTCATGTGCCCCCTTTGCAATCCATAGTTGAAGTTAATGAAACTGTAGGAAGCAGTTTCTGACGCTTCCCTCACTCGAGATACCGGCGCATGCGCAGTGTAAATTTGTACGGAGCCGGAACAGAGAGACCGGCGCATGCGCACTGTAATTGTGCGTACTGCGCCTGCGTTGGAGGAAGAAGACAGAGGCCAGCATTTCAACTTGCAGGAGGCGGTGACGTCATTAGTGACAATTCGTCTCCTGCACAAGGCAGGAAGAGAAAAGAGGAAGATTAGAAGACGAACTTTGCCCGGAAGCACCGAAAACCCATCTGGAGGGACCACGTGACTGGGAGGCAGATCTCAAGAACGGCTGCACTGTGGAAGGTAAGTATTTGATCAATAATCTTGCCTCCACAGGTAATTTTTTTTAGCTAAAAAAAGGTTAAGCCCGGAGAACCCCTTTAAGTTTCAAAACTGATAGCACTATAACAGATCACTTTATCAAAATCTGTCCAGCTTGCCTTATATACTTACTGCTGACATCAGCCTGAGTGCGTCCGAACAGGTATGGACATGTCCATTGGAATATCTCCAATATAATGCATTAATACTATAACTGAATAGGCTTTGCATGTATAACTTACTATTTAAGGACCTCTGCCGTACATGTATGGCGGAAGTCCGGTCCCCAAACATAGTGCCAGCTTGCATGTGCAGCGGTCGCCATAGCGCCAGGTTTCTGCTATTTTAAATAACAGAGACCAGCGGCACATGTATGCGATCAGCCATGAGGCTGATCGCATACATTTTCCCTTTCAGATGCCGTGGTCAAATGTGACCACGGCATCTCTGCAGTCCGGAGTCCGCAGTCGCGCACTTCAGCTCCGGTAACAGCGTTCCCCAGCTGAGATCAGGGAACCTGTTACATTGATCTAAAAGGCTGAGGCCTCAAACAGGCCTATTAGATGACTATACCAATACAGGCCACTAGGTAGCAGCATTGTATTAATGGCATACGGCAAATGGCGTGACGAAAAAAAAAAAAATGCCAATTTTTTGTCACTTCAACTACCCAATAATTTTTTTATAAAAAGTGATCAAAAAGTCACACACACTTCAAATTGGTATCACTGAAAAGAACAGATCGTCCCACAAGAAATGAGCCATCACACAGCCCCGTACACATAAAAATAAATACCTTTATCAGAATTCTACCCCATTTGGAATTTTCTTCCCGCTTCCTACTACATGGTATGGACCCGTAAATGGTGCCATTAGAAAGTACAACTTGTCCCGCAAAAAATAAGCCCTCATAAGGCTATGTGAATGGAAAAATAAAAAAGTTAGGACTATGGGAAGGCGGGGAGTGAAAAACAAAAAGGCAAAAATAGAAAATCCCAGGGTCCTTAAGGGGAGTTTATATTTGGAATCAGCGCGCTCATTTTAGTATAAATCACATGTTTTTCTCTCAGTAGCAAATTCATTGTTGCGCGGTGAATTATTTGTAACTCTGGTCTCCTTCTTCAGTACTATAATTCCACTGCAACGGACCCCACCATGACACAACACTTCCTCAGGGCCACCACCACTTCTATCACGGCACCCACTTGCTGTTCCAAATACACAAAGTGTAGGTGCCATAATTTTGCTTCATTTACGACATGCTAGATACTAGGGCCCAGAATTACTAACCTTATAGATGGTGTAAACCAGATTTATCACAGGGCTCAGTCTGAATGATACATCTGGTAGAGGAATAGACACTTTTCTGCTGCTGGCTTCCATCTTTCATTTTCCAAAGGAGCTCTGAAAATTAAAAGCTACAATCTGATTGGTTGCTATGTGCAACTAAGGCTACTTTCACACTAGCGGCAGGACGGATCTGACAGGCTGTTCACCCTGTCGGATCCGTCCTGCCGCTATTTTGCCGTGCCCCCGGACCGCCGCTCCGTCCCTATTGACTATAATGGGGACGGGGGCGGAGCTCTGGCTCAGCACGGCAGTGCACGGCAAAAGGCCGCCGGACTAAAAGTACTGCATGTCCGACTTTTTAGTCTGGCGGCCTCTCACCGTGAACTGCTGTGCTGCGCCGAAGCTCCGCCCCCATCCCCATTATAGTCAATGGGGACAGAGCGGCGGTCCGGCGGCACGGCGAAATAGCGGCAGGACGGATCCGACAGGGTGAACAGCCTGTCGGATCCGTCCTGCCGCTAGTGTGAAAGTACCCTAAGCCAGTTTTCCTTTACACCAGTTTTGATGTCTCATTCTAGATGTGCCAAATTGCACATGATTTTCTGGGTGTATTTGGGCCAAGGTTTTTTTTAGACAACTTTTGTGCCATCTTTTTGTCTAGTCCTATTTAGCGCTTTATTTTGTTGCAGTCTTAGACAATTTTTGGCGCATGTTTTGGACAAAAATTATAATAGCTCTTAGGTGGTATAAAAAGTGGAGTAACATTCTGAAAATATAAAGCCCTATGGTACATTGTGTTACATCTTCCTTTCACCACTTTCTAAAATAACATCACGGATTTAGACACAATAACAATATTCTCCACTCAACAAAATTAAATTTGGCCATAGTCTGGAATCCAGAGAAAAGGAATTATTTTCAATATAATTGATAAAAAAAAATATGTTGGCTCTGCAAAATTATAATGATCTACATTTCTGTCAAAGAGGAAGGCAAAACTTTACTATTAAGCGCAAAAGTCCCCTCTCCAATACCATAGGTCCGTGATGGCTAACCTCTGGCACTCCAGCTGTGGTAAAACTACGACTCCTAGCTTGCACTCTTGCTTGGCTGTTTTTGGAACTCCATAGAAATGAATGGAGCATGCTGGGAGTTGTAGTTTCTCCACCGCTGGAGTGCCGGAGGTTAGCCATCACTGCCATAGGTCATGGAAGGCTATAGGAAACACTGTGTCACTTACTGCCATTTATGCTACAACCATAGAGGCAAATCACACAATTCGCGTCCTCGCCTATCATTTGGTTGAACTTGATGGATTTATGTCTTTCTTCACCCGTATTAACTGTAACTATGTAAAATTTTACAATCCAAATACATACTGGTCATAAATTTGGCTCAAACTAAATCCCATACATCGGAAATGACGGGCCCAGTAGTGGTCAGACACAACTACAGAGCCATAAATTAAAAGCCCCATCATAAATAAGTAATGGTAGAATAGTTGTCAGAATTGTTAGACCAGCCCAGCTAACATTTCTCTCACTGCTCTCAAAATTGAAAGCTGTACTGCAATAAATATTGTGGAAAATATGGCAAGGTTTCTGTTAGACCCATTTGGAAAGATTTATGAAACTGTCTAAAAGAAAAACCTGTTTCTCCAATCACAGCACAGCTTTCATCTTCCAAGATCAGAAAAAAAAGCCTTGCTGTGATTGGTTGCTATGGGCAACAGGCAGTTTTTCTTTTAGATGGTTTCATAAATCTACCTCCATGCTCCAATAATTGTGCGCACAAAATTTTATGTTCTGTTGATTACCGGCAAATATGTGTTTGGCAAATATCTTACCGGCAAATATCTGCTGTCTTTTTTGTAACCAAAAAGTGGTTTAACCACCTAACTGTTCTGCCCGAGCTCAGCTCAGGCTGTGGGAAAAGCACTTAACTGTTTTGCCCGAGCCCAGCTCGGGCAGAAAGTGGGGGGGGGGAGGGCTGTTTTAGATGCTTGTGAGGGATACCATACCTCGTGCCCGCTTGACGGCAACTACGTCGAGATCACGAGACGCGGCATGGTCACTGGTTACCAAGACGTGACGTTACGCCCTCCCGGAGGAGCACGTAAGGTGTCGGACCCCCGCCGATCAGAAGCTGATGATCTATCCAGAGGATAGATCATCAGTTAAATGAAAGTGCAGAACCCCTTTAAGCCTAAAATGAATCATGTCACTAAGTGGTTAAAAATGCAATTGTGTCCCCAGAGTTATGCACCAACAAGATTTACTGCAGACACATATTAAAAATCTACAATAAAAAAGTGACATTTTAGGGAAGGTTTTTTCCAATTTTAACGTGACTGTTAAAAGGGTATTGACCTAAAAGGTTGTGTGTAAATTCAGACCAAATTGTTTTGCATGCACAATTAATTCTGGGAATGACAAACTGCACTGTTATCCACCATTTGCTTGGGGCGTTTAATCCCATGTACTCAGTAATAGCAAAGATACACAAATCATTTATCACTGACCAGTCACAGTCTAATAGGTTTCACTTGTATATGACGTGTTGATCTTAGTAAATCTATGTAAATCTTGATCTTGGTAAATCCATCCATCTAGGTAGCAATTTATGGCATGTATTTTCTTTAAAATGCCTTTTGTATCTCAAAGGGACACTGACAGGCCCAAAAAGCATATTTAGGTATATATGACAGTACAGGTCTTATAAAGTGTATTAGAATCATCTAAGTATCCCCCCTGTCCACCTTATAACTACAGTAATGTGAAGTTTTATAACCTGCTTGAATCGTCATCAATCTGCCCAAGGGGCGGTGTTTCATCTCCACTTGCGCCCAGCCAGCCTCGCCCCAACTGCCGTTTCAAGCGCCGCCCAGCTCATCAATATTCACTTCGCTGGGCGGCTACTAGTGTCCCCGACGCAAGATCCGGCGCATGCCCAATACAATCCTTTGGGCATCGGCCTCCGGCTCAACTTCAGCGCATGCGCCCGTCACCCTCACTGGCCGGGATCGCATCGCGCCTGCGCAGAGACTGAGGCCTCTGAGATCCCGGCCAGTGAGGGTGCCGGGCGCATGCGCTGAAGTTGAGCCGGAGGCCGATGCCCATAGGATTGTATTGGGCATGCGCCGAATCTTGCGTCGGGGACACTAGTAGCCGCCCAGCGAAGTGAATATTGATGAGCTGGGCGGCGCTTGAAACGGCAGTTGGGGCGAGGCTGGCTGGGCGCAAGTGGAGATGAAACACCGCCCCTTGGGCAGATCGAAGACGATTCAAGCAGGTTATAAAACTTCACATTACTGTATTTATAAGGTGGACAGGGGGGATACTTAGATGATTCTAATACACTTTATAAGACCTGTACTGTCATATATATACCTAAATATGCTTTTTGGGCCTGTCAGTGTCCCTTTAAGATTTACTACAGAGGAAAAAATGCCAACCCTGAAACAATACAGTGCATTCGGAAAGTCTTCAGACCCTTTCACTTTTTTTCACATTTTGTTATGTATAAACATTTTTTTTTTAAATCACATTTTCCCCCATCATTCTGCACTCCTTACCACGTAATGAGAAAGTGAAAACAGAATATTCTAAATGTTGCTAATTTTTTAAAAGGAAAAACTGCATTGGTCCATTACTCTGCACTTACTTGAAACACCTTTGGCAGCTACTACAACCTCCTGTCTTCTTGAGTATAATGCCACAAGGTTTGTACACCTTTGCACAGCTCTGTCAGGTTGGATGGGGACCGTTGGTGGCCAGCCATTTTCAGGTCTCTCCAGAGATGTTTAATTGGGATCAAGTAAGGATGCTGGCTGGGACACTCAAGGAAATTCACAGAGTTGTCATTAACCCCTTAAGGACCCATGATGTAGCTGTACGTCATGGGTCTGATCCTTAAACATGGCACCCGCCTGCGCGTGCAGCGGGCGGCTTAGCCGCAGGGTTTCTGCTATTTTAAATAGCAGAGACCCGCGGCACATGTAATGATGATCGGCCATAAGGCTGTTCGCATACATCTTACCTTTTAGATGCCGTGGTCAAATGTGATCATGGCATCTGCGCAGACCGGAAGTCGCGTGCATCCGGTCCAGTAACAGCGTTCCCCGGCTGAGATCGGGGGACCTGTTACCTCGATCTAACTGACCGAAGGCCTGAGCCGGCTTCAGAGTCAATTAGATGTATATATCAATACAGGCCACTAGGTGTCAGCCTTGTATTGATATAGTGCAATTGAAGTCTTCAATGATGGTTATTTAGCCATCACTGAATGCTATGGACAATCGAATGATTGCCAGTTATTGTCACCCAAGGTGACTTAAAAAAAGTCTAAAAAAGTTTTTGCAAATATAAAAAAACAAAAAAAAACTAAAAGTTCAAATCACCCCCCTTTCCTTAAAATAAAAATAAAAATACTTAACCAATAAGAAAATAAACATCATGGGCATCGCCGCGTGCAAAAATGCCCCTTACTATTAAAATATAACAATTTTAATGGCATACGGCAAATGGCGTAGCTATAAAAATGATAAAAACAGCAAATTTGCCATTTTTTGTCACTTCAACTACCCAATAATTTTTTAATAAAAAGTGATCAAAAAGTCGCACACACTTAAAATGTATCACTGAAAAGAACAGATCGTCCCGCTAAAAATGAGCCCTCACACAGCCCCGTACGCATAGCTACAAAAATATTATAGGGATCAGAATATGGTTATGAAAAAAAAAAATCCTCAAAGGTTTTAATTTTTTTTTCAGTATTAAAACGCAAGAAGAATTATACAAGTGTGGTATCGTTGGAACCGTACTGACCTGGAAAATAAAGATAACAGGTCAATTTTACTGCATAGTGTACAGTGTAAAAAAACAAATAAAAACCTTTATCAGAATTGCGTCTTTTCCCAATTCTACCCCATTTGGAAAAAAAAATCCCACTCCCTACTACATGGTATGCAACCATAAATGGTGCCATTAGAAAGTACAACTTGTCCCGCAAAAAATAAGCCCTCATAAGGCTATGTGAATGGAAAAATAAAAAGTTAGGACTATGGGAAGGCGGGGAGTGAAAAACGAAAACGCAAAAATGGAAAATCCCAGGGTTTTTAAGGGGTTAAACATAGAAACATAGAAACATAGAATGTGTCGGCAGATAAGAACCATTTGGCCCATCTAGTCTGCCCAATATACTGAATACTATGGATAGCCCCCGGCCCTATCTTATATGAAGGATGGCCTTATGCCTATCCCATGCATGCTTAAACCCCTTCACTGTATTTGCAGCTACCACTTCTGCAGGAAGGCTATTCCATGCATCCACTACTCTCTCAGTAAAGTAATACTTCCTTATATTACTTTTAAACCTTTGCCCCTCTAATTTAAAACTGTGTCCTCTTGTGGTAGTTTTTCTTCTTTTAAATATGCTCTCTTCCTTTACCGAGTTGATTCCCTTTATGTATTTAAAAGTTTCTATCATATCCCCTCTGTCTCTTCTTTCTTCCAAGCTATACATATTAAGGTCCTTTAACCTTTCCTGGTAAGTTTTATCCTGCAATCCATGTACTAGTTTAGTAGCTCTTCTCTGAACTCTCTCTAGAGTATCTATATCCTTCTGGAGATATGGCCTCCAGTACTGCGCACAATACTCCAAGTGAGGTCTCACCAGTGTTCTGTACAGCGGCATAAGCACTTCACTCTTTCTACTGCTTATACCTCTCCCTATACATCCAAGCATTCTGCTGGCATTTCGTGCTGCTCTATTACATTGTCTTCCCACCTTTAAGTCTTCTGAAATAATTACTCCTAAATCCCTTTCCTCAGATACTGAGGTCAGGACTGTGTCAAATATTCTATATTCTGCCCTTGGGTTTTTACGCCCCAGGTGCATTATCTTGCACTTATCCACATTAAATTTCAGTTTCCAGAGTTCTGACCATTCTTCTAGTTTTCCTAAATCCTTTTCCATTTGGCGTTTCCCTCCAGGAACATCAACCCTGTTACATATCTTTGTGTCATCAGCAAAAAGACAAACCTTACCAGCGATGCCTTTTTCAATATCACTTATGAAGATATTAAACAAAATCGGTCCCAGTACAGATCCCTGTGGAACCCCACTGGTAACATGACCTTGTTTTGAATGTTCTCCATTGACTACAACTCTCTGTTGTCTGTCACTCAGCCACTGCCTAATCCACTCAACAATATGGGAGTCCATGCTCAATGACTGCAGTTTATTGATAAGTCTTCTATGTGGGACAGTGTCAAAAGCCTTACTAAAATCTAGATATGCGATGTCTACTGCACCTCCACCGTCTATTATTTTATTCACCCAGTCAAAAAAATCTATAAGATTTCTTTGACATGATCTCCCTGAAGTAAACCCATGTTGTTTTTCATCTTGCAATCCATGGGATTTTAGATGTTCCACAATCCTATCCTTTAATAGGGTTTCCATTAATTTGCCTACTATTGATGTTAGACTCACTGGTCTATAGTTGCTCGATTCCTCCCTACTACCTTTCTTGTGAATGGGCACGACATTTGCCAATTTCCAATCTTCCGGGACGACTCCTGTTACTAATGATTGGTTAAATAAATCTGTTAACGGTTTTGCCAGCTCACCACTAAGCTCTTTTAATAATTTTGGGTGTATCTCATCAGGCCCCTGTGACTTATCTGTCTTCACCTTAGACAGCAAACTTAGAACATCTTCCTCTGTAAAGATACATGCATCAAACGATTTAATAGTCATTCTTTCTAGTGGAGGTCCTTCTCCTTTTTCTTTTGTAAAAACTGAACAGAAGTATTCATTAAGGCAGTCGGCTAGCCCTTTATTCTCTTCTACATACCTTCCGTCCTTTGTTTTTAATTTAGTTATTCCTTGTTTTAATTTCCTTTTTTCATTTATATATCTGAAGAATGTCTTATCCCCTTTTTTCATAGACTGAGCTAGTTTTTCTTCTGCCTGCGCTTTAGAAGTTCTTATAACTTGCTTGGCCTCTCTCTGCCTAATCTTATAGATTTCCTTATCTTCATTGCTCTGGGTTTTTTTATAATTACAAAATGCTAGCTTTTTATTTTTAATGATTTGGGCCACTTCTGCTGAGTACCACATTGGTCTTCTCCTTTTTTTGCTTTTACTGACAAGTCTAATGCAATTTTCTGTTGCCTTCAATAATGCACCTTTTAAGTAGTCCCATTTCTCCTGGACTCCATGTAATCCGTTCCAGTCTGATAAGGACTCTTGAGTTTTCTTGGCTGTGTGCTTAGGGTCCATTTCTATTTGGAAGGTCAACATTTGGCCCAGTCTGAGGTTTGGAGCACTCTGAATTAGGTTTTCATCAAGAATATCTCTGTTCTTTGCTCCACTCTGCTTTTTCTCAACTCTGACCAGTCTCCCTGTCCCAGCTGCTGAAAATCACACTCCTAGCATGACACTTCCACCACCATGCTTCACTGTAGGGATGGTATTGGGCAGATGATGAGCAGTGCCTGTTTTCCTCCAGACATGATGCTTAGCGTTGAGGCCCACAAGTTCAATCTTGGTTTCATCAGACCAGAGAATCTTATTTCTCACAGTCTAAGAGTCCTTTTTGGCGAAATTTAAGCAGGCTTCCACGTGTCTTTTACTGAGGAGACTTAATTCTGGCCACCCTGCCATAATGCCCAGATTGGTGCTCCAGTTAGGCCTCTTTCACACGGGAGTTGCGGGAAAATGTGCGGGTGCGTTGCGGGAACACGTGCGATTTTTCCACGCGAGTGCAAAACATTGTAATGCGTTTTGCACTCGCATGAGAAAAATCGCGCATGTTTGGTACCCAAACCCGAACTTCTTCACAGAAGTTCGGGCTTGGGATCGGTGTTCTGTAGATTGTATTATTTCCCCTTATAACATGGTTATAAGGGAAAATAATAGCATTCTGAATACAGAATGCATAGTAAAATAGCGCTGGAGGGGTTAAAAAAATAATAATTTAACTCACCTTAGTCCACTTGATCACGCTGCCGGCATCTCCTTCTGTCTCCTTCTTTGCTGATTGTAGGAACAGGACCTGTGGTGTCGTCACTCCGGTCGTCACATGGTCCATCACATGATCCATCACCATGGTAAAAGATCATGTGATGGATCATGTGATAACCGGAGTGACGTCACCACAGGTCCTGTTCCTACAATCAGCAAAGGAGACAGAAGGAGATGCCGGCAACGCGATCAAGTGGACTAAGGTGAGTTAAATATTTATTATTTTTTTTAACCCCTCCAGCGCTATTTTACTATGCATTCTGTATTCAGAATGCTATTATTTTCCCTTATAACCATGTTATAAGGGGAAATAATAATGATCGGGTCTCCATCCCAATCGTCTCCTAGCAACCGTGCGTGAAAATCGCACCGCATCCGCACTTGCTTGCGGATGCTTGCGATTTTCACGCAACCCCAACCACTTCTATGGGGCCTGCGTTGCGTGAAAAATGCTGAATATAGAGCATGCTGCGATTTTCACGCAACGCACAAGTGATGCGTGAAAATCACCGCTTATGTGAACAGCCCCATAGAATTGAATGGGTCGGTATTCAGTGCGGGTGCAATGCGTTCAACTCACGCATCGCATCCGCGCGGAATACTCGTCCGTGTGAAAGGGGCCTAATGGTTGACCTTTTGGAAGTTTCTCCCATCTGAACACAGGATCTATGGAGCATAGCTAGAGTGTCCATTAGGTTACCAAGACCTTTCTCCAACAATTAGTTTGGTGGGGTGGTCAGCTCTAAGAAGAGTCCTGGTTTTTCCTAACTTCTACTATTTAAGAATTATGGAGGCCACTGTACTCTTGGGAACTTTCAGTGCAGCAAAAATTATTTGTACCCGTCTCCAGATCTGTGCCTCCACACCACCCAGTCTCTGAGCTCTACAGTCAGTTCTTTGCGTCTCATGGCTTGGTTTTTGCTCTGACATGCATTGTCAGCTGTGAGACCTTACCACAGGTAGACTCCAATCAAGGTGTAGAAGCATCTCAGATGTGGAAGGCCCCTACTGTTAAATTTGAAGTTTCATAGCAAAGGGAATACTTATGTCTATAAAAAGTTTTAGTTTTTCCTTTTTAATAAATTAGCAAACATTTCTAAATTTTTGTTTTCACTTTGTCAATATGGGGTATTGAATGCAGATTGATGGAGGAAAACTTTATTTATTTTTTATTTTAGCACAAGGCCGCAACATAACAAAATGGGAAAAAATGTAATGGTCTAAAGACTTTACAAATGCATTGTAACAGACTGGAACGCATTTACAATATGAGATGCCTTTCTATTGATCACTGCTAATTCAGTGAAGTGATTGCAGAATCTCAAAGGATGGTAATGATGGTATGGCAAAGATGGAAGACAGAAAGTCTCTGTGCTTTTCTATATGACCATGAAATGGGAATTTTTGATTAAAAGGAAGGAAAATGGAAAAAATGCTATCGCATGCACAACCTATTAAAATAGTTATTTTTGTGAAGTGCAGTATTTTTTTAAAGAGGCCATCATTTGTGCTTAAGAGCTGCTCTGTATCTGCTTATAGACAGGCATCAATCACTGTGTAAGAAAGAAGGCAGTATGGCATGAATACTGAGTTCACTGTATTCGTCAATGGTTGCATTTACTACATGAATATTATGGGGGTCATTTATCAAACTGGAGTCAAGTAGGACTTAGTTGCCCATAGCAATCAGATTCCTCCTTTCATTGTCCAAAATGAAAGGTGGAATCTGATTGTTTGCTATGGGCAACTAAGCCAGTTCTACTTTACACCAGTTTGATAAATTTCTCTCTATGAGTCCACTGAATTTGTTAATTGTTGCTCCTAATATCCAAGTGGCACAATATTTTCTGTATACATAGGCAGTATATTTAGATTGGCCTTAAAACCAGTATAATGTTACTAACATGCTGCCCTCCATACTGAGTGGGCGATCAAGCAGTGTTAGAGAGCTTATAGGCTGTTTTCAAGAAATGTCAGTAAATCGGCTCATTTTCACAATACTTACTCACATCCTCACATAGTTTTGACAAGCAACTGAGTGTGATGTCATTGCCCCAGGAGCAGTAATATCACCAGGCCCAGCATGAGAGCCCTTAACAGTCTCAGTCCACCATTCTCTGTAAATACTAGGACTGTTATATAAAGGCTTATTTATTAATAATAATAATAATCTTTATTTATATAGCGCCAACATATTCTGCAGCACTTTACAGTTCAGGGGTTCATGTATAAATAACATAGCAACAGACCAGTCAATAATTAGAACAAGAGGAATGAGGATCCTGCTCGCAAGAGCTTAAAATTTATTTATCATTAAAGGGATCTTTTCACAGTCAAGCCCTTTAATATGAGTGCAGCAGTGAGCTCCCAAGACAAGCAGCTTATTGTCAGCGATTTATACTATGGCTGTGTTGAGAGAATCAGCGAACCTCAGATTCCCCCATCAAAATCAGTTGTTTGCCAGAAGGATTTGCTGTCTTCTCATCATCTCCCCTGTGGCAGCCTTAGTATTACATGGTGGCCATTCAGCTTCATGTTAGGAGCTCTCTTCTCCTGTTTATGGCATACATATGCCCTAACTGGTCATATAGCCAGGGTTTGTCTTAATGTTATCCTCAGGAAAGGCCATCAATATCTAATTAGCAGGGGTCTGACATCCCCCACCCCTAACAGTCATCTGTTTGAGAGTAGCTCTGGCTCTGGAAGTAGGCACCATAACTACACAGCTCTGTCCACCGTATAGTTACTGGAACTACACAGCTTTGTCCACTGTGTAGGGGAAGGAGCTGGTTACTGCAGCACTATGCCCACTGGGAGCAGTGCTGCAGTAACCAGCTGAATAAAGCTGTGTAGTTCCAGTACCTTCTTCTGGTACCAGTGGGACTGGGGGACAGCTGATCGGAGGGGTGTATCCTAAGGATAACCCCTTCAAGGCCTACAATACATAGGTGATTTATACTAGAGAGATTAAAACAATGTGAGCCAAACATGTTAGGGTTGGTTCACATCACATTTGATATATACTTTGAAAAAATAAAGTATACTTTGGAACTCTATTGTGAACGGATACCACTGTATGGCATCAGTCTGATGCATCCGTTTAACGTATAAGTTTTTTGTTCTTATAATATAAATTCATACAAAATATAAAAATACATAAAATTAAGTAAATACATACATTTACATGTATATAATATGGTATTATGCCATTTATTATTTCTAAATGTAATTTTGACCAAATTGTTCTCAGAATTTATATCACAGAAATGATGAACGTCAAAGTAACAAATGAACACGTAAAATATTAAGTGTTGACAGTTTTCTCCTTGGTGAGGTATGATTAATCTCTTACCCTGTTCATAAATCTCTTTTTTTCTTGTCATCAGGATTTTGCCAATTCAGTTATCATTATTCTGATGCATTGGCCAATTTTTAAGTGTGATGTTAGCTTTTGGCAAATTTAGGAAAATATTAGGCAAGTTGATTCTCTTTACTATTGACTAACTATGTATTTATAGCATTTACAAAAATGTAATTGCTACTTTATGTTGCAAAATGTTATTTTTTTATTGTATTATTTCTCAGCGTTCTAAAAAATTGCCACTATCCTCTCCAATGACATTGAACTTTTGATTGTGACTATTTTACTGTGATTGAGCAAGATTTTGTGTTTTCTATACATACTGCAGATGCCCGATACCTGTTGCCAGAGAGAGCTGCCTCTGTTTGTCTCCTCTCCCCCGTTGCTTGCAAAAATAGAACAGTCGTGGATCCCTATGGCAACCTCTCCTACTCATTCACATTTACACATAAGTTATATCTAATGAGTTGGAAAGCCAGGGCTGAAAACAATATTAAGATAGAATGGTCTTTTAAGTGTTCATATATGGTCTGTGTCCACTTGGGAGGACTCATTTCCAATGTTGTCTTGTATTTGTATTAGTACAGTTCAGTCCAGTTCTCACTGATTTCAAAATGAACAATCAGTGCAGATCTCAAGTCTCCGTCTGCTATTCATTGTAGCTTTCACCTAGTTTCCGGACATTTGAAGAATTATATTAATATAAACTATGACAAGATAGTATAAACACTTGCTCCTCAAGGTCTTCTGGTGGCTTTCTGTAAAACTTGCATTTTTTTAATATTTTCAGGCATGCAGTGTAATAACAAATATAGATTTATACACACATCCTATTAACCTAGATATAGTTATTATCACTTTTCAGTGAAAATAGTATGGAAAAGGGGGACTGCATAATACGTCTTTGGTTAGCGCTGTTGTCTTTCAGCACTGGTTTCTTGGTTTAATTTGACCAAGGACAACATCTGCAGGGAGTATGTTCTCCCTGTGTTCTATGTGATTCCTGTGGGTAAGTACTCTGGATATCCCACACACTGGTTAGTTGACGTCCTAGAAAATTAACCTCAGAAAAGGATGGGCCATCATCAGAAGAGCAGTGCCATTCAAGTGAAAAGAAGAAAGCTGTAATTACCCAGTACCAGTGTTCAGGTAAACGCTGGAGAGACTGCAGTACTCGCATGAGTGTCGCTGACCAGTGGGAGTGCGGAGAGTTGGACCCCCACTGATCTGATATTGATGGCCTATCTTGAGGATAGGGAATCAATATTGTGAAAGTTAAATACCCCTTTAATAGAAAATCTGAAGAACCATTTGGCAGGCTAAGTGGGTTGAAATACTGGAAAAAGCTAAATATTATAGCATATTTTTGTTAATTAATTAATTAATTAATTAATGTTTATTTAGTCTAAAATGTTGTACTTCCATCTTACATAAGGGGAAATTTATCATTCTCTGCATGGCATAAAAAATGTTAACGCCACTGAGCCTAAATCTAGGTGCAAGTTGCGTTTCTACGCCTCTCTTACCACTTGCTGCAAAAAGAGGGCTTGGCAATGTCTGCCATATATTTGTGTTTAGGCGCATGGACCTGCACCTCGTCATAAATTAGCTGCACAGGGGATATCATAGACCGGTGTAAAACACTGGTCCATGATAAATTACCCCATAATATGTTTCAAATAAATTAACAATAAACTGAAATAAACCCCCATCTTGAATAAGATAATAAAATTCACAGAGGACAAAAACAAATGGTAGAAAAGTTAAGGCATAATCTCCTTTTTTTGGGGTGGAAAGATTGATACTATAATAAGATTGGTACTATAATATGCCCACTCACATTTTCATAACATTCACTGAAACCCTCACCAATGTCAAGTTTTGACTCCTTAGGGCCTGATCTCTTGCTAGATAAAAGATCATTTCTATTTCAGTGCTCCTACGCCTCTTTTCTTGAAAGCTTTGATTACTCACTTCCCCAACCATCCACTTAGAAATAAGTACTGTATATAGATGTACAATGGACACAGAGACCACATTTCAGATGATTTCTAAAACATAAAGCATGTGCTTGCTTACAAATGATCACATATTCTTGTCTAACAACTCTCTCTTTCTATGTGTGTGTGTATATATATATATATATATATATATATATATACATACCCACATAAGGGGTCATTTACCAAACTTGTGTAAAGTAGAACTGGCTTAGTTGCCCATATCAACCAATCAGATTCCACCTTTCATTTTTAACAGCTCCTTTGGAAAATGTAAGGTGGAATCTGATTGGTTGCTATGGGCAACTAAGCCAGTTCTACTTTACACCGGTTTGATAAATGACCCCAATAGTGCTAGGAAGCAAGATCAATACATTCAAGATAGTGTACAAATCCATTATGTTACTACATATACTATAAGATGCAGCCTCAGAATGTGCTTTTTCACTAGGAAAAGAGACGATTTTCTTGTTTTCTTAGAGGGTATTCGACAGATGACATCAGTTTTCTTACTAAGAGATCTAGTTAATATGAACATTCAATTGGCAGCCGATAGCCCAGGGAAATGCTATATAAATGGGCCAACTGGGAGATGACATTTTATTAAGGGAAGGGGTCATACAATAGCTGTAGTTCAGCATGTTCTTTAATTATTCTCTATACCTCCTAAACACATATCTATATCTTCTGAATTGTCCGACCCTTCAGATAAATTATTTGTGAGATATTGCCCTTGTTTCTTCAGTTTCCTCTATGTAATGTAGATTCTGCCTTAAGGTGTGCTGGAGTATAACATTCAATCATTGAGACACTTGCTTAATAATTTTGACTTATGCCAGTATTTCTTTGTGGCTGGAATGGGGTTTGATTGAAATGGATCCCAGCGGGGACAGTGAATTATAATGCAGCAAGGGGATTAGACTGTATTTAGGATGCAGAAAGGAAAAGCTTTAGCCTGATCCAGTTCTAAGGGCAATGACATAGTAACTGTATGTAAGGGTGAAGCAAAATTGCTCTTTTATCTCATTTGTTCATGTCAAGCTGCCCTACTTTCTATAGTAAAGTCATTGCCCTGTTCCTTTAAGGCAGGGATCAGGAACTTTTTACACTCCAGCTGTTGTCAAACTCCCAGCATGCTCCTTTCACTTTTATGGGCGTTTCGAGAACAGATGAGCAAGTGTGCATGTTGGGAATTGTAGTTTAACAGCATGGTTGTCTCATGCATTTAATTTTGTTACATTAATTGAATTTCGGTCTGAAGAAGAAAAATAATGTATGCTATTGCTTTCACTGTCACTGGAAGAAAGTTACTACCTGGTTTGGATGTGTTATTGTGAATTTCCAATAGAATTTATATTGAACTGTATGTTACTTCTTATTGAATATGTCATGGTACTTTCGCAAGAAAGAACAATACAGAAGGAATATGAGAGCTGTTGCTCTGAAAATACAGAATTTATAGAATTTGGGGAATTTTTTTTGTAATTTTTATTGTTATTTCACATTTTCTAAAACATATCAAATTCCCACCCACAACAATCCCCTACCCCTACACCCCTCCCGATAAGCATGGTACACCAAGTAGTCATCTATACACAAGCATTGGGTCATCTTTTAAAGTTAAGATGTCTCATTCCATGTACAACAGAGGAAGCATTCATCCGAGAAATCTAGGTTCTAACTAACCACAAACTTACTGAGTGGTAGTGATCCCAGCTCCTCCCGTCTCTAGTTCTGATCCATCAAGCCATAACGACTGGAGCTTCCCACATTTATTATAGGCTCCTAATTTTATATAAATATTCTTCTCGTGGACACAAGCCAATTAACCTTTTCAATAAACCCATGGGTGGAGATTCCTGTAGCCAGTGCTGTGCAATGAGCTTTCTGGCCATGTCGAGTATTCTTTCTACCACCACTTTATAGACTGTGGGGCAGGCAAAGGATTCAGACATACAGTGTTAAATCAATTCACCAGGTCCACCACCCCCCTGTCAAATTTTGGACAATACTGCATCATTTGTCAGCACTGGACCACCACCCACTGCACTATCCTTTTTAAAAGTGTGTCTTAGGGTCCATGCACATGTCCGCAACTTAGGTCCGGATCTGTTCCGCAATTTTGCGGGAACGGGTGCGGACCCATTCATTTTCAATAGGGCCGTAACGGATGCGGACAGCACACTATGTGCTGTCCGCAACCGCACTTCCGGATCCACACTTCCGGATCCGCAATTCAGTTCCCGAAAAAAATAGAAAATTTCCTATTCTTGTCCGCATTTTCTATTATAGTGCCGGCGATTTGCGGTCCGCAAAATGCGGAACGCACATTGCCGATGCCCGTATTTTGCGGATCCGCAATTTGCGGACTGCAAAACACCTACGGACGTCTGAATGGACCTTTAACTGAAGGTCCACTGACGTCATATTCAGTAAGCAGATCTAAGAATTGTTTTTCGTTTCCCAACTGCAACAATATGTGAGACACTTTGTATATCTTTAAGGCTACTTTCACACTTGCGGCAGGACGGATCCGACAGGCTGTTCACCATGTCGGATCCGTCCTGCAGGTATTTCGCCGTTCCGCCGGACCGCCGCTCCGTCCCCATTGACTATAATGGGGACGGAGCTCCGGCGCAGCACGGCGGTGCACGGCGAAAGGCCGCCGGACTAAAATTACTGCATGTCAGGCTTTTTAGTCCGGCGGCTTTTGCCGTGCACCGCCGTGCTGCGCCGGAGCTCCGCCCCCGTCCCCATTATAGTCAATGGGGACGGAGCGGCGCTCCGGCGGCACGGCAAAATAGCCGCAGGACGGATCCGACATGGTGAACAGCCTGTCGGATCCGTCCTGCCGCAAGTGTGAAAGTACCCTAAGTTTCTACCTACCACAACTGTTTAGCCCCAGCAGCTATGATATCTCCCACAGAAACGTATATTCAGTACACTTAGTAAGGTTCAAAATATTTAGTGCTCTCCACCATACCTTATGCAATGTGGGGGTTAGTTAGTTTTAAAGAGCATCTGTCAGCATGCTCAACCCTATTAAACCAAGAATGGTTGATCATGCTGATTAAAGGGTCACCTTGTTTATATCTGTACAATGCATCATTCCAGAAAAAACAGTATTTTTATTAATATAGTATCTAGCTGGTTGGAGCACTGAGGGCCCAGCCAGAGCACTTCAAGCACCAGTTTGTGAACGTCCCTGCAGCCTTAGCCACTCCTCCTTTCCTCTGAGATGACCAGCCCTGTCAATCCAGGGGAAGGGGGTAGTGGCTAAGGCTGCAGGGGTGTTCACAAATTGATGCCTGAAGGGCTCTGACCTCAGCCACTCCCCCCTTCCCGAGATATCTAGCCCTGTCAATCCAGGTGAAAGAGGGAGTAGCTAAGGCTGTAGCGGTGTTCACAAACTGTGGCTCTGGCCAGCCCCTTAGTGCTCCAACTAACTAATTAGCATATCAATGCAAATGCTATTTTCTCTGGAATGGTGCATCATATAGACATAAACCAGGTGATATTTTAATCAGAATGCTCAACCCTTCCAAGCAATGTACCTAATTTAAAAGGGTTGATCATACTGACAGATGCCCTAAATTTTTAAATCCTAGCCCATAAGTTGCTGCAATTGGGGTGCTATATAGTAGGTCTCAGGGTCTGGAACTGCTAAACCACCATCATCTTTGCTTCCATTTATAATTTATAATTTGATTCTGGCTGTGTGCATGTGCCATGTCAAGTTTCTTAACATGCAGGTAATGGGGTATCCATACAGGTAATTTGTGAATAATCTATAACAAGTGGGACATTCATACCATTTTAATAAGGCTGGTGCGGCACACCACGGACAGTGGCATCCTGCACCAGGACAGACTTTTAAACCTAAAGGGGTTGCGTCACTTCAGCAAGTGGCATTTATCATGTAGAGAAAGTTAATACAAGGCACTTCCTAATGTATTGTGATTGTCCATATTGCTTACTTTGCTGGCTGGATTTATTTTTTCATTACATTATACACTGCTCATTTCTATGGTTACGACCACCCTGTCATCCAGCAGTGGTGGCCGTGCTTGCACACTATAGAAAACAGTGCTGTACTTTGCATACTCCTGCTGTCCCAGACACCAGAGAGGCCTGCCTTTTTCCTATAATGTGCAAGCACCAGTACCACTGCTGGATTGCAGGGTGGTTGTAACCATGGAAACAAGCAGTGTATAATGTGATGATAAAATGAATCCAGCCAGCAAAGGAAGCAATATGGGTAATCACAATACATTAGTAAGTGCCTTGTATTAACTTTCTCTATATGATAAATGCCACTTGCTGAAGTGAGACATCCCCTTTAAGCTTTGTATAAGATTCAGGTGCTCAAAGACAGAAAACTCTAGTAAAACCTTAAACCCTAAATATTTGGTAACACCCCAATGGAATTAATTCACATGGAAGCTTAAAGGGTTGGTCATTTACCGTCAAAAGAACAGATATACTCCACTAGATGCATTGTCCAGAGTACCGCCCATATGTCTTAATAGTTGTCATGCCTTTGTGCAAACATGCATTCACATCTACTAAAAAAAAGAGCATATCATCTATGTATAGGGCAATTTTTGGAGGTAGCGGTCTGGTGGTTCCCCTGCAGCATAGTTTACCTGTACAGGTTTCAAAGGGTGAATGCCAGAGGACTTCCAGAGTAATGCCCTAGGGTTTAGCCCAAAGTCAAATCTATTGTTTGACGCAGTGGTTCCTCACCCACTGCTGTAACATGGTTCAAGACAGTTACAAAGAAGAGGAGAGACAGGGAGCACTCCTGAGAAGTGCCGCTGCTCAACACAAAAAGGATTGGTTTATAGTTAGACAGTAGCGGCAATAACATTTTTAGCAGAAAGTTATTAATATTGTTTAGAATAACTCCAAGGCTATGTCTGCCTTTGCAACTATGTTGCTCCAATGGATAAAAATGAAAAAATAAAGCCAGTTTTAAAAAATAAATCAGAATCAAAATGTCCTACTGTTTTGTGTCTACAGCTCCTATGTAGATCATGGTAGCAGACTACAGACAGAATCTGTGTAGTCAGATCCTGCAGTCATACCCTCTATCATTTGTCCCCATAAGAAATAAGGGACAGATGCAAGGGAGAATGACTTTAGGATCATACTACACAAAATATTTATGGTCTGTTACCCTGGAGACACATATTAAGACCTGTGAATGTAAAAATATTTCTACGAAAACTAGTGCATAGTAAAATATTACCTATAGCAACAGTGTTTTCATTGCAAAAAGTACCGATTACCATTGGAAATGATAGGCCCCATATGCTTTTTACTCTTCATCTGTTTTGCATGCTGCGCCTCTACATCACGGATCTGCATAATGCTCTGCCACATAAATATTCTGGCTGTGGCAATTTATTCCTAACCTCCTGCAAACTATGTATGTCACGTCATTTGTTGATTGTAATCTCTAGCTGGCTTAGATTTGTTCCAGAATGCCCGACTCAATTTCCTGCCTAAAGGAGCGAATATATTTTATTAAATGAAGGACAAACTAAGACCAAATGTCATTGTGATAACGAAAGTAAAGTTTGTGCAACACGTTTAACATCCAGCTCTTAAGGGGTTATCCCATGATTAATGTAATAAATATGGTCTATGTGTAAAATAACAGAATAGCTAAGCATGTGTCAGCAGTTCAACAACATAAATGCGACAATATTTTAGACCGCGCTTTAATACTCAGTCTGGCGCGCTGTAAGTCTATGTGTAAAATAACAGATTACTCACAGTTCACAATGAAATGGATGGGGCTTTTATAGGGCTGTGACATCACAGGCGAAGGCTATCTGCTGACTGTCTAGCTACACGACATTATGGGGGATCTCACGTTCCCGGACTTCTTACTTTCACTTTGTAACATGTGCAGCAGCCATTTTAGAAAAAAATAACTATTCATTACCACGAAGCGCAAGGAAATTCGGATTTGTGGTGAATCAAATTTTTCCTAAACTTCAGATTGAATTCCACTTCGGATGGTTCGATTCACTCAACACTAGATATGACGTCAGAAAATTATACTGGAACATTGGATAAATCGTAACCACTTTACAGCATTCTTGCATTCAGCAACATGATAGGTGAGAGTTCTACGTATGTAAAGTAGAGAAGTAGGGGAGGGCCAGCTGTGCTATAATGGAGATAGAAAAGAATAATCTGGTTCTTAGTGCACAATCGGGGGTCACATGACCTCAATAGACGGAGTTTTTTCCCTAAATGCAGATATTGAGTGCAAATCTACCAAAATGCTGCATCCATGCAATCAGGGAACGATGCCATCTGAAATGAAGTTCTCACCTCATGCAATACAGTAGATAGCACATTACTTCTATAAAGGGTTTGTTTCTTAAAGGCAACCATTGCCTGTATGCTATTTTAGGGATCTCTATGAACTAGAATGGAGAGTTTCAAACCTTGAATGTGGGTATGATCAAATAATTTATGTATTCTGTTTTCTTGGCTATTATAATCTGGTCTTGGATGTATCTTATTGGTGGCCATTCATCACTGCAGTGGAAATGGCTGGCTGGCCATGGATTTTCCTGACAAGATCCGCTGTTTTCCAAGGGTGTTGAGAGCTGGACCCCTGGCATTTTTAATAGGAAAAGTTTTGCTTGTGGAAAGAGAACACCTTTAAAGGCTATGTACACCTTTGCGGGGCAATTTTTTTTAAATTATTATTGCGTTGTACTTATTCTGAGCTAAAATTTTTTTTATATTGGTCTTAAATAAGTGTTTATGTGCTTAGCAGTTTAGAGATAAGGTTTATAAGATGACCGGCACAAAGTGAAAATGAAAGTAGCAGTTGTACAGTTTAGAAAACAATTAGTCTTTTGTGACAGAATGGCTCAATATTTTTTAATAAAGGCCAATTGAAAATATGATTTTTTGCCAAAAATGAGTAAAATGCAATCATAAACAACATTTGCCTCCAAAGGTGTGCATAGCCTTTAAGCTCAGAAAAGGATGATTGAAGACTTAGGTTTAGATGCAATGTGTCTCTGTTCAAAGGTCATAACATTTATTTTAAGAATCAGAGCTTGTCTTCCTTAGGCCCCATGCACATGACAGTATTTTCTGTCCGCATCCAGTCTGCATGTCTGGCTGCTCAGAAAAACAGATAGAACATGTTTACTAGTGGGGAATATGCAGAATGGGAAAATGTGGGGTGTATCTATATTTTTCAAATCCACAAAATTCATACGGTAGTGTGCATGAGGCCTTATACAGTATCTTTTTCATGACTACCAATATCGTCTTGCATTGTACATGATTATTAAAAGCCTATACCCAAATCTTATGCACTCTTCTCAATTCATCATTATGTTATGTATTTATTTATTTATCATCTGCTCTCGTTACAGGGGTCAACACTTCATCATCTTCATGGGTCAACAGTCAAAAATCATTTGCTAAATTTGACATACAAAAAAGTCTATGCAATGCCATGATGTGCATGTAAATACCAGTCACAAAGTCTTAGATGCAAATTAAAACAATGTTTCTCAGAAAAATTTCTGGGATATTTCCAGCTGGATTTGGACTTCGCCTGTCACAAAAATTTGTATTTTTATTATTTTTGTCTGGTTTTATTACACTATGCTTTGGAACTCTGTTTCTCTTACCAGACACATCAAAATTTAGAAGAATATTTTTATCTAGTACACAGAGCCAGAACGGTGAAAGATTACACAACTATGCTAGTAAGAAAATGAACAAAAAAAACGTTGAAGATCAAAAGTCACTGCTGCAGAATACAAATCGGGAAAAGTGGAGATCCAAAGACAAGTTTGATGTGGATATAAAACCACTGGGATTTCTAGCCAGCAAATATGAAACACAAAAAGAAGATGTTTCACTGAACAGAGAAACCATAGTAGCTGCTAAAGCCAAAAATAAAGAGAACGAGATATCCGCAGCTCAGAAGAACCATGCCGACTTTGTTTTTGATTACAAGGCATTTAAGAAATCCCTTAAATATCCACCACTGGGAAATCAACCTAAACCAAATGATCCAGCAATATGGGAAAAAAGAAACAGGATAAAGGAGGTAACTATTCCATTTAAGCATTATGTTACTATTCTTTCGAAGCAGCGAATGATCCTAGACATCTTTGATTTGACAGCATACAACGCCCTGTCTTCATGTCCACTCTGATTTGTTCCTCTTGACTTACAAATTTATAATATATGCGTTATTTTGTAGCTGAACTGAATTGATTTTATTTCTTTATGTCTTTCTTTCCAAGTTACAGCACTTAATTATAGATGTATCATACCTGGGATCGGAAGACAGTTACAGACTTAGGGCTCAAGCACACTACCTTAATTTTTGCTCTGCATCCGATCTGCATTTTTTGTGGATTGGATACAGACCCATTCATTTCAATGGAACAGCAAAATGGCACATCTACATGTCCATTCCACAGTTCCGCGAAAAAGATAGAACATGTTCTATTCTTGTCTATTTTGTGGACAAGAATAAGCATTGTTACAATGGATCTGCAAAAAAAAGGATGCAACATCAGTCTTGCATTTTATGCATCTATCTATAAATCTCTCACTCAGTCCATCTACTCTCTCTCTCTCCTATCTATCTATCTATCTATCTATCTTATCTGACTATCTATCTCTTATATCTATCTATCTGTGATTTTTTGCTATTTTTAAAGATAAAATCCTGAACAGGTAGCAGGACACAATCATTTATGAAACCACTGAGTTTACTATCTTCTGCATCTGTGGCGTTTACTTTGATTAAAGTCTAAAAATAATGCCTGCCTTTATATAACAGCAACTTTCTGACTTGGATCAATGCATCCTCATAAATTGTAGAAACAAGATTGATGAAGTGAATGGATCATGTTGGAGAAGAGTTATGATGATGAGTTATCATGAGTGATAACAGAAGCATGGCTATGTGATATATACTGTAGGGCAGGACTATATTTTTTCATTTTTAGAAGAGATTGGAAGAATGCGATGCTCCTCTGGTTTCCCCTCTGGCTGGGAGATAAAGATTCCGAACAGAAGACAACCCCTGTTAAGTCAGATTTTCCTTACAGGGTATGTGGAAATGGAATTTCTAAACTAGACAATCCCTTTAAGACAGACAGACACCTAGTTCTAATTAAAGTTGTTGCCCCATTTCGACAGCTCTCTGTTATGTAGATCCCTCAGCGTTGAGCTAATCCCTAGGGGTCTAGTCGCAGGGACCTCAAGCAAATAGATTGCTGAGGGATGTTACTGTACACATTTTGCCCAAAGAAATGCAATATTACACCGTGCTCACTGAAATCTGAAATTAATGGGTGATTATGTAATAAAGATTATTATTATTACCTGGTGAGTTGGTCACAATAAGTCCTCCTGGGTTCTTCCCTTTTTCAGGAGTGCTTTATATATTTGCTAATGTTACTTAATGTTTTGTAAGGTACAGTTGTCACAAATTATTATACAGGGTGGGCCATTTATATGGATACACCTTAATAAAATGGGAATGGTTGGTGATATTAACTTCCTGTTTGTGGCACATTAGTATATGTGAGGGGGGAAACTTTTCAATATGGGTGGTGACCATTGCGGCCATTTTGAAGTCGGCCATTTTGAATCCAACTTTTGTTTTTTCAATAGGAAGAGTGACACATCAAACTTATTGGGAATTTCACAATAAAAACAATAGTGTGCTTGGTTTTAATGTAACTTTATTCTTTCATGAGTTATTTACAAGTTTCTCTTTGTTTACAGCCATTGACATGTCGCCGAGGTTAACACGTGAGGAGCGGATAGAAATTGTGTTGATGTCTGGTGAACGCAGTAACCGGGTCATTGCAGCAGATTTCAATGCAAGACAATCTACGAGACCACCCATCTCCCATGCTACAGTTAGCAAACTGCTTGCTAAGTTTCGTGAAACTGGTTCAGTGTTGGAAATGCCAAAATGTGGACGCATGAAATCTGTCTCTAATGAAGAAACATCAGTGCCACAGCGTAGCACTCGCCGCCTGTCACTGGAGAGTGGCATTAGTTGAACATCCCTTCGGCGGATATTAGCTACTCACAAATGGCACCCTTACAAACTCCAGCTACTGCAGCATCTCAACGAGGATGACCCAGATCGGCGCACTGAATTTGCAGAATGGGCAAAACAAAAATTGGAACAGGACCCTCAGTTTACGCAGAAGATTTTGTTCAGTGATGAGGCAAACTTTTATGTGAATGGTGAAGTTAACAAACAAAACCACCGCTATTGGTCTGACACTAACCCACATTGGATAGATCCCTCCAAGACTGTTGGAACAAAAAAATTTATCTTCATAAGTGATATTGCAAAAGGCCTCGCTGGTAAGGTTTGTCTTTTTGCTGATGACACAAAGATAGGTAACAGGGTTGATGTTCCTGGAGGGAAACGCCAAATGGAAAAGGATTTAGGAAAACTAGAAGAATGGTCAGAACTCTGGAAACTGAAATTTAATGTGGATAAGTGCAAGATAATGCACCTGGGGCGTAAAAACCCAAGGGCAGAATATAGAATATTTGACACAGTCCTGACCTCAGTATCTGAGGAAAGGGATTTAGGAGTAATTATTTCAGAAGACTTAAAGGTGGGAAGACAATGTAATAGAGCAGCACGAAATGCCAGCAGAATGCTTGGATGTATAGGGAGAGGTATAAGCAGTAGAAAGAGTGAAGTGCTTATGCCGCTGTACAGAACACTGGTGAGACCTCACTTGGAGTATTGTGCGCAGTACTGGAGGCCATATCTCCAGAAGGATATAGATACTCTAGAGAGAGTTCAGAGAAGAGCTACTAAACTAGTACATGGATTGCAGGATAAAACTTACCAGGAAAGGTTAAAGGACCTTAATATGTATAGCTTGGAAGAAAGAAGAGACAGAGGGGATATGATAGAAACTTTTAAATACATAAAGGGAATCAACTCGGTAAAGGAAGAGAGCATATTTAAAAGAAGAAAAACTACCACAAGAGGACACAGTTTTAAATTAGAGGGGCAAAGGTTTAAAAGTAATATAAGGAAGTATTACTTTACTGAGAGAGTAGTGGATGCATGGAATAGCCTTCCTGCAGAAGTGGTAGCTGCAAATACAGTGAAGGGGTTTAAGCATGCATGGGATAGGCATAAGGCCATCCTTCATATAAGATAGGGCCGGGGCTATCCATAGTACTCAGTATATTGGGCAGACTAGATGGGCCAAATGGTTCTTATCTGCCGACACATTCTATGTTTCTATGTTTCTATGTATGGTGTGGTATATGGGGTACAAAGATAGTGGGGCCATTCTTCATCAATGGAAACCTCAAGGCCACTGGATATGCGAAATTGCTACATGATGATGTGTTTCCCTCTTTATGCACTGAAGCTGGCACGTTCCCTGAGTTTTTCCAGCAAGATGGTGCACCACCACATTATGGGTGTCAGGTCCGAGCATTCCTAGATGAACAGTTTCCTGGAAAGTGGATTGGTCGTCGTGGGCCATTTGAATGGCCCCCAAGGTCTCCCGATCTGACCCCCTTAGACTTTTATCTTTGGGGTCATCTGAAGGAAATTGTCTATGCTGTGAAGATACGAGATGTGCAGCACCTGAAACTACGGATACTGGAAGCCTGTGCTAGCATTTCTCCTGCGGTGTTTCTATCAGTGTGTGAAGAGTGGGAGAAGAGGGTTACATTGACAATCCAACACAATGGGCAGCACATTGAACACATTTTATAAGTGGTCAGAAACTTGTAAATAACTCATGAAAGAATAAAGTTACGTTAAAACCAAGCACACCATTGTTGGATTCAAAATGGCCGACTTCAAAATGGCCGCCATGGTCACCACCCATCTTGAAAAGTTTCCCCCCTCACATATACTAATGTGCCACAAACAGGAAGTTAATATCACCAACCATTCCCATTTTATTAAGGTGCATCCATATAAATGGCCCACCCTGTAGTATTGTATAATGCTATTTTCACATCACGTTTTTCCCACATTTAACATATATGTTGGGAGAAAAGGAAGCAAAAGTATAGTATGCTATGTTTTTCCATCCTAGAGAGTCCATCAAACGTGTATATGTTAAACGGATATATTTCTTTACAATGGAATCCTACGGTGGCTAAAGCCACTGTAGGGCATGTATTTAACGTATACATCATGTACATATCTTATACATTGGACAAAAATCTGATGTGAACAGTGAACACAGCCTGACAGGAGTAGTGGATTTGACTGATAAGTGTGAAAAAATTTATATAAATATAAGTTTATGCATTTAGAGTTATACCACACCACAATAATGGAACACTAAACCTAGAATTGAATGCTAAATCCTCATTCTCCCCTCCTCTTTATAGATTTCATAGACAGCAAGTAACCTGATTCCTCAGTGAGCTGATAGTGTGTTGTATCTGTCAATAGTCAGGAAATATTTTAGCTGTGAAATCAGAGCGAACAATCAGTTTAGGAAGCATGGGAAGTAAGGATAATTGGAGAAAGAGGCATATTTCTCCAATAAGATGTATTACAAAGTTTCTTATAGTCACCTGTACAATTGCTTTTTGCAAAGTTTGCTGAAAGTACAGTGATCGTTTAAATATCAAACATTTTACTAATTTTCATTTTTCCTGTTCCAAATAATTAACACAAATATTGTTATCTTAGATCTTTCTGTACCAATCATTTATATCTCATTTATACAATGTATAACTTTTTTTTGCCAACAGATGATGAAATTTGCATGGGACAGCTATAAGAGATATGCTTGGGGAGAGAATGAGCTTCGTCCAGTGACTAAAGATGGACATTTTGGAAGCCTATTTGGTAAGGTTCTGGACAAAAAAAAAAATCACAAAATCTAACAGTTTGACTAATTTTAAGTAATGTCATAAGCAGATCAAAAAATATTAACAAATGTTAAGCAAGTATTACTCTCACAAGCCATGCCACCTAGACTATGAAAGCAAGCAAATAGAGGCACACATTGGTAAAATATGTATAATGATTGATGCATACATTTATAAACACATACTGTATATTGATAAGCAAATACACATTAATAATCAGGTTAGGAAGGTCATACTGTGATTATGCCATGTTCAGCACATTGATAATAAAATAACTGGTATTTATCTATGTATTGTACCTGGTTTCCAAGGTAGATCAAAATCGTCCAGCATTTTTTATGAGAATATTCCACTTCCTCAGTGTTGTAATATATTCAATGTACTAAAAGTACAAATAACTCTTTGCTCGAAGACTTTTGAGATTAAACATGAAAATTTGATTGATGAAATCACATAAACATGATTAACATGTTAAGAAAATATAAGAAACATGACACTGGTCTTGATACAAATAGTTTTGAAACATTTTGTGTGCTGAATGTAAATTTCACTCTTCCAGAACTGAAGGGATGCGGAATTAAAAATAAAAAGTCCTGTAGAGAGGGAAAGGAGCAGCAAATCAAACATGCTTGACCTGTTTGAACCCCTGCTCTGGTGATTAGTGGTGGTTCTAGCAGTCGGACCCCCACCGATCAGATACTTATTCCCAATCCTGTAGATAGGGGGTGTTTGTGCCATGGGAAAACACCTTTACATGCAAAAAATTTGGCTACCTACAGCTATAACTAGGTGGTTTTGAGGAGCTACACACTGTTAGTTCAATATCGTGTAGAGTATGCGCCTAAGCTTCCTCTAGTGGTAGCTGCAGGAAACTAGAGGTCTGTCATTTAAAGTGGATGGCCATTTTATACATTTTTTTATGTGTTGCAAACATGCATGCAGTTCACTAATATTACCACTTTAATTGCAATCTACAGTCGTGGCCAAAAGTTTTGAGAATTACATAAATATTGGAAATTGTAAAAGTTGCTGCTTAAGTTTTTATAATAGCAATTTGCATATACTCCCGAATGTTATGAAGAGATCAGATGAATTGCATAGTCCTTCTTTGCCATGAAAATTAACTTAATCTCAAAAAAAACTTTCCACTGCATTTCATTGCTGTCATTAAAGGACCTGATGAGATCATTTCAGTAATCGTCTTGTTAACTCAGGTGAGAATGTTGACGAGCACAAGGCTGGAGATCATTATGTCAGGCTGATTGGGTTAAAATGGCAGACTTGACATGTTAAAAGGAGGGTGATGCTTGAAATCATTGTTCTTCCATTGTTAACCATGGTGACCTGCAAAGAAACGCGTGCAGCCATCATTGCGTTGCATAAAAATGGCTTCACGGGCAATGATATTGTGGCTACTAAGATTGTACCTCAATCAACAATTTATAGGATCATCAAGAACTTCAAGGAAAGAGGTTCAATTCTTGTTAAGAAGGCTTCAGGGCGTCCAAGAAAGTCCAGCAAGCGCCAGGATCGTATCCTAAAGAGGATTCAGCTGCGGGATCGGAGTGCCACCAGTGCAGAGCTTGCTCAGGAATGTCAGGCAGGTGTGAGCGCATCTGCACGCACAGTGATGCGAAGAGTTTTGGAAGATGGCCTGGTGTCAAGAAGGGCAGCAAAGAAGCCACTTCTCTCCAAAAAAAACATCAGGGACAGATTGATCTTCTGCAGAAAGTATGGTGAATGGACTGCTGAGGACTGGGGCAAAGTCATATTCTCCGATGAAGCCTCTTTCCGATTGTTTGGGGCATCTGGAAAAAGGCTTGTCCGGAGAAGAAAAGGTGAGCGCTACCATCAGTCCTGTGTCATTCCAACAGTAAAGCATCCTGAGACCATTCATGTATGGGGTTGCTTCTCATCCAAGGGAGTGGGCTCACTCACAATTTTGCCCAAAAACACAGCCATGAATAATGAATGGTAACATAAACACCCTCCAACAGCAACTTCTTCCAACAATCCAACAACAGTTTGGTGAAGAACAATGCATTTTCCAGCACGATGGAGCACTGTGCCATAAGGCAAAAGTGATAACTAAGTGGCTCGGGGACCAAAATGTTGAAATTTTGGGTCCATGGCCTGGAAACTCCCCAGATCTTAATCCCATTGAGAACTTGTGGTCAATCCTCAAGAGGCGGGTGGACAAACAAAAACCCACGAATTCTGACAAACTCCAAAAAGTGATTATGAAAGAATGGGTTGCTATCAGTCAGGAATTGGCCCAGAAGTTGATTGAGAGCATGCCCAGTCGAATTGCAGAGGTCCTGAAAATGAAGGGCCAACACTGCAAATACTGACTCTTTGCATAAATGTCATGTAATTGTCGATAAAAAGCCTTTGAAACGTATGAAGTGCGTGTAATTATATTTCACTACATCACAGAAACAACTGAAACAAAGATCTAAAAGCAGTTTAGCAGCAAACTTTGTGAAAACTAATATTTGTGTCATTCTCAAAACTTTTGGCCACGACTGTATTATATTGAGAAGTGCAGCCTTCTTGTCTCTATAGCCTTCTGCACAGCGCTCCTGTCTTTTAAATACATAAAGGGAATCAACAAGGTAAAAGAGGAGAGAATATTTAAAAGAGGAAAAACTGCTACAAGAGGACATAGTTTTAAATTAGAGGGGCAAAGGTTTAAAAGTAATATCAGGAAGTATTACTTTACTGAGAGAGTAGTGGATGCATGGAATAGCCTTCCTGCAGAAGTGGTAGCTGCAAATACAGTGAAGGAGTTTAGGCATGCATGGGATAGGCATAAGGCCATCCTTCATATAAGATAGGGCCTGGGGCTATTCATAGTATTCAGTATATTGGGCAGACTAGATGGGCCAAATGGTTCGTATCTGCCGACACATTCTATGTTTCTATGTTTCTAACTTACACTGGGGACACAATGTCTGCACGCATCTCTTAATCATTTAAGAGATGTCTGTGTGCCAGAAACTAAAAATTGCACCTGCAAACAGTGAAAAAACACTCTTTTTATGCACAAAAGAGAGTTTGCATGAAAATGTGTGAGTTTTATATGCCAGAGAACTGGTGCAGAGGCTTTATTAACCACCTCCGGACCGCCGAATGCAGCGACGCGTCCTGGAGGTGGTTGATTCATTCCGCCTGGACGCGCCGGCGCGTCCTCTCGCGAGACGCGAGATTTCCTGTGAACGCGCGCACACAGGCGCGCGTGTTCACAGGAACGGAAGGTAAGCGAGTGGATCTCCAGCCTGCCAGCGGCGATCGTTCGCTGGCAGGCTGGAGATGTGATTTTTTTAACCCCTAACAGGTATATTAGACGCTGTTTTGATAACAGCGTCTAATATACCTGCTACCTGGTCCTCTGGTGGTACCCTTTGTTTGGATCGACCACCAGAGGACACAGGTAGCTCAGTAATATGTTGCACCAAGCACCACTAGACTACACCCCCCCCCTGTCACTTATTAACCCCTTATTCACCCTTGATCACCCCTGATCACCCCATATAGACTCCCTGATCACCCCCTGTCATTGATTACCCCCGTCATTGATCACCCCCCTGTAAAGCTCCATTCAGACGTCCGCATGATTTTTACGGATCCACTGATAGATGGATCGGATCCGCAAAACGCATATGGACGTCTGAATGGAGCCTTACAGGGGCGTGATCAATGACTGTGGTGATCACCCCATATAGACTCCATGATTACCCCCCTGTCATTGATCACCCCCCTGTAAAGCTCCATTCAGATGTCCGCATGATTTTTACGGATCCACTGATAGATGGATCGGATCCGCAAAACACATACAGGCGTCTGAATGGAGCCTTACAGGGGGGTGATCACCCCATATAGACTCCCTGATCACCCCCCTGTCATTGATCACCCCCCTGTAAGGCTGCATTCAGATGTCCGTATGATTTTTACGGATCCACGGATACATGGATCGGATCCGCAAAACACATACGGACATCTGAATGGAGCCTTATAGGGGGGTGATCAATGACAGGGGGGGTGATCACCCCCTATAGACTCCCTGATCACCCTCTGTCATTGATCACCCCCCTGTCATTGATCACCCCCCTGTAAAGCTCCATTCAGACGTCCGCATGATTTTTACGGATCCACTGATAGATGGATCGGATCCGCAAAACGCATACGGACGTCTGAATGGAGCCTTACAGGGGCGTGATCAATGACTGTGGTGATCACCCCATATAGACTCCCTGATCACCCCCCTGTCATTGAATACCCCCCTGTCATTGATCACCCCCCTGTAAAGCTCCATTCAGACGTCCGCATGATTTTTACGGATCCACTGATAGATGGATCGGATCCGCAAAACGCATACGGACGTCTGAATGGAGCCTTACAGGGGCGTGATCAATGACTGTGGTGATCACCCCATATAGACTCCCTGATTACCCCCCTGTCATTGATCACCCCCCTGTAAAGCTCCATTCAGACGTCCGCATGATTTTTACGGATCCACTGATAGATGGATCGGATCCGCAAAACACATACAGGCGTCTGAATGGAGCCTTACAGGGGGGTGATCACCCCATATAGACTCCCTGATCACCCCCCTGTCATTGATCACCCCCCTGTCATTGATCACCCCCCTGTAAGGCTGCATTCAGATGTCCGTATGATTTTTACGGATCCACGGATACATGGATCGGATCCGCAAAACACATACAGACATCTGAATGGAGCCTTATAGGGGGGTGATCAATGACAGGGGGGTGATCACCCCATATAGACTCTCTGATCACCCCCTGTCATTGATCACCCCCCTGTCATTGATCACCCCCCTGTAAGGCTCCATTCAGACATTTTTTTGGCCCAAGTTAGCGGAAATTTTTTTTTTTTTTCTTACAAAGTCTCATATTCCACTAACTTGTGTCAAAAAATAAAATCTCACATGAACTCACCATACCCCTCACGGAATCCAAATGCGTAGAATTTTTTTGACATTTATATTCCAGACTTCTTCTCACGCTTTAGGGCCCCTAGAATGCCAGGGCAGTATAAATACCCCACATGTGACCCCATTTCGGAAAGAAGACACCCCCATGAGGGGCATATTGAGTCCATGAAAGATTGAAATTTTTGTCCCAAGTTAGCGGAAAGGGAGACTTTGTGAGAAAAAAATAAATAAAATCAATTTCCGCTAACTTGTGCCAAAAAAATAAAAAATTCTATGAACTCGCCATGCCCCTCATTGAATACCTTGGGGTGTCTTCTTTCCAAAATGGGGTCACATGTGGGGTATTTATACTGCCCTGGCATTCTAGGGGCCCTAAAGCGTAAGAAGAAGTCTGGGATCCAAATGTCTAAAAATGCCCTCATAAAAGGAATGTGGGCCCCTTTGTGCATCTAGGCTGCAAAAAAGTGTCACACATCTGGTATCGCCGTACTTAGGAGAAGTTGGGCAATGTGTTTTGGGGTGTAATTTTACATATACCCATGCTGGGTGAGATAAATATCTTGGTCAAATGCCAACTTTGTATAAAAAAATGGGAAAAGTTGTCTTTTGCCAAGATATTTCTCTCACCCAGCATGGGTATATGTAAAATGACACCCCAAAACACATTCCCCGACTTCTCCTGAATACGGAGATACCACATGTGTGACACTTTTTTGCAGCCTAGGTGGGCAAAGGGGCCCACATTCCAAAGAGCACCTTTCGGATTTCACAGGCCATTTTTTACAGAATTTGATTTCAAACTCCTTACCACACATTTGGGCCCCTAGAATGCCAGGGCAGTATAACTACCCCACAAGTGACCCCATTTTGGAAAGAAGACACCCCAAGGTATTCGCTGATGGGCATAGTGAGTTCATGGAAGTTTTTATTTTTTGTCACAAGTTAGTGGAATATGAGACTTTGTGAGAAAAAAAAAATCATCATTTTCCACTAACTTGTGACAAAAAATAAAAAATTCTAGGAACTCGCCATGCCCCTCACGAAATACCTTGGGGTGTCTTCTTTCCAAAATGGGGTCACTTGTGGGGTAGTTATACTGCCCTGGCATTCTAGGGGCCCAAATGTGTGGTAAGGAGTTTGAAATCAAATTCTGTAAAAAATGGCCTGTGAAATCCAAAAGGTGCTCTTTCGAATTTGGGCCCCTTTGCCCACCTAGGCTGCAAAAAAGTGTCACACATGTGGTATCTCCGTATTCAGGAGAAGTTGGGGAATGTGTTTTGGGGTGTCATTTTACATATACCCATGCTGGGTGAGAGAAATATCTTGGCAAAAGACAACTTTTCCCATTTTTTTATACAAAGTTGGCATTTGACCAAGATATTTCTCTCACCCAGCATGGGTATATGTAAAATGACACCCCAAAACACATTCCCCAACTTCTCCTGAATACGGCGATAACAAATGTGTGACACTTTTTTACAGCCTAGGTGGGCAAAGGGGCCCACATTCCAAAGAGCACCTTTCGGATTTCACAGGCCATTTTTTACAGAATTTGATTTCAAACTCCTTACCACACATTTGGGCCCCTAGAATGCCAGGGCAGTATAACTACCCCACAAGTGACCCCATTTTGGAAAGAAGACACCCAAAGGTATTCGCTGATGGGCATAGTGATTTCATAGGACTTTTTATTTTTGGTCACAAGTTAGTGGAATATGAGACTTTGTAAGAAAAAAATTTTTTGAAAAAAAATCATCATTTTCCCCTAACTTGTGACAAAAAATAAAAAGTTCTATGAACTCACTTTGCCCATCAGCGAATACCTTAGGGTGTCTACTTTCCGAAATGGGGTCATTTGTGGGGTGTTTGTACTGTCTGGGCATTGTAGAACCTCAGGAAACATGACAGGTGCTCAGAAAGTCAGAGCTGCTTCAAAAAGCGGAAATTCACATTTTTGTACCATAGTTTGTAAACGCTATAACTTTTACCCAAACCATTTTTTTTTTACCCAAACATTTTTTTTTATCAAAGACATGTAGAACAATAAATTTAGAGCAAAATTTATATATGGATGTTGTTTTTTTTGCAAAATTTTACAACTGAAAGTGAAAAATGTCATTTTTTTGCAAAAAAATCGTTAAATTTTGATTAATAACAAAAAAAGTAAAAATGTCAGCAGCAATGAAATACCACCAAATGAAAGCTCTATTAGTGAGAAAAAAAAGGAGGTAAAATTCATTTGGGTGGTAAGTTGCATGACCGAGCAATAAACGGTCAAAGTAGGGTAGGTCAGAAGTGTAAAAAGTGGCCTGGTCTTTAAGGGTGTTTAAGCCATAGGGGCTGAGGTGGTTAATAAGTTCCCCCATGTCTTTTAGGGCTCTGTATCAAAAGCTAACACACAGTAAATGCCAACAGTTTGAATAACATCATTACAATTGATTGTGCAAGACTGAATTCAGATGTCTGTGCTTTCTTGACATTTTCTTGAGTCCTCTTCGCCAGGACTGTTTTTTGTTAATATGTACTGGGTGCAAAACCAGAGTAGATGCCAGTTATTGTATAATATAGCTGTACAAATAGAATAGAATATGTCATATTTGGCAATGGTTATGTCTTGAAAGAACTTGGGGCTATCTTGATGTCTGCATACAGACAAAAACATTTATTGCTTTAGGAAGGTAATAGTTAACAATTGAGTGGCCATCTTCAAGTATTTTTCATATATATATATATATATATATATATATATACTACTCATATTTGGTTTGTGGGTGAAATTTCAGGATGAACCTAAAATGCACTCTAACCTTTACAGGTGAACTTAATGTGACCTTCTCTAAACTTCTGAATGCATATGTCCAACTGTTTAATGTTTTAGTACTTTTTGTACAACTTGCTGTTCTCTAACAAGGAGCTTAACGGCGAAATTCACAACAGGTGTTTGATCCATGAATCGTCCAATAAATGTCCTGGTTCAATTAGAACTGGTATTTAAACAGTCCTCCTCATCATGCTGTTCACATTTTGACATCATGAGACCAAGACAACACCTAACAATTGATCAACAGTACCTTGCCATCGCGAAGCTTCAAGCAGGATGTTCTTAGTTGGAAGTGGCCAGTGAGCTTACAGTGTCACATAGTGTCATCAGCAGGTTGCAACAGAGATACATAGAGACTGGAAGAGTCACAGAAAGGAATAGAAGTGGATGTCCTTTGGCCACATCCCACACTGATGACCATTTCATTGTGAACAATGCCTTGTTGAACCGGATGATGAATGCCACACAGCTCCAGGCACATTTAAAGGATGTGAGAGGCACCCAAGTGTCATGTCAGACAATTTGAATCAGCGTGGTCTGCGTGCTAGATGATCTGTAAGGAAACCTGACCACACCACCAGGCACAGGCGTCACCGTCTTGCATGAGCCAGGGAGCATCTACGCTGGACGAGTGACCAGTGGGCCTCAGTGCTGTTCACTGATGAAAGTTGATTCACACTGAGCAGAAATGATGGCCGCCAATGAAGTTGGAGACATCAAGGAGAGCATCAGCTACAGACGAGCTTTTGGTGATGGTAGTGTTACAGCGTGGGCAGGTGTGTCTAGTCAATACAGAAATCCCCTACACTTTGTGAATGGTACAGTGACAAGCTCATACTATTTGAATAACATCATAAATTTAGCCATTGTGCCTCTGCATGAACAACACAGGCCTAAGTTCATCTTCATGGACGACAGTGCGCCAGCTCATCGAGGTCACATCATTAGGGAATGGCTGCTGGAAACTGGGGTACCTCAAATCGAGTGGCCTGCACTTTCTCCAGACCTGAATCCCGTTGAAAACCTATGAGATCAGCTGAGTCGCCATGTCGAGGCTCGTAACACTGTACCCCAGAACCTCAATGATCCTAGGGCCGCTCTTCAAGAAGAGTGGGATGCAATGGCTGTAATACATTGGAGTGTATGAGAGAAGCAATCTGATGATTGCTACTTACAGTTCCCTATGGGAACTATACATTTTTTTAATCAAAAATATTTAAAAAAATTAAAATTTTAAAATTCAAATCACCGCCTTGCCCGAAAATAAAAATACATAAACAATAAAAAATATACATTATGGGCATTTCTGCATAAGAAAATGCCTGTACAATTTAAAATATAAAAATATTTATTCCATACGGCAAATGGCAAAACGGAAAAAATAAATCAAAATGGTTTTGTCACTTCACCTCCCACAAATTTTTTAAATAAAAAGTGATCAAAAAGTCATACACAACTCAAAATGGTGTCAATAAAAAGTACAGACCGCCCTGCAAAAAATGAGCCCTCATACAGCTGCATAAACATAACTACAAAAAAGTTATAGAGGTCATAATATGTCAATATTATTTTTCAAGGTTTATATATTTTTTTCCAGTATTAAAACACAAGAAAAACGACACATATGTGGTACTGTAATCATACTGACTTGGAGAATGAAAGCAACAGGTCAATTTTACCGTAAAGAGAACACTGTAAAAACGAAACCCACAAAACTGTTGCTGAATTGTGTTTTTTTTTCCAATTTCACTCCATTCAGAATTTTTTTCCAGCTGGCCACTACTAGAGATGAGCGAAGTTTTAGAAAATTCAATTTGGCTGCTTCGCCGAATTTTACAAAAAAATTTGCTTTGTGAAGAAAGCGCATTTTTTTGTAAGTAGCAGGTGCAATGACAGGGAGCTGCGATAGCGCCACCCCCCATCATTGTACCCCTCTGATGCCGCATTCACACATGATCGCGACATCTGAGTGTAAAAACTGTGCAAAATGAACATAAATTTTTTTTTATAAAATTTCCCGCCTCCATTAGCTCGTGACAGGCCGGACGCCGCCATCTTGCTTGAAGATCTGGCGCAAAATCTTGCCTGCCCCAAGATGACATCACGCCGATTGGCGTGGTGACGTCATACATCACTGCACACGGCATTTCGCCGAGATCTTCAATCAAGTTGACGGTGGCCGGCCCGTTGCGAGCAAATGGAGGAGGTAAGTATGATTTTTTTTGTTTTTTACACTATTTCAGGTTAAATCGATTCACTATCACAAAGCACAAGGAAATTTGGCTTTGCAGCGAATCAAATTTATCCTGAAATTCGGATCGAATTCCACTTCAGTGGATTTGATTTGCTTATCTCTAACCACTACATCGTATGCAACATTAAATGGTGAAATTAGCAAGTGCAACTTGTCGCGCAAAAAAAACGTCCTCATACAGCTATGTGAATGGAAAAATAAAAAAGTTTTGGCACGGGAAAGGCAGGGAGTGAAAAACAAAAACGCAAAAAATGAAATAAACAAGGCTGGAAGGGTTAAAACCACTAAATGTTAAGGATGGCAGTAAAAAAATGATTTGGCGCATCTGAATAATATATGTGTCTAAAATGAGGTGTGGGAGTCAGTGCCTATAAAAATACCCCCACTAAAATGCAAATCATTATTGATTAAAATGAGGTGTGGGAGTCAGTGCCTATAAAAATACCCCCACTAAAATGCAAATCATTATTGATATACCATTAAAACACAAAAAGGGGGTGGAAAACACAACACTCAATAATAATGCAATTTAGGCAGTATAGCTCCTGATGACACATGCAGACTATGTAGAAACACGTAGAGCACAGCAGCTTAGAGCAGAAGTATCATGGACTGTTAGATGGTAGTCAATGAGTCAGTTGAGGACAGTGCAGACAGCGCATATCAGCACAAGAGCGTTGTCAGTGCAACTACGATAAGTAGAATTATTCATGGTGATCTAACAAACTATTGATATATGGTGCCCTGATATTTTTTAAAGGGAGAGGGGTCTCTGTCTTATCTTAGACACTTCCCACACTACTGATCCTCTCTGACTCACGCTTGAATGTTGGGTTGAGTGCATCCTTGGCCACTCTTGGTGTTTTTTGACCTACGAACTATTGCTGAACTATGGTTGAATTGGGGTCCCCGGCACTGCAGTCTATCCCACAGTTTCAGGCAGGGTAAAAGTGAGTAAGTATTATCTGTAGTTACCCACAACTTGCAGCATTTTTACCACCCACCTCAAATGAAGTAGTGGTTGGTGGTGTGGACTGTACTCCCCTTTCTTACAATATACTGCCTAAATTGCATTATCATTTGGTGTTGTGTTTTTCAACCCCCTTTTTTTCTTTTATAATAGTATATCAATAAAGATTTATACACTGCTCAAAAAAATAAAGGGAACACTTAAACAACACAATGTAACTCCAAGTCAATCACACTTCTGTGAAATCAAACTGTCCACTTAGGAAGCAACACTGAGTGACAATCAATTTCACATGCTGTTGTGCAAATGGGATAGACAACAGGTGGAAATTATAGGCAATTAGCAAGACACCCCCAATAAAGGAGTGGTTCTGCAGGTGGTGACCTGACCACTTCTCAGTTCCTATGCTTCCTGGCTGATGTTTTGGTCACTTTTTAATGCTGCTGGTGCTTTCACTCTAGTGGTAGCATGAGACGGAGTCTACAACCCACACAAGTGGCTCAGGTAGTGCAGCTTATCCAGGATGGCACATCAATGCGAGCTGTGGCAAGAAGGTTTGCTGTGTCTGTCAGCGTAGTGTCCAGAGCATGGAGGCGCTACCAGGAGACAGGCCAGTACATCAGGAGACGTGGAGGAGGCCGTAGGAGGGCAACAACCCAGCAGCAGGACCGCTACCTCCGTCTTTGTGCAAGGAGGAACAGGAGGAGCACTGCCAGAGCCCTGCAAAATGACCTCCAGCAGGCCACAAATGTGCATGTGTCTGCTCAAACGGTCAGAAACAGACTCCATGAGGGTGATATGAGGGCCCGACGTCCACAGGTCGGGGTTGTGCTTACAGCCCAACACCGTGCAGGACGTTTGGCATTTGCCAGAAAACACCAAGATTGGCAAATTCGCCACTGGCGCCCTGTGCTCTTCACAGATGAAAGCAGGTTTACACTGAGCACATGTGACAGACGTGACAGAGTCTTGAGACGCCGTGGAGAACGTTTTGCTGCCTGCAACATCCTCCAGCATGACCGGTTTGGCATTAGGTCAGTAATGGTGTGGGGTGGCAATTCTTTGGAGGGCCGCACAGCCCTCCATGTGCTCGCCAGAGGTAGCCTGACTGCCATTAGGTACCGAGATGAGATCCTCAGACCCCTTGTGAGACCATATGCTGGTGCGGTTGGCCCTGGGTTCCTCCTAATGCAAGACAATGCTAGACCTCATGTGGCTGGAGTGTGTCAGCAGTTCCTGCAAGACGAAGGTATTGATGCTATGGACTGGCCCGCCCGTTCCCCAGACCTGAATCCAATTGAGCACATCTGGCACATCACGTCTCGCTCTATCCACCAACGTCACGTTGCACCACAGACTGTCCAGGAGTTGGCAGATGCTTTAGTCCAGGTCTGGGAGGAGATCCCTCAGGAGACCGTCCGCCACCTCATCAGAAGCATGCAAAGGCGTTGTAGGGAGGTCATACAGGCACGTGGAGGCGACACACACTACTGAGCCTCATTTTGACTTGTTTTAAGGACATTACATCAAAGTTGGATCAGCCTGTAGTGTGTTTTTCCACTTTAATTTTGAGGGTGACCCCAAATCCAGACCTCCATGGGTTAAAAAATTTGATTTCCATTTTTTTTTTTTTTGTGTGATTTTGTTGTCAGCACATTCAACTATGTAAAGAACAAAGTATTTCAGAAGAATATTTAATTAATTCAGATCTAGGATGTGTTATTTTTGTGTTCCCTTTATTTTTTTGAGCAGTGTATTTTAGCCTTTTTTTGTTGGCAGTGGCTCTCTTACAGAAACGTAAAACATATATTGTCTGATTGTTATTGTAAAATAAGGTGCACCAAAAGTTTGGTGCAAACAGTGTCAAGAAAGTGGTGCAGTTATAGTAAAAATGGGACTATGTTTACTGGACAATGTAGTAAGTAAATTTACTAATGTGATTGCACTTAGACCTTTGGTACATTTCTGGTAAATAATGTTGCATCAAGTTGTAAATCTGTTTATTAAGCAATTGCACCAAAATTATAATCCACTACATCTAACTTGCCTGTTTTGGTCTTCCACCTTGACAAAGGAGCGTGGCTTAGTACACGTTTTGGTGCAAAACAAGCCAACCAAGTAGTGACAAAAGTTAGACAAAAGTAACTAGCCCTCCCCCAAATTTATCATCCAGCATGAGCCACCTTGGTAAATTTGGCGCATCTTAATGTGTTTATACTATCTACATTTTAGAAAGGATTAATAAATCTGCCCCATTGTTTATTATCACACAGCAGGGAAGTTGGGAATCACCCAAAAGAGGTATGTGAGCCACATGTGGTCACCTCGATTATTAGAGATAATATATTACTTGTTAGGCAGAGTTCCATGTTAGGACATGACAGGAGTGAAAGAATGAATAGGTACTGCATGTAGCAAAAACGTTTTTATTTTAATAATATGTAAATTATCTGAAGAATAATTACTCTACAATTAATGTGAAAATTACATAGAAACTGAAATTGCTCTGTAATTGGAAAAGTCTGGCTAATTACAAGGGATTGATTGCCGTTAATAAGTTGCAGACGCTTTTACGCGATGTGAACAAACTTCAGTGGGATTTATTTGAATATTATTAGCATATTGGAAAAAATAAAAATGACGTACTTTATAGCACTAAAATCTTATATGAAGTTAACTTGTAATCGGGCACATGCAGTTTTGAGTGGCATATTTGAACATATTGAGTTTGTTTACACCCGCTAAGTGCGCATAATCTGTTGATCTTTGAGTTCTAGACAATATGTTGTGTAAGTCTGTTTTTTCTCTATTTATTTGAAACACCTTCAGCTGTTATCACATTGTTTACTTCATTTTCTATAAGCAAATGTTCAATTGTCAGTCATCATGGTGAAATCGGTTTCTTCTTCAAAGGAAATAAAAGTTGGTAGCTTAAATGGTCACTAACGTTTCATACAACTTTGCATAAATCAATAATAAAGACAACTATAAGAAACTTTGTAATATAGCTTACCAAAGAAAAAGCCTCTTTCTCTACTTATCAGCTCTTTGCCTCTTCCCTTTTTCTAAACTAATATTCATTCATGTAAGAACTTTTTCTGAAAAAAGTATAGGTACACTGTAAGGCATTTTTACCTGACAAGTGGGTGTGCCCTGTACTTGCGGGTGGTTTAAAAACTTAGGAGCAAGTTATCTAAAAGGATCACCATCTCTTCATACTAAATATTTAGCACACTAATAGAGATTGACAAAAGCTCTGGTTGCCTTCATCTCAGGCAGTTCAGGCATAAGTCTGCAATGGTGTGCTTGCACCTTGTTTCCCCACTGTGGATGTAAGTTAGGATAAAGACAGGTCTGCCTCCCATTGTCCACATGTTTGCCTCAGAGAATGGTACCAGGGAGGGGTGCATAATGTAAGAAGGTCCAAGTCCAAACAGATGGCTATGTACTGGACCAGAGAGTCTGGGAGCAGAGGGAGTCATACAATGGCCAGTGAAAATGACAGTACTATGAGAAGTGAGAAAGGCTTGAGTAAGCAGTGACTACCAGTAATGACAATGAGGTGAGAGACCTCCAGCTGGAGGGGTGGTTCAGGAACTAGGCGAGTCTGGTTGCCATGGTGAGTGACCAGGTTATCCACATGTGTGAAGGTGAGAAGGGACTCAGATGCAACTGGCAGTGAGGCAGAGGTAGGCAGGAGCCCCTCTACAACATTTCAGAGTAGAAGCAGGCCATACTGGGGACCCAGTCTAAGAGAAATCTGGTTGGCAAGAGGAGAAAACTCAAAGTGGAAAGAACATCATGCCTGTATCAGGGAAGTTTCCCCAGGGACTAGAGAAATTCTATAGAAACTATATATATACTGTAGTTATAAGGACTGTATACACCAAAAAGGGGAAAATCTTACTTTGCCTAGATTGCAGGCTGATAGCTCAGGAGAAGCATGTGTTACAGTAGGTCCTGTCTGTTTGAAGCCACCTTGTCCCGGGTAGATGGGTTCGAGATATTTTTGATCACTAATATGCGCAAAGAGCTTCTACTTTTTCTTACAGTAAGTATAGCAACAATGCAGTTTCCTTTTTTCATGAATTCAATGTTTACTTACTGTATGTCTTTGTGCATTAAGCAGTGTGCTGTTACTTGTAGTTCTATGTATGTGTTATAAGGACTGTAAGAGACTGTAACTACCACAAGTAATATGCTGTCATATTAGAGAGGTTGCAACTGAGTTTACTGCAGATTTTGAAACTGCCTCTGACTGAAATTATTTCAGCACCATTCCAAACACCTGCCTGCATTTGTACAAAGGTGCATTGGGTTCTGAATAAAAATCAATATATGTGACTTGCAAAACATAGAGAGACAGATATGTGATTACTGACTTTGAACACTGTCTTTCATTTTTCCAAAGAAGAAATTAAAGCTGAGCTCTGATTGGTTGCTATGGTTTTTGGGCTATGAGTTTCTAAGACATTGTTATTCATCAGTTTTGATAAATTAGAACCGTAAAAGACCATTGAGATCCTTCTCTTGATCCATTATCTTGACTAGAAGTAGATCACATCCTGTGATGTCCTGGATCAGGCTGAGCTTACTTCTTGCAATGTCATAATATAGATAGAATCTGGCCCTGGTCTTCTTGTGATGGCCTAATGTGTAGAGTCTGGCCCTGCACACTAAGTTCTTGTGAGGTCACAATGTAGAATCTGGGTGTGGTCAACACAGCAGGGCTATAAATCAAGCTTAGTCTTTGACAACAGTTTCTTTCTTAGTCTGGCTCTACGAGTGTAATTAGCAGTGAATGTGGACCCACTGTACCAACTAATTAGTTTAACTTTGGACTACTCCCAGTGGTGTTATTCTGGTGATCTACTGGTTTTCACCCTTTAACCTCTGTACAGGGATGTGGCCTTCACTGCAGGAGAGCCACCAGGCCGCTACCTCTTGGAATAGTTCCAGTGTAGTTTGAATATGATCCACAGGGGTCAGAGACACTGGTGTGAAGCACTGAGGAACATGAAATACTCCTAATCAAGAAAGAGGTCATGGCAGTAGAGTTTGTGGTATTTGTGAAACTGGTCTGAGGTCAGGGCAGGGAACAATGGTTGAAAACGGTATTCATGCTTTAGTCAGGGAAAGCATCAGATTATAAGAGTCAATGAACAGGCAGAGGTATGGTACACAGGCAGACAAACAGACAAGCACACCTTCAATGGAACACTTGCATGCTAGGAGCCTAAATATCAGACAACGGGGTGGAACAAACAGCCCAGAATAAATGAGGGTTGATTGGCACCTTAGTCAGCAGCTGAACAGGAACCAAGTGGAAAAGTTAGAGTACTACAGAGAAGTTTCACTTAATACACACAGGGTGAGTGGAGCAACACCCATGCCCACCTGCGATAGTGGGGCAGTGGAGGACAGGAGTCGACAGCATAACAATAAGCTTGTGCAAGCTGCAGACTTGAGATGGACTAAGTGGATAGGATACCTACAAAAGAACACTGAGAGCTGATAAGCTATAAAAATATTGTTTTATTAAATACGTAATTAAAAGCATACAGAGAGATGACAGACAAATGCACAAAGTGCAGCACAATCCTGGGAGAGTTGATAGGGTACAAAAAATGTATAAGAACAGAAGTGACCCAAATGTAAATACATCCAAGTGAAGCAAAGCCAAGCGGGACAAAGTCTGTCCCCATAGAAAAGAATGGGTCTGCAATTCCGTTCCGCAAAATGCGGAACAGAATTGCGGACGTGTGAATGGGCCCTAAGGGTCTCTTATCACCGCCAGTTAGTTAGCTACTTGTTAGGTAGTTAGCGCCCACCGCACCACAGTCACTGATTAGTCGCTGATTAGCGTCATCGCTGTCGCTAATCAGCTCTAGTGCTATATAATATCTGTAAGTGATCAAGACTGATCGCAATCAGATCTATATCAGTACATTAGGGTCACCTTAGGCTCTACAAAACACGCAGTGTTCGCCCGATCAGGCCTGATCTTGTGCCCACACTTGCGTTCAGTCCGCCCCACCGCAGTGGCAGAATTTTTTTTTTCTGATCACTGCAAAAACACCGTAAAATCGCTGCGTCGCTATAAAGATCACTTTTGAGCTTTTTGGATCTTTATTAGCGATCGCAGCTTTACTTCGCAAGCACTCCTTTTTACTAGGCAGGTGTGCCCCTAAATTTAGTTAGCCCAAAATGTCAAAAAAGGGGTATTCCGCTGAAGAGTACTTTTAGGATTTCACAGGGCATTTTTACGCATTTGGATTCCAAACTACTTCTCACGCTTTAGGGCCCCTAAAATGCCAGGGCAGTATAAATACCCCACAAGTGACCCCATTTTGGAAAGAAGACACCCCAAGGTATTCCGTGAGGGGCATGGCGAGTTCATAGAAGATTTTTTTTTTGGCACAAGTTAGCGGAAATAGATTTTTTATTTTTTTTCTTACAAAGTCTCATATTCCACTAACTTATGACAAAAAATTTTTTTTTACATGAACTCACCATACCCCTCACAGAATACCTTGGGGTGTCTTCTTTCTAAAATGGGGTCACTTGTGGGGTATTTATACTGCCCTGGCATTTTAGGGGCCCTAAAGTGTGAGAAGTGCCCTGTGAAATCCTAGGCTGCAAAAAAGTGTCACACGTGTGGTATCGCCGTACTCAGAAGAAGTAGGGCAATGTGTTTTGGGGTGTATTTTTACATATACCCATGCTGGGTGAGAGAAATATCTCTGTAAATTGACAACTTTGTATAAAAAATTTAAAAAGTTGTCATTTACAGAGATATTTCTCACACACAGTATGGGTATATGTAAAAATACACCCCAAAACACATTGCCCTACTTATTCTGAGTACCGCGATACCACATGTGTGACACTTTTTTGCAGCCTAGGTGCGCAAAGGGGCCCAAATTCCAATGAGTACTTTTAGGATTTCACAGGGCATTTTTACGCTTTTGGATTCCAAACTACTTTTCACGCTTTAGGGCCCCTAAAATGCCAGGGCAGTATAAATACCCCACAAGTGACCCCATTTTAGAAAGAAGACACCCCAAGGTATTCCGTGAGGGGTATGGTGAGTTCATGTAAAATTTTATTTTTTGTCACAAGTTAGTGGAATATGAGACTTTGTAAGAAAAAAAAAATCAATTTCCGCTAACTTGTGCCAAAAAAAAAATCTTCTATGAACTCGCCATGCCCCTCACGGAATACCTTGGGGTGTCTTCTTTCCAAAATGGGGTCACTTGAGGGGTATTTATACTGCCCTGGCATTTTAGGGGCCCTAAAGCATGAGAAGTAGTTTGGAATCCAAATGCGTAAAAATGCCCTGTGAAATCCTAAAGGTACTCATTGGAATTTGGGCCCCTTTGTGCACCTAGGCTGCAAAAAAGTGTCACACATGTGGTATCGCGTACTCAGAAGAAGTAGGGCAATGTGTTTTGGGGTGTATTTTTACATATACCCATACTGTGTGTGAGAAATATCTCTGTAAATTACAACTTTTAAAAATTTTTAGACAAAGTTGTCAATTTACAGAGATATTTCTCTCACCCAGCATGGGTATATGTAAAAATACACCCCAAAACACATTGCCCTACTTCTTCTGAGTACAGTGATACCACATGTGTGACGCTTTTTTGCAGCCTAGGTGCGTAAAGGGGCCAAAAGTCCAACGAGTACCTTTAGGCTCTACAGGGTTGCTCACAATTTAGCCCCGCCCAAAATGCCAGAACAGTAAACACACCCCACAAATGACCCCATTTCGGAAAGTAGACACCCTAAGGTATTCACTGAGGGGCATAGTGAGTCCGTGGGAGATTTTTAATTTTTTTTGCCAGAAGTTAGCAGAAATGGAAACTTTATTATTATTATTTTTCCTCAGAAAGTGTCATTTTCCGCTAACTTGTGAAAAAAATTAAATCATACATAAACTCACCATGCCCCTCCGCGAATACTTTGGGGTGTCTTCTTTCTAAAATGGGGTCATTTGGGGGGTATTTATACTATCCTGGCATTCTAGCACCTCAAGAAACATGACAGGTGCTCAGAAAGTCAGAGCTGCTTCAAAATGCGGAAATTCACATTTTTGTACCATAGTTTATAAACGCTATAACTTTTGCGCAAACCAATAAATATACACTTATTGGATTTTTTTTTATCAAAGACATGTAGCACAATAAATTCTGACACAAACTTGTATAGAAATGTAATTATATTTGAACAATTCTACCAGAAAAAGTTAAAAATACACTTTTTTGGAGAAAATTGCAGTCTATTTTGATTAATATCAGAAAAATTAAAAATCTCAGCAGCAATCAAATACTGTACCACCCAAAGAAAGCTGTATTTGTGAGAAGAAAAGGAGGTAAAATTAATTTGGGTGCCAAGTTGCATGACCGAGCAATAATCTGTTAAAGTTGTGAAGTGCTGATTTGTAAAAAAAAGGGCCTGGTCACTACTGGGGTATAAACCTGTGGTCATAAAGTGGTTAAGTATTATTTGGGCACTATTTTTGGAAGTATTGTAGTGTTTTGTGTTATTTTATAACATACAGTGCTGTTTTTATTTTAATAAACTCACAGACACTGTGATGACTGTAATGTGCTTTAATACTTTGTTTGGTCTTTGTTTAATCATCATAAATCATAATAAGCTAATAGGATTACAATGCAGTTATTTCTCTCTTTCAAACAGGGGGATTAAAAGGAGCAACAATAGTTGATGCCCTGGACACTCTTTTCATAATGGATTTGGAGGAAGAGTTTGAAGATGCTGCAAAGTGGGTAGAGAATAGCCTAGATCTGAATGTGGTAAGAATAATTCTCATAAGAAAATGATACAATTTAACTCATTAACGGTCATAGTATACACATATTACTAATACTGGACATCCCTGGCAGTGTGTTGGTCCTTCCATATCTGGATCACCACTGAACTTACTGTAACTCAAGTCGTGCCGTTCCCTGGCTCAGATGCCTACTAAAAATAAATTTTTGGGAAATTAAAAACTAAGTAAGGAAGTCTTTAAGAAAAATGTAGCCTATTTTTGGAAATCACAGAACAGCACAATGAAAGTGCATTTTTCCCTTTATATAGCCTGCTATGTTTCCTGAAATATAAGTTTTGACTTGCTTAGATGTCTATCAAATGCTTTAATGAATTGTGCTGTGACGAGCCTACAAAAGTGTTTCCCTGTGGATGCAGTTACTCTGATCAACTGTTATGATTATACAGTACTTGGAGAATGATAGATAATGATGTAAGACGGATTTCTAGCCACATTAATTGTAAACATATGTCCTCTTTATTGCATTCTGAATCTTTTTTTCCAAAAGAATGGAGAGGCTTCATTGTTTGAAGTTAACATCCGATACATAGGAGGACTCCTCTCTGCTTACTACCTGTCTGGAAAAGAGGTGAGAAAAAATGAAGTTAAATACATTTTCTGTAATGTGAAACATGCTGCAGTTTAGCAAAATTACTCTGTATGTATTTATAAAGTGCTGACATGTTCAGCAGCCTAATATACATGCATCCATAATAGTACACACATCAGGAACAATGGCATAGGGAGTCAAAGACCTTAAAGTTATTGTATGAGATCAGAAACACAAAAAGGGCTACTTAGTTGCCTAGAAACAGCACCTCTCTTGACCATGGGCTATATCTGGAATTACAGCCCATTTAAGGGAATGGGTCTAATCATCAGTACCAGTCTCAGCCTATTAACAAGAGGGGCACTGTTTGTTAAATTTTTAAAATGTTCTCTAATTTCATACAACCTGCCAAACGAATTTCTGGTGATTTTTTTCAAATATTTTCTAATATCGTGCAGTTTTTGCCCTGGCCACAAAGCTTAATAATAGGTTGATAATTCCTGTTCTGTAGAGACTACTTTTCATCAGTCATCATCACAGACAGGGCCGTCTTTAATATTGATTGGACCCTGGGCAAGAGGGAGAACACAAGTGCCTCTGCCGCATTCATGGGTCCATATTTTAAATAAGTAGCAGGACATGTAGGGCATACATGGGGGATGTCCCTGCACTTACTATTATTTCTGGGCACCGCTCCATTGCGCCGCTGTGGCCCCGTTACATCCCCCCTCGCTGTATGCTAAGTAACAGCATCGGAACACCAGGGAGGAGACATCAGCTTTTCTCTGTGGCCGTTCCTTCTCCCTGGCTGTAGCGCTGTCTAATCGCAGCGCAGAGCGTCACAGCCAGGGAGAAGGTGAGGTTTTTTTTTCTCCCTGGCTGTGACGTTCTGCGCTGAGATTGGACAGTACACACAGTACATTTACATACAGCACTAAATGTATAGGGAGGTGTACACCTACTACAGCACACATGGGGCTTCACACTCTGCTAAGCAATTTCACAGAGCTTCATTTGCCTACGGCAGTGTATGGGGAGGTGGATGTGGCTCCACATGTGTGTCTCCCTCCATTTACTTCTTTGGGAGAATGGGAACCATGGTATCTGAATCTATTGACTCTTGTGGATATACCATAAAAAGTTTTACCTGCAGTCCTATGTAACACTACACATAGCACAGTGATAACTCTCTGAATACAAATAATACAGTAGATGTCTCCTGCAGTCCTATGTAACACCACAGATAACAGTGATAACTCTCTGAGTACAGATAATGTAGTAGATGATCATGACTCTCAACTATTACACAACTGAAGGATGGCCATTATTAGTGGCACGCATAGTACGCTGCTGCAATTTTTTTTAACACTAAGCCATGCCTCTAATTTTGCTTAATGTCTATCTATACTGTACATGTCCCAATTCCACCAGTCCCCTTTCGGCCCAACAAAATTGAATTCCCCCTTACAGTAGAATATCTGAATTGTTAATAAAATAATAAAATAACCCTCACCCTGTTCTCCTGGTGAATAGAACACACACGACGTCCTAAAAATGCAGAGACATGCCACAGCCCTCGCAGGAAGGCGAGACAGATCTGGGGCAGTTAGGCGGTATAGATGGTACCTTCAGTCCTATGTAAAACCACAGATAACAGTTATAAATCTCTGAGTACAGATAATGTAGTAGATGTCACCTGCAGTCCTATGTAACACCACAGACAACACAGTATTAACTCTCTGAGTGCAAAAAATATGCTGGTTGTCACCTGTAGTCTTATGTAACACTACAGATAACACAGCGATTACTCTCTGAGTACAGATAATGTAGTAGTGTTACATGCAGCCCTATGTAAAACCCCACATAACACAGTAATAAGTCTAGTTTAGATCATATAGTGGATGTTACCTGCAGTGCTATGTAAAACCACAGATAACACTAGTGCAGATCATGTAGTAGTGTTACCTGCAGTCCTACATAAAACCACAGATAACACTAGTGCAGATCATGTAGTAGTGTTGCCTGGAGTCCTTCGTAAAACCACAGATAACACTAGTGCAGATCATGTAGTAGTGTTGCCTGCATTCCTACGTAAAATCACAGATAACACTAGTGCAGATCATGTAGTAGTGTTGCCTGCAGTCCTATGTAAAACCACAGATAACACTAGTGCAGATTATGTAGAAGTGTTTCCTGCAGTCCTACGTAAAACCACAGATAACACTAGTGCTGATAATGTGGTAGTGTTACCTGCAGTCCTACGTAAAACCACAGATAACACTAGTGCAGATTATGTAGTAGTGTTGCCTGCAGTCATTCGTAAAACCACAGATAACACTAGTGCAGATCATATAGTAGTGTTACCTGCAGTCATACGTAAAACCACAGATAACACTAGTGCAGATAATGTTGTAGTGTTAACTGCAGTCCTACGTAAAACCACAGATAACACTAGTGCAGATCATGTAGTAGTGTTGCCTGCAGTCCTACGTAAAACCACAGATAACACTAGTGCAGATCATGTAGTAGTGTTTTCTGCAGTCCTACGTAAAACCAGATAACACTAGTGCAGATCATGTAGTAGTGTTGCCTGCAATCCTTCGTAAAACCACAGATAACACTAGGGCAGATCATGTAGTAGTGTTGCCTGCAGTCCTATGTAAAACCACAGATAACACTAGTGCAGATTATGTAGAAGTGTTTCCTGCAGTCCTACGTAAAACCACAGATAAAACTAGTGCTGATAATGTGGTAGTGTTACCTGCAGTCCTACGTAAAACCACAGATAACACTAGTGCAGATCATGTAGTAGTGTTGCCTGCAGTCATTCGTAAAACCACAGATAACACTAGTGCAGATCATGTAGTAGTGTTGCCTGCAGTCCTACGTAAAACCACAGATAACACTAGTGCAGATAATGTTGTAGTGTTAACTGCAGTCCTACGTAAAACCACAGATAACACTAGTGCAGATCATGTAGTAGTGTTTTCTGCAGTCCTACGTAAAACCACAGATAACACTAGTGCAGATCATGTAGTAGTGTTTTCTGCAGTCCTACGTAAAACCAGATAACACTAGTGCAGATCATGTAGTAGTGTTACCTGCAGTCCCATGTAAAACCACAGATAACACTAGTGCAGATCATGTAGTAGTATTGCCTGCAGTCCTTCGTAAAACTACAGATAACACTAGTGCAGATCATGTAGTAGTGTTACCTGCAGTCCTTCGTAAAACCACAGAAAATACTAGTGCAGATCATGTAGTAGTGTTGCCTGCAGTCCTAAGTAAAACCACAGATAACACTAGTGCAGATCATGTAGTAGTGTTGCCTGCAGTCATTCGTAAAACCACAGATAACACTAGTGCAGATCATGTAGTAGTGTTGCCTGCAGTCCTACGTAAAACCACAGATAACACTAGTGCAGATCATGTAGTAGTGTTACCTGCAGTCCTTCGGAAAACCACAGAAAATACTAGTGCAGATCATGTAGTAGTGTTGCCTGCAGTCCTAAGTAAAACCACAGATAACACTAGTGCAGATCATGTAGTAGTGTTACCTGCAGTCCTTCGGAAAATCACAGATAACACTAGTGCAGATCATGTAGTAGTGTTACCTGCAGTCCTAAGTAAAACCACAGATAACACTAGTACAGGTCATGTAGTAGTGTTACCTGCAGTCCTACGTAAAACCACAGATAACACTAGTGCAGATCATGTAGTAGTGTTACCTGCAGTCCTATGTAAAACCACAGATAACATTAGTGCAGATCATGTAGTAGTGTTACCTGCAGTCCTACGTAAAACCACAGATAACACTAGTGCAGATCATGTAGTAGTGTTACCTGAAGTCCTATGTAAAACCACAGATAACACTAGTGCAGATCATGTAGTAGTGTTACCTGCAGTCCTATGTAAAACCACAGATAACACTAGTGCGATCATGTAGTAGTGTTACCTGCAGTACTATGTAAAACCACAGATAACACTAGTGCAGATCATGTGTTAGCGTTACCTGCAGTCCTTAGTGTGTCTCCCTGTGCCTCTCTCACAGGTCTCCATGCTGGAGGTGCCACCTCCTCCTCAGGACGTACAGTAGGAACACTGTGGGCATTGTGGGTAGCATGGCTTGGTCTGTTCCGACTTCTGGGGCCACCCACCCCAACAATGCACACAGCAAAAATTGTATGCATTGTTGGGGTAGGCCGACCTAGAATTTAGAACAGGCATTTAATTGAAGTCGGGTTTGCGGGTTGCGGTGGTGAGTGAGCCTATAGAGGCCCTGAGCGGGGGCACTATGGCACCTGCGCAGCTGCACAGCTTAAAGGGAACACTGGTTACAGGGCATGTCTAGAAAATGCTACCATAGAAGTCATTGAGGCAGATATGCTAAGACTGGCTTTATAAACCTCTCAAACATATCTCTAAATGCTGCTAACAGCCCAGGTATATGACTCCCATCACCTTGCATAGAAAAAAAGAATAGAAAAATCTACAATCATAACAATAAAAACTGATTACAAAAAAAGGATATGTATCTGGTTTTACCTGTTAGAATATTTTTTTGAGATGACACATTCCCTCTAAGGATATTTATGAAGTATGGAAGGAAACAGGCATTCATAGAGGAAGCATACATGAAAACAGATAAAACGTTCAGAGCCACCCATAGCCCCTAAGCAGCAGTACTTACCGGGAACCAGTGATCCACTATATTATAGAATAAAAATACACTGCTCAAAAAAATAAAGGGAACACAAAAATAACACATCCTAGATCTGAATTAATTAAATATTCTTCTGAAATACTTTGTTCTTTACATAGTTGAATGTGCTGACAACAAAATCACACAAAAATAAAAAAATGGAAATCAAATTTTTCAACCCATGGAGGTCTGGATTTGGAGTCACCCTCAAAATTAAAGTGGAAAAACACACTACAGGCTGATCCAACTTTGATGTAATGTCCTTAAAACAAGTCAAAATGTAGCTCAGTAGTGTGTGTGGCCTCCACGTGCCTGTATGACCTCCCTACAACGCCTGTGCATGCTCCTGATGAGGTGGCAGACGGTCTCCTGAGGGATCTCTTCCCAGACCTGGACTAAAGCATCTGCCAACTCCTGGACAGTCTGTGGTGCAACGTGACGTTGGTGGATAGAGCGAGACATGATGTCCCAGATGTGCTCAATTGGATTCAGGTCTGGGGAACGGTCGGGCCAGTCCATAGCATCAATGCCTTCGTCTTGCAGGAACTGCTGACACACTCCAGCCACATGAGGTCTAGCATTGTCTTGCATTAGGAGAAACCCAGGGCCAACCGCACCAGCATATGGTCTCACAAGGGGTCTGAGGATCTCATCTCGGTACCTAATGACAGTCAGGCTACCTCTGGCGAGCACATGGAGGGCTGTGCGGCCCTCCAAAGAAATGCCACCCCACACCATTACTGACCCAATGCCAAACCGGTCATGCTGGAGGATGTTGCAGGCAGCAGAACATTCTCCACGGCGTCTCAAGACTCTGTCACGTCTGTCACATGTGCTCAGTGTGAACCTGCTTTCATCTGTGAAGAGCACAGGGCGCCAGTGGCGAATTTGCCAATATTGGTGTTCTCTGGAAAATGCCAAACGTCCTGCACGGTGTTGGGCTGTAAGCACAACCCCCACCTGTGGACGTCGGGCCCTCATATCACCCTCATGGAGTCTGTTTATGACCGTTTGAGCAGACACATGCACATTTGTGGCCTGCTGGAGGTCATTTTGCAGGGCTCTGTCAGTGCTCCTCCTGTTCCTCCTTGCACAAAGGCGGAGGTAGCGGTCCTGCTGCTGGGTTGTTGCCCTCCTACGGCCTCCTCCACGTCTCCTGATGTACTGGCCTGTCTCCTGGTAGCGCCTCCATGCTCTGGACACTACGCTGACAGACACAGCAAACCTTATTGCCACAGCTTGCATTGATGTGCCATCCTGTATAAGTTGCACTACCTGAGCCACTTGTGTGGGTTGTAGACTCCGTCTCATGCTACCACTAGAGTGAAAGCACCGCCAGCATTCAAAAGTGACCAAAACATCAGCCAGGAAGCATAGGAACTGAGAAGTGATCTGTGGTCACCACCTGCAGAACCACTCCTTTATTGGGGGTGTCTTGCTAATTGCCTATAATTTCCACCTGTTGTCTATCCCATTTGCACAACAGCATGTGAAATTGATTGTCACTCAGTGTTGCTTCCTAAGTGGAAAGTTTGATTTCGCAGAAGTGTGATTGACTTGGAGTTATATTGTGTTGTTTAAGTGTTCCCTTTATTTTTTTGAGCAGTGTATATTATAATAATAATAATAATAATAATAATAATAATAATAATAATAATACATAATACTATGAACAGAGGCATAACTTGAGGCCTCAAAACAAATCTGTAATAGGGCCTCCCATGTACTAAGTATTGTGTATATAATATTAATGTCTTCTTGGTGGCATATAGCCATTTCAGCACCGTCAGGCACCACAGCCCCAATGAGCTGCTACCCCTTAAACCTAAACCCCGATAAAAAATGCTAGAAGTCGTAGCAGCTAGTCTATTTTCTGAAGCGCTACATGATTGTGCTGATGCTTGTTACTGAACTCTTCGTAGCTTTATGAATATAATTAAATGTTGCAGCTTTATTGAATTAAACAAATTAAAAAATGAATAGAAAAGTGAATATTGGGACACATATAATACAGCAGCTTCAGACTGCTATTTGGTACAAATATACCTATAAAAATAGAGCAAATAATAATCTGGTACAATGGTTCCCTGTGTCAAAGGGGCTGTCCAGCCGTTAATATTAAAAGGGTTGTCTCATCATATACCCCCATTGTCTTATAGGTGGGGGTGCACTGCTGGGACCCGCACCTATATCAAGAACGGAACCCCACAAGTGAAGGAGTGTGCACTGCGCATGCGCAACCGCCCTCCATTCATTTTCTATGGGGCCGGGGGAAATAGCCGAGGCCCCATAGAAATGAATAAGAGCGGGGGCCACGCATGCGCGGTACGCTCCCATTCACTTCTATGGGGAGCCGGCCTGGTGGTGGCCGGACTGGAGTCCTCCAGCCACCACCTTGCGGGGCTCCGTTCTCGATATAGGTGTGACCTAGTGGTGGGACCCGGACCTATAAGACAATGGGGGCATATCCTAGCGATATGCCCCCATCATCCATGATGAGACAACCCCTTTAATGACCTATCGTCGGCAGGGGTGTTAGAATGCTGTTGGAAGAGGAGGCGGTGCTTCATCCAGCAATTACACTACGCTGCCGCTCCACTGGAGACGAGGTGTAGTGTGAAGACTAGGAAGTGGCACCCGCACAGAGCACCGCCTCCTTATCTCACAGCTGATCGGAGGGGGTGCCGGATGTCAGACCCTCACTGATCAGATATTGATGCTGATCAGATATTAATATTGGGGCTGGACAACCCCTTTAACAAATCAGAGCCCTGTATTCTTCTATGGCTTTCTGCTCTTCTATGGCCCTGTGCACTTTTATGGCTTCCTGCTCTTCTATGGACCTGTGCACTTTTATGGCTTTCTGCTCTTCTTAGGCCCTGTGCTCTTTCATGTCTCTCTGATTTTCTATGGTGCTATATTCTGTATTTGCTTTGGAAATCAGCTGCCTAATACTAATGTTCTGAAGTTTTAGTGCTATTTTCATTGCTTTCTTCCATCTCCCGAACGCAGTTGATTACAGCGCATACATATGATCATGAAATATTAATCAAACATCTCAGGGTTATCGTCTCAGCTGATTCCATCTTACACACTGGAGATTACATTAATCAAAGTCTCAATCATGTAAAACATGTTGAAAGAACTATGAAGTGGATTTTATAATGATCTGTCTCTGATCCACATTGGTAAAGAATTATTCAGTACTGCTTCCAAATAAAGAATTTCATATACAATTCAGCCATGTAACATTTTGAGCACTTGAATATGTGGTTTACGACTTGGCGAACTCTGAACAAGTGGGCCTGAGAGCCATGCAACACTTTTTAATTGTGGAAAATAAAGTAAAGAAAGTACCATGAGGTCTTCTGAAGCGTGAGTAGTATCCTTTTCATCTAACAACAAATATTTAAAATGTTACATGGCTGAATGGTATATGAAGTTTGAGTATCTGAGTCAAAGTGAGACTCTAAGTCAGCCAGAAGTGGAAAACACATGGGAGTACCCTGATTGATTATCCAAATAAAGAATACAATTTCTGTTAAAATTTTATGTGTCTGCTACATGCAGATATATGACCTAAAGCTTTTGGGTGCCAATGGAAAATCTGTAACTACAAGCTAATAATTACTGCACACAACCACCTTCATTCAACTTTGTGACTAAAATGCGTGCTCTAGCAGAGATCCTGTGGAAATAAAATATAGTCTACAAAATCTGTAAGAGGCGTTCATATACAGTTGAAACCAAAAGTTTACATATACTATATAAAAAGACACATATGTATGTTTTTCTGAATATCTGACATGAAATCAGAGCAAACCTTTCCTGTTTTTGGTCAATTAGGATTACCATAATTATTATTACTTGCCAAATGCCAGAATAATGAGAGAGAGAGAGAGAGAGAATGTTTTAAGGCATTTTTATTACTCTCTGCAATATCAAAAGCTTACATACACTAATATTTCTATGCCTTTACACAATTCTGGACTGCACATATGATGATGTCATGTGTTTGGAAGCTTCTGTTAGGTTTGTTGACATCTGAGTTAATTAGAGACACACCCATGAATGTATTTAAATGCACACCTGAAATACAGCTTCTTTGTGTAGCATCATGGGAAAGTCTAAAGTAGGCATCCTCAAACTGCGGCCCTCCAGCTGTTGTAAAACTACAACTCCCACAATGCCCTGCTGTAGGCTGATACCTGTAGGCTGTTCGGGAATGCTGGGAGTTGTAGTTTTGCAACAGCTGGAGGGCCGCAGTTTGAGGATGCCTGGTCTAAAGTAATCAGCCAGGATATCAGGAAGAAAATTGTGGACTTGCACAAGTCTGGCTCAACCTTGGGTGCAATTTCAAGATACCTGAAGGTGCCAAGTTCATCTGTACAAACAATTATACGCAAGTACAAACAAGACGGGATTGTTCAGCCATCATACCGCTCAGGAAGGAGATGGGTTCTGTGTCCCAGAGATGAACGTGCGTTGGTCCATCATGTGCATATCAACCCAAGAACAAAAGCAAAAGACCTTGTGAAGATGATGGCGGAAGCTGGTAAGATTGTGTCAATATCCACATTGAAATGAGTACTGTATTAACATGGGCTAAAAGGCCACTCTGCCAGGAAGAAGCTATTACTCCAAAAGAAACATAAAAAAGCTAGATTAACGTTTGCGAATGCACACAGGAACAAAGACCTACATTTTTGGAGACATGTCCTGTGGTCTGACGAAACTAAAATTGAACTTTTTTTGGCCATAATGACCATCGTTACGTTTGGAGGAAAAAGGGAGAAGCTTGGAAGCCTAAGAACACCATCCCAACTGTGAAACACAGGGGTGGCAGCATCATGTTATGAGGTTGTTTTGCTGCAGGAGGGACTGGTGCACTTCACAAAATAGATGGCATCATGAGGAAAGAAGATTATGTGGAAATACTGAAGCAACATCTCAAGACATCAGCCAGGAAGTTAAAGCTTGGGCGGAAATGGGTCTTCTAAATGAACAATTACCCAAAGCATACTGCCAAACTGGTTACAAAGTGGCTTAAGGATAACAAAGTTTTTCGAGTGGCCATCACAAAGCCCTGATCTCAATCCTATTGAAAATTTATGGGCAAAGCTGAAAAGGCAGGTGCGAGTAAGGCGACCAACAAACATGGCTCAGTTACACCAGTTTTTTCAGGAGAAATGGGCCACAATTCCGACCAACTATTATCAGAAGCTTGTGGAAGGATATCCAAAACGTTTGACCCAAGTTATACAGTTTAAGGGCAATGGTACCAAATATTAATGAAAAACTTTTGACTTTGCAGAAAGTAAAAAAAATGCCTTAAAGGGAACCTGTCATGTGGATATTTGATTATAATCTAACTAATTATATACAATCATTAACTACTAAAAAGTACCTTAGATGTATTCACTTACTGGTGTGACAGATGGTTATCTCATAATATACACACAAAGATGCCGCATGCTAATGAGCTGATTTGAGTCCAGTGTGATGTCATTGAGTCCAGCGTATATTTAATTCAGAGCTATAGGCACTCCCCTGCCCACCTGCTGCTGGTTCATATGGAAACAAACTGTCATTCAGCAGCAGATGGGCGGGGAGAGTCAGGAGCTCATGAATATTCATGACTCATCATTATCAGCTGGAGCTTTTCAATACAAGATGTTGGCAGATTGACTGGGTCAATTAAAGAAAGTGACCCAGCATTTTGCTAAGAGAACCAATCACTTATTTATGTTGTCCTTAGTTAGGACACCATAAAACTGGTGACAGGTTCCCTTTAAAGCATTCTCTCTCTCTTTCATTATTCTGGCATTTGGCAGATAATAATAATTATGGTAATCTTAATTGACCAAAAACAGGAAAGGCTTATTCTAAATTCAGATATTTTTATATAGTGTATGTAAACTTCTGGTTTCAACTGTATATCACACAGGTCTACCTAAATTCAATGCTGCAGGTATTAAAGAAATGCAAAAACCGAAGGAATGCACCAACCAAATTATGCATGCAAGTGCTGGCAATTATAGTTGATAATATGTGTTCTTTATTGCTCTCGAATTATGGACACAACACCTGAACATCCTGCAGTTCATCAGAAAATGAGTTAGAGCACCACACTTCTGGTTCTGATGAACCATGGGAGGTCAGAGTGTTGTATCCATAGTATGGGCACAAAAAAAGCTCCTGTATTATTTTGAAAATTGTCTGAATAATATTTTTTTTAAACAAAATGGCCTACCTAGGTACAGAGGTGTGATTACATGAGTGATCATTTATCTTCTCACTCCTTTTCTGGAAAAAATACCCCCTTAAGCGACAACCAGTGAGCAAGTATGAAATATAGCCTTTAGAAATCGAGTCAGAAGTCAGAGCTACAGGTAAATGCAGACCTCACTGGGACACCTTCCTAACAGCTGTATCCTGAGCCTGAGATCTATCCATAAGTAGCAAGGACGTACAGTATGAGATATGTTCTTTGCTAGTGAAGTGACACCCTGCAAGTACGTATGAGACAGGCAAAGTGTTAAAGAGCACATTTCAGTTGGATCAACCCTATCAAACCAGGGATACTACTTGCGAGGATTAATCCTGCTGATTGAAATGATATCTGTCTTTTTAAAGTCAATTGCGGCAAATAAATATTTGTATTCTTTATGCAGATGATGGCTTTAGTGCAACAGGGGGCCCTAGCCACTCGGTGCACCTCGGTTCCTCTTCATTCTAGGTTCATAAGAAATAAAACTTTTTTTTTCTTGGGAACTCCCCAATCGATTTTCACAAGACATGTTATTTCAGTCAAATCAATCCTACCAGACAGTATTTCTTGTTTAATAGGATTGATGCTGCTGGCATGTACTCTTTAAGTTCTAACTGAAGTGTTTATACTGCAATGATAATGATGGTATTGCCATAATCGTACCAACCCATAGAATAAAATTATTCATACCACACAGGACATGGTGTAAAAAAACACAAAAAAACAATAATGAAATTGAAATTATTTTTCTATTGTCCCAAAAAATTAAGAAAAGTTCATCACTAGACCATATGAATGGCTGTAGTGTCCACTGTGGGATGCAGGTCTTTAGACTTGGTTAAGGGTGACGGGTGTCTTAACTGTAATCCCTTACAAGAAGCAAAGTCTGCTTAACTGTAGTTGCAGGTTACCTTCCTGACTACTATGCTTGGCCATGCAGATTCTTCTTTCTTTCTTTCTTTCTTTCTTTCTTTCTTTCTTTCTTTCTTTCTTTCTTTCTCTCTTTCTTGCTGTAGCAGTAAGTTTTATAGAAATTAGTTAGTCTCTGGTTCCTGAGACCTAAGCAGAAGGAGCACATGGACTTTCTTTCTTCTTATTCACACACTTACTCTAACCTACTCTCTCTTCAGGAAGTAGGACTAGCCCACTCATGCCCCTCCTGTCCCTGACAACCCTACCATACTGTGCTGTGTCTACAAAACATTTAATAACATTACATTATATAACATCACAATAACATCACAGACCACTTGCAGATATCCTGCTCAATGGCGTACTGCAGTTTGTTAACAGAAAAATCAAAAAGTTATAGCTCTTGGAATGCTTCAAGGAAAAATATCGTTCAATCCTAAAGGTCCAAAATAGACCAAACCTAAATGGTAAAGTGTGTTGTGCAGTTATACTTTTTTAATCAGTGAAATAAATGTGAATTTCTGCAAAACCTGAACAGAAATAAGGCAAATATTGCATCTGGTTCCAGGTGTTCCGGGAAAAAGCAATTAGTCTTGGGAAGAAGCTGTTACCAGCATTTAGCACACCTACTGGTATCCCTCGTGGTATTATCAGCCTTGGAAAGTAAGGATAATATTCTGCATGTTTTTTTTTTGTATATTTGTTGCTTATAAATATGTCTCTATTATGTATTAAATGACAGTGAAATAAAAGTACCTTAAAAATGGAGGAATCGGTAACTAATGCAGCCAACATCTGGGTAATGGAGCTCCAATTAACAGTTGTATATTGTGGTAATACATCTAAAGACTTTCAAAGGATCATATTTTCACATGATGGCAAATGCACCCTGAAGATAACTTCAGACTGTTCTTATTGGACTGTCATCTTTGATTTTTGTTATCATTGATTTGTGTTGGTCTAACTGAGCGGAGTCTGTTGAAGGAATAGACTTTACTGTAGATGACTAACTGGCCTTTCTGGGTGACAGCAACTGCACAACCAAGACATATTGGAAACAGATAAGGTCAGGGCCACCAGAACAGTTTCTATTTCAGGAGATAAACCACACGTCAGGGTCATAAAGACAAAGTAGTCATCACTTACTAGTGTTGATCGAGCACCAAAGTGCTTGGGTGCTATGGTGCTCGAGTAGAACACTTTGGAATGCTCGGGTGCTCCACAGATCACGCAAGCAAAATGGAAGTCAATGGGAGAACCAGAGCATTAAATCAGGCACCCCCTGCTCTGAAGAGGGGAGGGTGTCTGGTTCACAGGAAAAGGTCAAAAATTGATGGAAACACCACTGAAATGGTTTAGGAAAAGCATGGGGAGGATGTCTGGATTGATCTTGGACTCCCAGGTCGCTGCTGGGAACGATGTTGTCCGAGTAGTACGCCACTTTTACAAACTGACAATAATATGCAGAAAACCAAAGATAAAATCGATTTTAGAGGAAAAATTGTTAGGAAACATTCTTTCCTGTATATTTACTTGTATACAGGGTGGGCCATTTATATGGATACACCTTAATAAAATGGGAATGGTTGGTGATATTAACTTCCTGTTTGTGGCACATTAGTATATGTGAGGGGGGAAACTTTTCAAGATGGGTGGTGACCATGGCGGCTATTTTGAAGTCGGCCATTTTGAATCCAACTTTTGTTTTTTCAATAGGAAGAGTGTCATGTGACACATCAAACATATTGGGAATTTCACAAGAAAAACAATGGTGTGTTTCTGACCACTTATAAAATGTGTTCAATGTGCTGCCCATTGTGTTGGATTATCAATGCAACCCTCTTCTCCCACTCTTCACACACTGATAGCAACACCGCAGGAGAAATGCTAGCACAGGCTTCCAGTATCCGTAGTTTCAGGTGCTGCACATCTCGTATCTTCACAGCATAGACAATTGCCTTCAGATGACCCCAAAGATAAATGTCTAAGGGGGTCAGATCGGGAGACCTTGGGGGCCATTCAACTGGCCCACGACGACCAATCCACTTTTCAGGAAACTGTTCATCTAGCTGGCACGTTCCCTGAGTTTTTCCAGCAAGATGGTGCACCACCACATTATGGGTGTCAGGTCCGAGCATTCCTATATGAACAGTTTCCTGGAAAGTGGATTGGTCGTCGTGGGCCAGTTGAATGGCCCCCAAGGTCTCCCAATCTGACCCCCTTAGACTTTTATCTTTGGGGTCATCTGAAGGCAATTGTCTATGCTGTGAAGATACAAGATGTGCAGCACCTGAAACTACGGATACTGGAAGCCTGTGCTAGCATTTCTCCTGCGGTGTTGCTATCAGTGTGTGAAGAATGGGAGAAGAGGGTTGCATTGACAATCCAACACAATGGGCAGCAGCACATTGAACACATTTTATAAGTGGTCAGAAACTTGTAAATAACTCATGAAAGAATAAAGTTACATTAAAACCAAGCACACCATTGTTTTTCTTGTGAAATTCCCAATAAGTTTGATGTGTCACATGACCCTCTTCCGATTGAAAAAACAAAAGTTTCCCCCCTCACATATATATGCCACAAACAGGAAGTTAATATCACCAACCATTCCCATTTTATTAAGGTGTATCCATATAAATGGCCCACCCTGTATATACAACCTTTATTACACATAAAGGAGGGCATCATACACACCCTTGAAAAATTATGATTGATGGCCTGCTGGTGACCCTCTAAAACATTAGGGGCGAGTGCCTGCTGCTGATCTGACCATCTAAAACATTAGGGGTAAGGGTCTGCTGATGAGCTTACCCTCTAAAACATTAGGTGCGAGTGCCTGCTGCTGATCTGACCATCTAAAACATTAGGGATGAGGGTCTTCTGCTGAGCTGACCCTCTAAAACATTAGGGGAGAGGGGCTGCTGCTGAGCTGACCATCTAAAACATTAGGGGCGAGTGCCTGCTGCTGATCTGACCATCTAAAACATTAGGGGTGAGAGCCTGCTGCTGATCTGACCATCTAAAACATTATGGGTGAGGGCCTGCTAGTGACCCTCTAAAACATTAGGGGTAAGGGTCTGCTGCTGAGATGACCCTCTAAAACATTAGGGGCGAGGACCTGCTGCTGATCTGACCATCTAAAACATTAGGGGCGAGGGCCTGCTGCTGATATGACCATCTAAAACATTATGGGCGAGGGCCTGCTGGTGACCCTCTAAAACATTAGGGGTGAGAGTCTGCTGCTGAGCTGACCCTCTAAAACATTAGGGGCGAGGGTCTGCTGCTGAGCTGACCCTCTAAAACAATAGGGGCCAGGGCCTGCTGCTGATCTGACCATCTAAAACATTAGGGGTAAGGGTCTGCTGCTGATCTGACAATCTTAAACATTAGGGGCGACAGCCTGCTGCTGAGCTGACCCTCTAGAACATTATGGGCGAGGGCCTGCTGGTGACTCTCTAAAACAATAGGGGGGAGGGTCTGCTGCTGAGCTGACCCTCTAAAACATTAGGAGCGAGGGCAGCCTAATAAGCATGTTGATATGATGGAGGAGGAGGAGGACGAGAAAAGGAAGATTGAACCTTATACCCTTTTTTGTGGTGGAAGGGGTGCATGGGAATACAGTGTATTCAATACACCATACAAGCCACATTTAAAGTGCTTTTATGTTCAGCCGCTTTCCTCTGGTGGAGTAGAGAAGTCAGGGGCAATCCAGGTCTTGTTCATTTTGATAAGAGTCAACCTGTCAGCATTTTCAGCTGACAGGCGGATGCGCTTATCAGTTATTATGCCCCCAGCAGCACTAAATACCCGCTCTGACAAAACGCTGGCGGCAGGGCAGGCCAGCACCTCCAAGGCGTAGAGCGCCAGTTCGTGCCACGTGTCCAGCTTGGACACCAAATAGTTGTAAGGCACAGAAAGATCACTGAGGACGCTTACACGGTCTGCTATGTACTCCTTCACCATCTTCCAAAACTTTTCCCTCCTTGTGACACTCGGCCGCGCATCAGGGTGAGGTTGCTGGCGGGGTGTCATGAAACTGTCCCAGGCCTTGGAGAGTGTTGCCATGCCTCTGTTGGAACTGCTGTGTGTTCCCCTCGTCTCCCCTCCTCGGTTGCCCAAGGAACTACATACTCTGCCGCCAGTGTTGTCAGCTGCAAATGAGATCAGTTGAGATGAGATGTTCTCTTTGTAGCGGGGGTGAACAACCAGTAATCGGTGTTGGCCAAAATGCGTATAATGCGATGGTCGCTGGAAGGGCAGCATAACATAAAGTCAGCCATGTGTGACAGAGTCCCAACAGGCAAGACTTTGCTGTCCTCATGAGGAGGATGACTCTCAATCTCCTCATCCACTTCCTCCTCTTTGGCCCATCCACACAGATGGAATAAACCTGCTATGGGTACTACCCTCTGTAGCGGAGGCAACCGTCTCCTGCTCCTCCTCATCATCATTATCCAATTCGCGCTGAGAAGACAAACTGAGGGTGGTCTGGCTATCACCCTGTGTACTGTCTTCCCCCATTTCCACCTCTTCCACATGCAAAGCGTTCATTGTGAGCAGCGAGCGTTTCAGTAGACACAGAAGTGGGATGGTTATGCTGATAATAACGGCATCGCCGCTCACCATCTGTGTTGATTTTTCAAAGTTGTGTAAAACCGCACAGAGGTCAGACATCCATGCCCACTTGTCGCTTGTGAAGAGCGGAAGCTGACTGGAAAGGCAACGACCATGTTGCAGCTGGTATTCCACTACTGCCTTCTGCTGCTCACAAAGCCTGGCCAACATGTGGAACGTGGAGTTCCAGCGCATGCTCACGTCGCACAACAGTCAGTGAGCTGGCAATTGCAAGCACTGCTGCAGCATTGCCAGACCGACGGCAGCTGTAGAGGAGTTTCGGAAATGGGCACACACGTGGCGCACCTTCACCAGTAGCTGAGGCAAATTGGGGTAGGTTTTGAGAAACTGCTGAATCAGTAAGTTGAACATGTGGGCTAAGCATGGTATGTGTGTGAGCTTGCCGAGCTTCAAAGCCGCCATCAAGTTACGGCCATTATCAGAAACAACCTTGCCTGGTTGTAGGTTGAGTGTCTGGTCCCTTATACCCTGCCACAGCTCTGCGGCGGTTTGCTGTTTGTCACCTAAGCAAATTAGTTTCAGCACTGCCTGTTGCCACTTTCCCACTGCAGTGCTACACTGCATTCAGCTACTGACTGATGCCTGGTGCTGCAAGATGAGAATTCAGAGGTGGAGTAGGAGTAGGGGGGTTGCTGCCACTAATGTAGGTGGTGGCGGAAATCCTGATGAAGTAAGACCTGCAATCCTTGGCGTCGGAAGCAACTGTGCAATCCCAGGGTACAACTAGCTCCCGGCCTCCAGAATTTTCACCCAGTGTGCCGTCAGGGAAATGTAGCATCCCTGGCCAAAAGCACTTGTCCATGTATCAGTCGTTAAGTGGACCTTCCCATTAACTGCGTTGGTCAGGGCACGGGTGATGTTATGGGACACATGCTGGTGTAAGGCGGAGATGGCACACCGGGAAAAAAAGTGGCGGCTGGGGACTGAGTAACGACGGATGGCCACCGCCATCAGGCTGCGGAAAGCCTCTGTGTCCACAAGCCTAAATGCCAAAATTTCCAGGGCCAGCAATTTGGAAAGGTGCACATTTTGTGCTATGGCCTGTGGGTGGGAGGCTGGGTATTTGCACTTTCGTTCATGGTATGGACATGGGTATGGACATCTGTACGCTGCGCTGGGACACAGAAGTGGATGTGCTAGATAATGGTGCTTGAGAAGGTCCAGGTGCAGGGCGGGAGGCATCCAGGCCTGTGTCTTGGACAGGGGATTAGCCAGCACGTAACACAGGGGAAGAGGAGGCAGTGGGATGACCCACAGACACTGATTGTGGACCCAAGCGTTCGGCCCACCTATTAGAGTGCTTTGATGCCATGTGGCTGATCATGCTGCTGGTGGTGAGATTGCTAGTGTTCACGCCCCTGCTTTTTTTGGTCTGCCACAGGTTCCAAATGACAATTCTTTTATCGTCCGCACTTTCCTCAAAAAAGGGCCAGACTGCGGAACACCTACCCCTTGGCAAGGGAGATTACTGCAAGGGGGTGCTCCGGGGAACAGTTGTGGGCCTGTTTGTTGTGGCCAGCCTTCTCCCTTTTGCCACCCAATTGCCTCTTCCAGCCTGTTGCGGTGCTGCAGTTCCCTCCCCCTCTGTACTGCTGTCCTTGGTCGGCTTACCACCTTCCCAGGTTGGGTCAGTGATTTCATTGTCCACCACCTCCTCTTCCACTTCCTCACTCTGGTCATCCTCCTGACTTGTTGACCTAACAAGAACCTCACTTATTGACAACTGTGTCTCATCCTCATCATGAACCTTTTGAGACACTAATTGCGGTTGACCTATTGACAACTGCGTCTCATCATAATCATCCACCTCGTGAAACACTAATTGCCGTTCCCCACCATCCTCTTTTTCTGACTGTGGATGCTCAAGAGTTTGGGAATCAGTGCACAAGATCTCCTCATATCCCTCTTCAAGCGGACTTGGCGAGAGGGCCAAATCAAGGAATGGCGATGAAAAGAGCTCCGCGGAATATCCGAGTGAGGAATCACTTGTTTGCCAAGACTCTCCATGGTGGGAGGAAGGAGGATCAGGGTGAGGATTCTGTTGACCAGACTCTTGGCTACTGAGACTGGACTTTGCGGAAGACAGGGTGGTGCTTAACCGACTGGAAGCATTATCTGCTGCAATCCAACCGACCACCTAGTCACACTGGGGTGACTTCAAGAGTGGTGTCCTGCGCCACCCTGCAAACTGGGAGATGAAGCTATGTATTGTGGATGAGTGTGTTTCTTGTGCTCTGGCAGCAGGCACAGTTTTACGGCCTCTGCGTGCACCATCAGCAGCACGGCCACTTCCCCGTCCCTTACTGCTCGCCTTGAGCATATTAAATGCTATATATGCTTGCAAGTATGTCACACGTACAGTAGAGCAGGTTTTGTAAGTGTATGCGCAAATAAATTTAACTGAATGTCACAGATATTTAGGATGTGCAAACGTTATACAGATGTAGCGCAGGTAATGTCGCTGTCACCAGCAGCAAAAAAATTAAACAGAATTTCACTGATATTTAGGATGCGCGAATGCTATACAGGGGATGTAGCGCAGGTAATGTCGCTGTCTCCAGCGGCGAAAAAATTTAACCGAATGTCACTGATATTTAGGATGCACAAACATTATACAGGAGATGTAGCGTAGATAATGTCGCTGTCAGCAGCGGCCGAACAATTGCGCTGAAGGTCACAGATATTTAGGGTGCGCAAATGTAACACAACAGATGTAGCAGAGGTTGTGTCACTGTCAGCAGCAGCCAAACAATTCCACGCAATTTATGCAGGTTGCGCTAATAATATATATTGCAGCCAGATAAAACAATAGTCCTTAAAAGGACTTTTTGGGTCTCTAACACCTTTCAAGACTAAACCCTGCCTAAAAACAAAATAAAAATCCTGTCCCTACACTATCTGTCCCTTCTGCTGCAGCTCTCCCTGACTAAGACTGAGCCGAACCACGTGTCATCGGGTGCTATATAGCACCTGATGACGCGTTTCAGCCAACCAATCACTGTAATGCCAGTAACCAATATGGTTACGGCATTACAGTGAGTGGCAGTACTTCCCCCGAAACGGGCGGGGAGGAGACTCAAGCACACGCGGTGTTCGGCCGAATACTACGATGTGCCGAGCATCACGATGCTCGAGTGAAAATGGTGTTCGGCCGAGCATGCTCGCTCAACACTATCACTTACCGAGTTAGAATATTTGTTACTAATGGCTCATTCACCATTGTCTATTATGGATCCCTATTAATATAATCTTTTTCTTTACAGTTGAATGGTTTTATTCACATTTCATATGTTTTCAATGCACTTTTTTATGCGCATGCTTGTTTCACAATATGCATACATTGTACCATTTTTAGCCGATTGATGTCAATGGGTTGGATTTTAAAATGCAGGTTATTTCGTTTAAAAAAAAGACTACTGAGGGGCAATCAAATAACTATGTATAAATATATCAGGGGTCAGTACAGAGATCTTTCCCATTATCTATTTATACCCAGGACTGTGACAAGGGGACATCTTCTACATCTGGAGGAAAGAAGGTGTCTACACCATTATAGAAGGGGGTTCTTTACTGTAAGAGCAGTGAGTCTATGGAACTCTCTGCCTGAGGTGGTGGTAATGGTGTACGCACTAATTGAGTTCAAGAGGAGCCTGGATGCATTTCTGGAGTATAATAATATTGCAAGTTATAGTTACTAGATTTTTGGAGAAGGGTCATTGGTCCAGGAGTTGTTCTGACTGCCAAATTTGGAGTTTCCCTTAGGCTTCATGCACACGGACAAGAATAGGACAGGTTATATTTTTTTTGCTGACCACGGAATGGAGCAACGGATGCGGACAGCACACGGAGTGCTGTCCGCATCTTTTGCGGCCCTATTGAAGTGAATAGGTCCACATCCAAGCCGCAAAAGCTGCGGCTAGGATGCGGACCAAAACAACAGTCGTGTGCATGAGGCCTTAAGATGAGGAAAATTAGCTTCTACCTCATGAGAATTTTTTGCCTTCCTCTGGATCAATGTTGCAGGATATTAGGCTAGGGCGGATGGCCATATATCTTTTTTCAGCCTTACAAACTATGTTACTATGTTACTATACTTCTCATGTGTGTATTTGTTCTGTTCTTTATCATCCATGTTTCTGCAACATTACAAAAACAGCAAAAAAAAATTGTTAATGAAAAAACAAAACAGCTTGGAACATGATATAGAGTAAAAAAAAAAATACAATATGGAAATAAAAATTGAATAAATTGTGAATAAAATTGGACTAAAATTATTCCAAATGTTTTGTCAGCAATTTCCACTCCTACAGAATACCGAAACTGTAAACTGTAGGAGGATATTAACAACCCCATTGCATTTATCATAATATGATTCTTCTTGCAGTTTTCTCTAAAGGAAACTCATCAACAGTATATCCTATATAGTGATCCCTCAAAATACAATGGCCTCAGGATACATTATTTTCAACATACAGTGGTCTTTTCTGACCCATCGTAAGTTAAAACTAGACTCAACATACAATGTCTCAGACTGAGACCCAACCAATCATCGGCACTTCTCTGGTAAAATAGCTGTATTAGATGCTAGTTAGCAGCTATTCCTGACTGTTATAAGTAATGACTTGTTTTATCTGTCTTAAAGGGAACCTGTCATCAACTGCATGATAACCTCAGTGAGGGCAGCATAAAATAGTGACAGAAATGCTGATTTCAGCGGTGTGTCACTCATGAGCTAAAAGTAACTGCTTGATGAGAACCAGCATCTTAATGATTGCAGCCCAGGCCTTGAAAAGAGTCAAATCTACCTGAGAAGAGTCCTGGTTATCCATAATCTCCTGCTCTCCCGCCCACCTGCTGATGATTGGCAGTTCTCTCCTAGAGAGAAAGGGAGAAAACTAGGTAGAAGACTGTCAGTCATCAGCAGAAGAGCAGGACTTCATGAATAACCAGGACTCTTCTCAGGTGGTCGTGACTCTTTTCCAGGCCTAGTCTGCAATGATTGTGATGTTGGTTCTCAGCAACCACTTACTTTTAACTTTTAAATGACAGACCGCTGAAATCAACTCACCTGTCGCTACTTTATTCTGCCTTTAGTATGGGCAGCATAAAGTTGAAGACAGGTTCCCTTTAATTATCTGCTTATTTTTCTTAAATCTTCATGTTCTCTTATCTTGGATGGCATTTTGTTGCTTTGGAACCAATTACTCAAGTTATAATGGTTTCAACATTCAATGGTCGATCTGGAACTAATTAATCTTGAGGGACACTGTATATATTATAGGCTATCTGTTCGATGGATTATTAAGGTCCATACACATATAATGTGGCACCCATATTTGGCTATGGGACAACATTGTCTGTGTGTCTGTGTATTTCTATAGGGAGGGACATACAGGTTTTCTTTCTCATAGATTCTTAGAGAATCAGCAACCCCCAAAATAAATAAATAAATGTGGCTTGCTTCAGTGCATACAATGTTATGGAGATAGTCTTCCCTAGAAGCATAGCTTACCAAGGAGAATATGGTGCTAAATGGAGGCACCATTTTGCAGCACACCTATAGGGACAGCATTTCTTATGGCAAAGTGGGTCTATAGACTCCTATAAAGTCCCTTTCCATGTAACTGCCAATCCATTACCCAGGATAGCTCAAAATTACAATATCAAAACAATAGAAACCAGGGCCTTTATTTATCCCCATACAAAATGTTTTATTTAATGTTAACAAAAAACAGATATGAATACAAATGACTTCCCAATCCAATATCAAATGCAAATGCCAGTCGATCCCAACAATAAGGTGCACATAATCCAAAGTCAATCCATACTGCCATAAATAATACAACTAGGGATGAGCGAATCGACTTCGGATGAAACATCCGAAGTCGATTCGCATTAAAACTTTGTTTTAATACTGTATGGAGCAGGAGCTCCGTACAGTATTAGAATGTATTGGCTCTGAGAGACTTCGCACAATAACTTCATAAATTAATTTGTACTGTAAAAAAACATTTCCCGAACTCGGGTTCGGTTCTAAGTGCTACGTTGGAACTGAACCCGAGTTCGGGAAATGATTTTTATAGTACAACTTAATTTATGAAGTCATTGTCCGAAGTCTCGCAAGACTTCGTGAAGCAATAACTTCGGCTCATCGGAGCCAATACATTCTAATACTGTACGGAGCTCCTGCTCCGTACAGTATTCGTACAGTATTAGAACGAAGTTTTATGCAAATAGACTTCAGATGTTTCATCCGAAGTCGATTCACTCATCCCTAAATACAATCTACAATGAAGTACACTTTCACTTTAAATAATAAAAAATAACCGTTCAGGGAGTGTGGTGTATGAATTATGTCGCTATAATGCTCACAGTGTCAGTAACAAGCATACTACATCTATACGTCCTTGTAACACCATAATTACTAAATGGGAACCGTGAAAAACTTCTAATGCCATACCGTTGTCACTTCATCAGGAGGGAGGAGTATCCAGACGAAGCGATATACGTGAAACGTGGTTCGAAGTGTGCCACAATCTTAACGATAAGTGGGCTTATTTATCACTAGTTATTTTCACCACATTAGAAAGTGTTGCACTCTTCCCATTTAGTATTTATGGTGTTAGAAGATGTGCAGATGTAGTATGCTTGTTACTGACACTCTGAGCATTATAGCGGCATAATTCATATGCCACAGTCTCTGCATGGTTTCTTTTGATTATTTAAAGTGACAGTGTACTTCATTGTAGGTTGCATTATTTATGGCAATATGGATTGACTTTGGATTATGTGCACCTTATTATTGGGATTCACTGCCATTTATATTCGATATTGGATCCCAAAGTCATTTATATTCATATTTGGTTTTAGTTAACATTAAAGTATTTTTAATGTGCATGTATAAATATATACGGAGTCAATGCATGGACCATAAAAAGCCTAGCCAAACAAGACTTTATGTAATCTCTGCTGCTCTACTATAAAAAGCATTTTCCATTTCTTTAAATAATAGTTATTAGACATCATTCTAAACACTGCTGAAACTGAGAGGGCGATTCCACATTCACAATTCCCACCTCAGACATTCTTAACATAGTTTTTGAGAAATGGTTGAGGTACTTACAGAGCAGCGCTGGGAGAGCACATACTAAAAAATGATAAAATGGTTTGTAATAGGCACGATGTCTTTCCTAAAGCACTTGAAGAAGGAGAAGAAACAATGATCCTGGTTATGACTCAATGCACAAATGTGTAATTTGCTGTCACTACTAGTATCCTTTCCTTGACAAGATAATTTCAGCTTAAAGATTATTGAAACATTTAATCAGTGAAAGATCTAATAACTACTTCATGTGTCGCCCCATCTGTATTTCTCCCAATGCCTTTATTCTCTTCTAACCCAAAGTATAAAAAATAAATTTGCACTTAGTACTTCTCTAGAAATCACCACACTTTACAAATTCTCTCTTTAATGTTTATTTTAAAATTAGTTTTTTCCCCCTGAAAGTTATATTGAAGCTTCTTAATGATTTATAATGGACATTCATTTTACAGTTGATGTATGGAATTAATCTACAGAAAAAGTTGAGTTAGGCTACATTCACATCTGTTCTGTCATTTCCATTTGGCTGTTCCACTGAAGAAATAGAAAAATGAAAACAACTGCAGGACTGGATCTGTCACCAATGGCACCTGACAGATCCTACTGACTATAAAGGGGTTTCCTTTGGGTATCAGTTATGGTGTCCATCATTTTGTTGGAGCAAATAATGCTGCATGCAGTGGTATTTTATCCATGCATTTTGTACAGAATCTGAATGGCAGATTGTAACACAGCCTTAGGCTTTATTCACGCTTTGTTTCTGAAGTTCATTGTATGCACTAAGAGAGAGTATGATGTAACTGTCAAAAGTATCCATAGGCCGCCATCTACCTGGTGTATACCGACGTGGCATGTGCCATGTCGGTATAAGCTGGCATAGTTGTTTTCTTTTTTCGCATTGGGTCCCTTATGTTACCATATGTTTATACAGTAGCATACATTCATATGTTGCAGCCTTCCATTGGAGGTATACATTGGGTAATCCAAAAATACCATGAACGGAATGCCCAAACCAAGAGATAATAGAGCTGTATTAGTCCTGGATATAACCTGTATTATAATCCAAAACTGTATTAGCAATTCAGAGATGAATTCTCCCAGCATTCCTTTCTGGTTCAATGTGTTTGCTCTGCTGATTTTATTTTTGTGAGGTACAGTCTATATACAATGCAATTGGAAAGTCTTCAGATCCTTTCACTTTTTTCACATTTTGCTATGTTGCAACTTTCTCCTAAAATTTTTAAAAAATCCAGTTTTTGCCCATCAATCTGCACTAAATACTCCATAATGACAAGGTGACAAAAGAATGTTCGAAATCTTTGCTAATTTATTGAAAAGAAAACACAAAAATATTGCATTGACATAAGTATTCAGACCTTTTACTCAGTACTTAGTTGAAGCACCTTTGGCAGAGATTACAGCCTCCAGTCTTTTTAGGTATGATGCCACAAGGTTTGGTTTGGATATGGAGATTTTCTATCATTCTTCTCTGCAGATCCTCCAAGCTCAGATGTCCCTCAGAGATGTACAATTTGGTTCTAGTCAGGACCCTGACTGGGCCTGTCACAATAGGGACTAGTGTTGGACGCGAATATTTGAATCGCGAATTTTAATCGTGAATATCGCCACTTCGAGAATTTGCAAAGATTTAGAATATAGTTCTATATATTCGTATTCTCAAATATTCTAGATTTTTTTTTTCATCAGTAACCTCCCTTCTTGCTTGTGGGCCAATGAGAAGGCTGCAATGTCTTTGTCTGAGCTTAGCAACACCCCTAGCAACCAATAGTAAAGTTGCCTACCCCTTACTACGGTATATAAGAACCTCCCCAGCAGCCATTTTCTGTAGTTTTATGGAGTTCTGAGAGAGACAGCAGTGTCATTGCTGTGTTCTTTGCTTTACAGTTTAATTACATTAGATAGTTAGTTAGTTAGTTACCTTATATATATATATATATACAGTACAGACCAAAAGTTTGGACACACCTTCTCATTCAATGAGTTTTCTTTATTTTCATGACTATGAAAATTGTGGATTCACACTGAAGGCATCAAAACTATGAATTAACACATGTGGAATTATATACATAACAAACAAGTGTGAACCAACTGAAAATATGTCATATTCTAGGTTCTTCAAAGTAGCCACCTTTTGCTTTGATTACTGCTTTGCACACTCTTGGCATTCTCTTGATGAGCTTCAAGAGGTAGTCCCCTGAAATGGTTTTCACTTCACAGGTGTGCCCTGTCAGGTTTAATAAGTGGGATTTCTTGCCTTATAAATGGGGTTGGGACCATCAGTTGCGTTGAGGAGAAGTCAGGTGGATAGACAGCAGATAGTCCTACTGAATAGACTGTTAGAATTTGTATTATGGCAAGAAAAAAACAGCTAAGTAAAGAAAAACGAGTGGCCATCATTACTTTAAGAAATGAAGGTCGGTCAGTCAGCCAAAAAATTGGGGAAACTTTGAAAGTAAGGGCTATTTGACCATGAAGGAGAGTGATGGGGTTTTGCGCCAGATGACCTGGCCTCCACAGTCACTGGACCTGAACCCAATCGAGATGGTTTGGGGTGAGCTGGACCGCAGAGTGAAGGCAAAAGGGCCAACAAGTGCTAAGCATCTCTGGGAACTCCTTCAAGACTGTTGGAAGACCATTTCAGGGGACTACCTCTTGAAGCTCATCAAGAGAATGCCAAGAGTGTGCAAAGCAGTAATCAAAGCAAAAGGTGGCTACTTTGAAGAACCTAGAATATGACATATTTTCAGTTGTTTCACACTTGTTTGTTATGTATATAATTCCACATGTGTTAATTCATAGTTTTGATGCCTTCATAGTCATGAAAATAAAGAAAACTCTTTAAATGAGAAGGTGTGTCCAAACTTTTGGTCTGTACTGTATATATATATATATATATATATATATATATTTTACAGATAGTTAGTGGGAGATAGTCAGTGTAGGTTAGATTGTGATATAGTGTAGCTGATAGGCTCCAGTGCAGGGTGTTAGGTAGTGTGATAGGTTCTGCTGTCCATACATACATGTTACAGATATAGTGCTGTGTTGTTACAAGTTTTACAACAATACTTAGTGCAGCAATCAGTAATATGTAGTCAGACTTGCTAAAATGTGAAGTTGCACATATTGCGCTAAAATTTTCGCATCATTAATTGCTGATTTGCGCAATCGTGAATATATTGGAGCACTTTATCTGCGTATAAAGCTATTGTAATGTTCTGCCATGCCAACCATTTTCTCCAGTCTCAGGAAACTTCTAGCAGCTTGAAAAATGTAGCAACAGTGACCCACGCCTGTTTCGAGTGCGCAATACGCGCATATTAAATTGCCGATTTTCGCAATCAAGAAAATAATCGCGAATTCTATATGATGAATTTTCCCCAATTATTTCGTGAAATATTGCGAATTCGAATATTGCCCCTGCTGCTCATCACTAATAGGGACCAGTGATCCCTAAACTTCTGCCTAGCGCTGTCCCCACCTATTTGCACAATCCACCCTAAACGGCTGCCCACAACTGGATGGCAGCCCCTACTAAATAAGTGCGGGGTCCAAATCAGGGAAGGGAGTTCAGGGAAACAAATAATAAACAGCTAGTGACAGAACAGCACAGAAATCAGACAACAAAGAACAGAAATGTACCAAGCCAAGGTCTATACCAGGGAAGTCCAAATCTAAACAGAAACAGCGAAGCGAAAATAGGGGTAGCCAGGGGCCAAAACCGGGATATCTCATCAAGTCCAAAGGGTCAGGCAGAAGGCGGAGTCAGGGTACAAATTTGAGGTCCGGTATACAGAAGTCAGTATTGCAGTAAATGCGACCTGTGACGTTAACACGCCTGTGCAAAGTTCCTTTCCGACCATATCTACTTCCGGATTGTCAGAGGCTGCAGACGAAAGCGACTCACACAACCTATGAAAACCATAGTTGCAGAAAAAATAAGTATTAAGGTGGGAATTAATATGGTTATTGATTACGTACTTTGGAAGCACAATATAAGCCACCCAGTCAGATTGATTATCTGAAATGTAGCACCTCAAATACTGTTCTAGGGATTGATTCAAATGCTCAGTTTGCCCATTAGTCTCGAGGTGAAAGTCTGGCTTTGTTCACATTGCACTAGTTGTCCTGCTAGGCGTTTGTGTGGAAGCCTGTCTGTGAGCTGGATTACATCACCTTCAGACCTTGTTCACACCATAGTTAGCGTAGTGGTAGGACCCTTTGCCATGCTGAGTGACCGTGACGTGGTGCATGAAGGGCTCCGATATTTTCCTGACAGGAATATATTGGCGAAAGTCTCAGCTTTTAATATCTGCATTTATGACTAGCTAGTATAGTCAGTGGCATATCCGTTTGGTGCATTTTTTCTGTGATTTATATTCTTAGTTTCTGGCCTAAAAGTGATAAAATTTAAACGTGTGAAAAATAGTGCCCATCTGAGCTTTCTAGGATTTAACCAACTCCAAGAACGTTATATTTTTGTGGTCAGTAATCAGTTACCTGATGTTGAGCTCCCTCCAAAAAGTAATGCATTTCTTTATAGGTCCACTTAATTGCAAGGAGCTCACAATAATCCACATCATAAAATTTGCGGGGGGAAAAAGCACAAGGACTAAGCTGGATAAGTGAAGAGGTCTGGTTGAACCAAAACAGGGGCCTCAATAAAAAAAAAAGGGATTCAAATGCCTCAATGGCTTCTGGCCGCCAAAGGACTAAATCTGTCCCTTTCCTAGTCATGTCCGTAATCCGTTTGGCAAACGCAGATTTTTTTTTTAGTAGACTTGCGATAATAGTTCGCAAATCCCCCAAAACACTGTAACATTTTTAGGGAAGAGGGTCTAACCTAATTTATAATAGTCTGTACCTTGGTGGAATCTATTTTAAAAGCCGGAGGGGTGAGGATGTACCCCAAAAAAGATACCTCTTGAATTCCAGAGAGACACTTCTCTCCTTTTACATACAGATAGTTTTCACAGAGAATTTGTAGGACTGTTCTAACATGGTTCACATGGGATTGCCAGTCTGGAGAGTAAACTAGTATATCATTCAAATACACTATTAAAAATGTCCCAATAAATTCCCTGAAGATGTCATTCACCAGATTTTGAAACACTGTAGGAGCATTGCTCAACCCAAATAACATTACTAGATACTTGAAGTTACCCTCAGAGGTGTTAAATGCTGTCTTCCATTCATCCCCCTCTTTATTACAAATCATGTTATACCATCCAGAAGTTGATTGAATAGATCTGGAATCAATGGCAATGGCTATTGATTTTTTACCGTGATCTTACGCGATTCCCTATAATTGATACACGATTTCAGATCCCCCTCTTTCTTACTAATAAAGAAAAACCTTGCTCCCATAAGGGATACTGATGGTCTGATATGTCCTTTTTTTCAAGCTTTCCTGTATATACTCTCTCATGGACTGACATTCAGGGCCAGACAGGTGATAAATTCGCCTTGTAGGATACCTAGACCCAGGTATCAAATCAATAGCACGATCATAGGGTTTGTGTGCTGGGAGAGAGTCTGAGCCACTCCTGGCAAAGACATCAGCTAAATCCCGAATGGGAGGTGTTCAACCTTTAACGTGAGACAAGCTTGGAACATAGAAAGACAAGTAACAACACAACTGGTTCCCCATTTCTCCAGTTCACAGGAGGTCACTGGATTGTGCTGCTGGAGACAAGGTTACAGTAGAATAACGGTGGCAAGTACATTTTTCATTACAGATAACGAGCAAATCTCATTGTGTATTACACAAATGGTTATGGAAATCCTAGGTGTACTGTACAGAATTCCACCAAACCTCAAACCAAGGGAGTGGAATTTACCACTGTGACATGTATGGATGTAGTAGAGTTAACACTCCTGTTTTATGAGATTTCTGAGTTGTGTTATCTAATCTAAGCAAACACCTTCAATTGCTTTTCAATGGCTTTTGTCTCAAGATAACGCGATGAGTTAAGAAATTTGAGTTAAGAGCTGGAGTGCTAAGGCTACTTTCACACCTGCGTTCAGGTGTCCGCTCGTGAGCTCCGTTTGAAGGAGCTCACGAGCGGTCCCGAACGCAGCCGTCCAGCCCTGATGCATTCTCAATGGAGGCGGATCCACTGAGAATGCATCCGCCTGCCAGTGCTCAGCCTCCGCTCCGCTCAGTGAGCGGACACCTGAACGCTGCTTGCATCGTTCGGGTGCCCGCCTGGCCGTGCGGAGGCGAACGGATCCGTCCAGACTTATAATGGAAGTCAATGGGGACGGATCCGTTTGAAGATGACACAGTATGGCTCAATTTTCAAACGGATCCGTCCCCCATTGACTTTCAATGTAAAGTCAAAACGGATCCGTTTGCATCATCATGACCAAAAAAAAAAATTTTTTTTTTTTTTGTTCATGGTTATGCAAACGGATCCGTTCTGAACGGATGCAAGCGTTTGCATTATAGGAGCGGATCCGTCTGTGCAGATACCAGACGGATCCGCTCCTAACGCAAGTGTGAAAGTAGCCTAACCCTGCTACATCTGTATGGGTTCTGAGAAAGTACACAAGGGAATACCCAATTACAAGGCAAAATCATAATCAATAAAATTAGCAGCGGGACCGGAATCCACTAATGCAACCTTTTGGACAATGTATATGAAACGCATACAGGTAGCAAGACTTTCTTTGAAACCGTAGGGAATACCTGACCACCTAAGTGGTTGTTCCTTGTTCAGTGGAGCAGTATTTTTTTTGTACCCTTCTCCAGAACTTTGCCTCCACACAATGCTATCTTTGAGGTCTACAGTTTTTTCCTCCACTTAGCTTTGCCTTTGCTTTGATATGCATTTTCAGCTATGAGACCTTATATAGATAGGGGTGTGTCCAAATTATGGCCAATCAACTGAACTTACCACAGGTGTACTTTAGTGAAGGTGTAGAAACATCTCAAAGATGAACAAGAGAAATAGGAGGCCCCCAAAACTAAATGTCAAGTGTCATAGCAAAGGGTCTGAATACTTATAGTTGCAAGTATTTCTAAAATTCTGTTTTCACTTTCTCATTATACGGAATTGAGTGCAGGTAGATGGGGAAAACTTGAATTTTGTTTGATTTTAGCAAAATGTGAAAAAAGTAAAAGGGTTTGAAGACTTTTCATAAGCATTGTACCAGGCATTGTATAGTAATTAAATACTGGAAAAACTGTTACTGAGCCTTTATATAATAATAGAAATTATCTTTATTTATATGGTGCCACCATATTCCAGAGCGCTTTACAATTATGTACAAATCAAAAGACATCACAAAATTGCAGGGTAATAAACGAATAAAACACTAGGAGTGAGGGCTCTACTCACAAGAGCTTACAATATACATCATATCTGTATATGGCTTAGACATTGAAGGCATTTTTCCTGTACACTGGTATAGCTTCTGTTATAATGTAACTAATGAGTATATTTTAAAAACATTTTTTCAGTGGTTTGAACTGGAGCTGGGGATGGGCATCTGCTGGGAGCAGCATTTTAGCTGAATTTGGAACCTTGCACTTAGAATTTTTGAAGCTGAGTGAATTATCTGGAGACCCAGTATTTATTGAGAAGGTAAAACTGCCACAATTTCATATTTTGTAAAGAAATGTGTCTGAGATCATAAACTTTATCGTTACCACAAAAGACCCTGCCATGCCCAGGTTTGACATTAATGAAAGGTTCAATGGCCCGAGACCATCTAATAAAACGTAACATTTATTCTTGACTCTTAAAATAAACTACCCAAAACAACACAATGATTAAAAGTTGAAAATGACCCTTTGTTTATATCAAGTAATTATAGTATTTCTCTAGTTCTCAGTATTAACTGTGAGCCTATATCACTGATAATGATTTATCTAGGGAGATTCAATAAGATATTGATTTCATATCCCTTATAATCTCCTATACTGCAGCCATGTCAATTATTTATTGTATACACTCTGCTGTCATATGTGCGTTTATTGCAGCTTTGACTCTCAGCGTATCATTTGCTGCAGTATACTTAATGGGTAATTATATCAATATAGTGAATAATTCAGTACTCCTATGTATGTTTTCTGGTGTATGTTATCACTCCTTCCTTTTATAGTAGTACCATCACTGAGTGTCTGATTACGGTCACTATACCTCCCTAGCTGTAATATATTTCGCATAAGCACTTAGACTAAGGTGCCTGCAGTAACACCATGTCGCTGCGCTATTAAACACAAGGTCAGAATCTAATTGAAAAACATTGAACACATCGCTCTGCCTACATGTGTCACCACTAAACGTGGCGTCCTCAGGGGTAATGGAGCAATAGCAAACACGAGCATTGTCAGTTCATTCTATTTATGTCTGTTGGGCGGGTTTGCCTCTTCCCTTATCCAATATTCCTTCATTACTCATTTGATTGCTAGGGGAGAATCCAATGGAAATTGGTATACCTACCTTTCCCGTCAGGATAGGTGGTGACATATTCCTACGCTCATCCATCTGCGCATGACTTCGGTAATAGTTTTCTCCCGCATCGCTTCTCTTCACTGCGCATGTTCTCTTCACTGCGCATGCGGTGGAACTTAGAATATTTCCTCTACTTACAAGTCATCACTGCGCTTGCGTCTAGATGTAGATGTAATTGTATTTATCAATGTTATGATATCATTTCTGATTTATCTATTTTAAACAGTATGGGAAGAGATTATCAATTTATTTTCAATTATAGCTGTGCTATTACCATAATTACGTGATTATTACAGGTTATTACTATATAAGGTACAAATGTAGGATTATATATGGGAGTGGGAATAATAGAATCAAAATGCATTAGTGCTATATAGCTACTAATATGCCTATGTTTTGTTGGCCGTAAAGTAATTGTTGTACCTGTATTAAAATTATATACACCAGAGTATGTTTCTATCCTATATATCTACTACACTATTATGGAAGTTGGTAATAAAGTGTTATAGTGGAGTTTTTTTTTTTTTCTTTAACCAATTTTTGTCTCAGAGATGTAAATGGCAATTATTATGAAATTTATACTTAGGGATAATAGATTAGCATTTAACTTAACCCAGGTATCCTAAGCTTAGATCCTTTAGTTATTACTCTATTAGAATGTATCTAGACATACTATTGTTCAACATCTATATTGTGTCATCTACCAGAAATTATTAATTAAATATCCTATAATTGGCTCTATTAGTCTTTATTTTAAATTTGTCCCAATAATACTAAAATTATAATATCCTGTCATCATGCCATAGATATATATTCCTATATTCCCAATCCCTATAGACTCCCACATTATACAGTTCCACATATTATTGCCCTCCATTATCATTTGGATGATTATTTTAAAAGATCTTATTCGTAATTCCCATAATGTAAGTTCCTATATTTTTAGCACTTATCCTCCAGTTTTCAAATTCTTCCCATACTTTCTTGCCGACGTCCTTTATTTAGTTGGCTTTAGTAGAGGTGAGCTTATTCCTGGTTATAATGGGAGTCACCTTATGATACCAGATGTACAACTCTACATGTATTCCCAAGGAGGTCATAAACTTATTCAGCATCAACATCAGTTGAAATGATTGTGTGCCCTATTTTCATTACATAATTCGAACAGAAAGTGAAAAGAAAATCATTATTAAACACTGTTAATTTATTTCCAATAGGTGAACACCATCAGGAGAATATTGAAAAAAATGGAGAAACCTCATGGATTGTATCCTAATTATTTCAGCCCTGTCAGTGGGAGCTGGGTCCAACGTATGTACAAAAATATAAGCCCAGTTAAAGGGAATCTGTTACCAGTAATCTAATGACACCTTTCACTTAGTGATGTGTTGCTTCAATCTGGAGAGAAATAAAACCATATGCAAATGAGCAGTTAAGTGCACCAAGGAACGGTCCCAAGCCACTCTGTGCACCCTTGCTCCTCCTGCTTCTTCTGCAAGCCCGGCGGGATGACTATGCAGGAACCTCGCCCTATCAAGTAGGAAAGGGAGGGGCTGGCAGAGGAAACAAGAGGAGCAGGGGTGAATAGAGTTTCTTGACCCATCCCTCGGTGCACTTAACTGTTCATTTGCATATAGAAAAGTGCTTTTCTCTAGAATGAAGCAATGGATTGCTAAGTGAAAGATAGCATCACGTTCAGCTGATCTAGCCCTACAAGGCATGTTGCATGTCTCTTAAATGTGCCCCTATATGTGGAAAAGTATTGGAAGATTAGATTATAGATTTACATAGAGGTCAGGTTGTGGACAGCCTTGTGGGTCATTGTTAATATTTTCCCTTTGATTTCAATGTGAATGATCTATGCCAGTTTTTCCCACGTAGCAGTTTTTTTTTCCCAAAAACTGATCTCTCTCTTGAATGATGGTATGAAAGTTAAGTAGAGACCCTTTCCCACCTAAAAATACAGTGTTTCTCAACATTCTTAGAACGAGTACCCACTATTTTAACAAATTACAACAAAATAAAGGTTATATTAGTCAGCCAGATTATGCAGGCTGTTGTCAGGAAGGAAGCGTTCTTTCCTGGCAATCTCCTGCTCGTCAGTGGAGGATACCGCTATTACATGCAGGATCTCCTCCAGAGCATGGGGAGAATCCATCACTAATGCCATCACTCGTACCCATACTGAATCATTGTTTGCCGGCAGCACATTTTTATTACACAGCATGATCTGCTGACGGCAAACAATTATTTTTAAACCTGTTGAAAGATTAGGATTGCCCCATAAACGAGCATTTGCTTATTCATCGGGTAATCAGGGACACTATTATACACGTAGCTCAACGCTAACGAGCGTTCATACGAACCTGTCTAATACACCCTTAATGCCTAGGCTATTACCATACACTGTGCTGCCTATTAAAAGCATAACCTGTAGACAACATAGACATTCTTGTAGAAAGCCTACAGAGAACACAGCGGTGTATTACCTTCTGACCTGTGCCATTGAGAAGAAAGAGGGGAAAAAGGTGTGATCTCCTGGAACACATACATTTGTTCATGTGTTTTTTAGTTTTAATTGCAATAAAAGAAAATAGGAAAATCTAATGAAATGAGCAGAGTAACTCCTTAGTGTACCTGAGCTTTCACAAAAAGTTTGCATAATGGCTGTACAATCATAACTGTTAAGCAAAAAGTTATGTTTGGGCTTCTCTAATGTCTATTCCAGCCATATTATTCATAGCCCCTTTTCCTGTGAACCGTCTTCTGAGTCTCTGTTACCAGACACGGATCTTGCCTGACAACAAGCAGTGGGCTGCAACTTAGGTGGAAGTGAGACCCCTAGGGGCCATGATTTTACAGCTTTTTCTTTTTTTTCAGGTGGATGCAGGCATATTTTTTTAATGAAGTGATTTAGAAATATGTTAGTTACACCATTTTCTATAATATGAAATGAAATAGTAGGAAAGTACTCTTGAAGGACCGACCAATTTTTGGTTTAGAATTTTTGTTTTTTCCTCTATGCCATCCAGTAGCCGCAACTTTTTAAATTTCTCATTCACATATTTTTTTTAATTTAAACCATTTAATTTACCAAAACATGGAAAATGGGAAAACTATTTTTGGGTTCTGTTGGTTGCAATTGAAAAAAATAAAACACAATTCTACAATTTTTTGGGGGGTTGTTTTTACGGTTCACTGTGCACTTTACAGTGACCTTATTCTACTGGTCAGTACGATTACAGAAATAACAAATTTATGAAGTTTTTATTAGGTTTTACTGCTTATACAAAAACAAAAAACAAAAACCTTTGGAAAAATAAAACATTTTACTGCATCACCATATTCTGACACCCATAACTTTAATATCTCCGTCTACAGAGGGCTTGTTTTTTTGCAGGGTGAGCTGTAGTTTTTATTGGTAAGGGTTTTGGGGTACATTTGACCTTTTGATCACTTTTTATTACATTTTTTGAGAGGGACAAGGAGACCAAAAACTGGTGAATCGCTCCAAACATCGTCTGCTCGCTAATGCTGTATACAGTCAGGTCCATAAATATTGGGACAACGACACAATGCTAACATTTTTGGCTCTATACACCACCACAATGGATTTGAAATGAAACAAACTAGATGTGCTTTAACTGCAGACTGTCAGCTTTAATTTGAGGGTATTTACATCCAAATCAGGTGAACGGTGTAGGAATTACAACAGTTTGCATATGTGCCTCCCACTTGTTAAGAAACCAAAAGTAATGGGACAATTGGCTTCTCAGCTGTTCCATGGCCAGGTGTGTGTTATTCCCTCATTATCCCAATTACAATGAGCAGATAAAAGGTCCACAGTTCATTTCAAGTGTGCTATTTGCATTTGGAATCTGTTGCTGTCAACTCTCAAGATGAGATCCAAAGAGCTGTCACTATCAGTGAAGCAAGCCATCATTAGGCTGAAAAAACACAACAAACCCATCAGAGAGATAGCAAAAACATTAACACTGTGGTGGATGACCAAAGAATTCTTTCCCTGGTGAAGAAAACACCCTTCACAACAGTTGGCCAGATTAAGAACACTATCCAGGAGGTAGGTGTATGCGAGTCAAAGTCAACAATCAAGAGAAGACTTTACCCCGAGTGAATACAGAGGGTTCACGAAACGCCTGACCCAAGAGAGAGTCACAAGAACCACCCTATCAATGCACATCCAATGATAAGTCAATTATAAAATATATGAAGTTTATTAGACACACCAACAAACACACATTTAAAATTGTATACAAAATAGACAAAGTGTCGGTATACAAAAGAATATATGTAACTGACACACACAGAATCCACTGAGCGTCCACTAAATGGGGACATACAATGTAAACCAGCTATATATGAAATATACCTGTGAACAGCATGAAGAAAATGTAAAATAAGGTGAGGTCATTAATGAGTAGAAACAGACCAAGATTAAATGGGAGAGTGAGGTCTGGCCGATCTCAGAAGAGCAGTGGAAGTCGCTCTTAGCGCTCACTCCGCAATTGTCAGTTTGTGAGGGGCAGCGTATGTCCCAGCTGTTTTTAATACACCGGGTGTATAGGACTCCAGAGTTTTTATGCCGGATAGGTGTTCGGGAAGATGCGGATTGTCCTAGATGTGGCATGAGCCCTGCATCCTTGTTACACATGTTCTGGGATTGTGCGGAGCTCCGGAACTTCTGGACCGCGGTTCTGGCGTCAATAAAAGACACATTTAATATCATGGTTCCGCCTGGACCGAGAACATATATAATCAAGATATTAGACATCAAAAATCGCCATCACCGTCTGGGAGTACAGCGTCTGCTATTTCAAGCTAGGAAACTATTAGACCTCAATCTCCGACTAGGGGTGAATTCCTCAATAGGATGTCAGATATAATACAGCAAACACAGCAGTATATCAAAGGCCTGAAATAGGGAGGTCACATGACCAGCAGTGAGAGGCAGATGGAACGTAAAGTGCGTTCCACCGACTCAATCACTGCTATTTAATGTACATGAATAAAACAAACAAATATATAAATCCAGAAGGCACTCCTAGTTATAAATCGCGTGCATAAATTACAGACGTAGTCCGAAGTGGGGACGGAAACGCCTCTATGGTTAACATAAAGACAGAGGGTTCACCACAAGATGTAAACCATTGGTGAGCCTCAAAAACAGGAAGGCCAGATTAGAGTTTGCCAGACGACATCTAAAAAAGCCTTCACAGTTCTGGAACAACATCCTATGGACAGATGAGACCAAGATCAACTTGTACCAGAATGATGGGAAGAGAAGAGTATGGAGAAGGAAAGGAACTGCTCATGATCCTAAGCAGGGCCGGGCCGACACAGAGGCTGGGGAGGCTCCAGCCTCAGGGCGCAGGCCATCTCCCCAGCCTCTGGGCGGCAGCAGGCCACTGACCACGTCGCTGCTGCTGCCGCGCCTGCCGCGCTGGAGGACGGAGGGAGTAGTGAGCACTTGGCACTGACTGACGTGCTCCCTCCCCGCTCCGCCTCATGGCTCGGCCGCTCCCCTGCTCTGGTCTCTGCTCAGTCGCTTGCCTGACTGGCTGCGTACAGCGCACACTTTGACCTGACGCGCTGTACGCAGTCAGGTCACATGTGCGCCCTCTGGAGACCAGGAGCAGCGCGGGCAGCAGCACAGCACTGTGTCACGACCCAGCGGCCAGGCCCCAGCAGGTATAGAGCGTGAGAGTCTGACCTGAAGTGAAGTAAGATAGTTCTTAAATAAAGATAATATTCTTTTCCGTCTGATCTGAGGTCTGATGGGGTTCTGGATGGGGTAAAATTACAAGGAACGGGGGGGGGGGGGGGGTTGGGCGGGTTGGGGTGGATGTCTGATTAATAACAAACATACATATCTAAATGGCGGGGGGGGGCGCACTTGGGCAGCTCAGCCTCTGTTGGTGGTGGACCTTGTCCTAGCCCTGATCCTAAGCATACCACCCAGGGCCGTCTTTACCAAGGGGCAAAAGGGCCAGCTGCCCCGGGCCCAGTTGCTCCTGGGGGGCCCAAGGCAGCTGCCTCTTGAGCCCTGCTAGCTACTGCCCCGGGTGTCAAGCTGTCAGCTACACAGGGGGTGCTGCCATGCCTGCCTGCACTGAGTCCAGGCATCATGATCGTACTGTGTTAAAGTTGTGATCAGGACCTTAATGACATCATCACCATGTGACCAGTAACCTAGCAATTACTGGTCACATGGCTATGAGGTCATCACAGGTCCTACCAGGAGTGTTGGAGCTTTTTTGTGTGAAGATTACATCAGAAAAAGGTGACAGGGGCTGTTATGTTAATATACTGTAAACTACTGTATAGTGGTGGGCTGTATACTGTGTGGGGCCTGTATACTGTGGGGGGCTGTATACTGTGTGGGAGCTGTATACTGTGTGGTGGGCTGTATACTGTGTGGTGGGCTGTATACTGTGTGGGAGCCTGTATACTGTGGGGGGGGGCTGTATACTGTGTGGTGGGCTGTATACTGTGTGGTGGGCTGTATACTGTGGGGGGGGGCTGTATACTGTGTGGTGGGCTGTATACTGTGTGGGGGCCTGTATACTGTGGGGGGGCTGTATACTGTGGGGGGGCTGTATACTGTGGGGGGCTGTATACTGTGTGGGACTGTATACTGTGTGGGGGCCTGTATACTGTGGGGGGGCTGTATACTGTGTGGTGGGCTGTATACTGTGTGGTGGGCTGTATACTGTGGGGGGGCTGTATACTGTGGGGGGGGGCTGTATACTGTATGGTGGGCTGTATACTGTGGGGGGGCTGTATACTGTGGGGGGCTGTATACTGTGTGGGACTGTATACTGTGTGGGGGCCTGTATACTGTGGGGGGCTGTATACTGTGTGGTGGGCTGTATACTGTGTGGGGGCCTGTATACTGTGGGGGGGCTGTATATTGTGGGGGGGCTGTATATTGTGTGGTGGGCTGTATATTGTGTGGTGGGCTGTATATTGTGTGGTGGGCTGTATACTGTGTGGAGGGCTGTATACTGTGGGGGGCCTGTATACTGTGGGGAGCCTGTATAGTGTGGGGGGCTGTATACTGTGGGGGCTGTATACTGTGTGGGGGCCTGTGTACTGTGTGGGGGTCTGTATACTGTATACTGTGGGTGCGGTATAGTGTGGAGTGCTATACTGCTGTACTGTATAGTGTGGGGGGCTGTATCGTGTATAGTTTGGGGTGCTGTATACAGTGAGGTGTTGTATACTGTGAGGTGCTGTATACTGTGGGCTACTATACTGCTCTACTATATACTGTGGGGTACTGTATAGTGTGGGGTGCTATACTGCTCTACTATATACTGGCGTGATTGCCTAAGGTGTGGGAAGGTGGGATCCAAGTAAATTTTTGCCCAGGGTCCAATCAATATTAAAGACGGCCCTGATACCACCTCATCAGTGAAGCATGGTGGTGGTGGTGTCATGGCATGGGCATGTATGGCTACCAATGGAACTGGTTCTCTTGTATTTATTGATGATGTGACTGCTGACAAAAGCAGCAGGATGAATTCTGAAGTGTTTTGGGCAATATTATCTGCTCATATTCAGCCAAATGCTTCAGAACTCATTGGACGGCGCTTCACAGTGCCGATGGACAAAGCATATTGCAAAAACAACCAAAGAGTTCTTTAAAGGAAAGAAGTGGAATTTTATGCAATGGCCAAGTCAATCACCTGACCTGAATCCGATTGAGCATGCATTTCACTTGCTGAAGAAAAAACTAAAAGGAAAATGCCCCAAGAACAAGCAGGAACTAAAGACAGTTGCAGTAGAGACCTGGCAGAGCATCACCAGGGATGAAACCCAGCGTCTGGTGATGTCTATGCGTTCCAGACTTCAGGAAGTATTAAAAAGTGAAAGTTTGATTTATGATTAGTATTCTGTCCCATTACTTTTGGTTCCTTAACAAGTGGGAGGCACATATGCAAACTGTTGTAATTCCTACACCGTTCACCTGATTTGGATGTAAATACCCTCAAATTAAAGCTGACAGTCTGCAGTTAAAGCACATCTTGTTTGTTTCATTTCAAATCCATTGTGGTGGTGTATAGAGCCAAAAATCGTAGAATTGTGCCAATGTCCCAATATTTATGGACCTGACTGTATGTATGGCATTATGCATTAAGGGTTTAAGAAATAAATTCTTATTGTTTTTTAAATTTTCTATGTTTAGTCTTTCTTTCATTGGATACTCTTGAGAACTCATCAAGAATGACAGCAATGCCTAACTAGTGCCAGTCATATGCATAAGATAGCTGTCAGTCAAGAGCTACAATTCCCTCATACACATGGCTGCTCAGCTCATATGAGTAAAGCTTGTTTTCCTAGTAGGAAGACAAGGACGAAACCGCAGTCAGACTTCTCTGGTAGCGGCTTATCTCCCCGAGAACCAAATGTCCAGATAGTTGAAATCTGACTTGCTTGATCCTTATCTCCCATGACATCTGTTGGGGGAGAGTCAGAAGGCCCCATACACATTAGATAGTCTACCAGTCAGCTGGGTTTAGCTGAGGCACACATAAATGTGTATGACCAGCCTAATGTATTTTGTCACTAGCTCCATGATGTTTGTCACATTAAGGACAGATATGAGTTTGTGTATTTTGGCCAAATATTAACTAATTTTATCACTTTTGAAAGATGCCATTTGGCCTTGTGACTTCGGTGTCATTATTGTGAGGTAAAGTGCCACACATCCAACCTGATCTAAAAGGCTACTACATGTAACTGTGTGAATTGCACCTAATAGAACCCTGTCTGTGAGCAGGGATATGGCCAAGCGTGTTGTACATGTTGCACATAATGAGAAATAAATGAGAAATCAGCACATAACTTGACAGCATTTCGGCAACAAATTCTTCATCAAAATCTGCTGCAGAATTTTAAGACACGTTGAAGATTTTCCACTGCCCCCAAATCTAGCTGTACCTGAAACATTCCCCCTCCTCAATGATAGACGTATGAGGGGCAGGTCATCTGTATTTTCTACCTAGTCTAATCCCTAGCATACAATATTGTGGTTTGTCTGCATACTGCTGGGAAATGGTGTTTTCACCTGCCCTTGTATCAGTATTTGCTTTCTCTGATGGAAGTGCCTATAATACCATGCTAGCTGAATGTATAAAGCCTGTAAACCCAAATTCATGTATCCTGCCAGTGTAATGTATGAAATGCAATTTTAGCATCTATAATTAGTAGTTTTTCTAAGCAACAAAATTTGGAAAAGATTGAGCCTACTTGTAATACTGATGGTTTGTAATCCAAAGGCAAGCACATAATATTTTGATGCATGTAAACTTCCAATTTATGCCAAAATTAAGCTCATGCACAAAAGTCTAGGCTTGTACAGGCTAACCCTCGAATTCAAATTGCAACCAAGATATGTTACACTCATAGATGTCACACTATATGACAGCAGCACAACAAAATGAGTTTATTCAATTAAAGCAAATCATAAATGACCCCTATTCCCGTGGGTGTTTTCCATAGCAATCCAACTTGTCGCAATTTTCCATGCTGCACTCTTCACAGATCTGACAAGCCCAAGGTTATATGGTTTGCAATGCATCTATTCTTCTATGGAGCGGGCGTTCCTTCCAGTCAATTGCCTGCTTGTCAGTAAAGGGAAAAGCTTTTATTACATGCAGTGATCCCCTCCACTGTATGGGGCTGAGCAATCGCTAATGCCATCACTAGTCCCAGTACAGATTCATTGTTTCTGGTCGGCAGAGTGCTGATTAAGACACCCTGATCTGCTGACCCACAAACGATGATTTAGGTGTCCGCATGAAAAATTGTTTCAGGTGAGCAGCAGCACCTTTATATGGGCAGGTTATTGCGAATGAACGTTCGTATGGAGGCTTGTCCCCGATAAGCTGCCCGACAGTTGTATGATGTAAAAGGGTCTAAAGGTCCCTTTTCACAGGCTGAGAATCCAACAAATATTTAGCTAGTCCGTCGGGTAATCGGTGACACCTTTACACCGCCAGATAATCGCTAATGATGAGCTTTCCTATAAACGCTTGTTAGTGATTATCTGGCGGTGTAAAGGTGTCAGTGATTACCCGACGAACTAGCGAAACGCTAGTTTGTCGGACAATAAGCTTGTTTGTCCAGGCACCTAATTCGTTGTTTGCCGTCAACAGATTGTGCCATCTAAACAACGCTCTGTTGACGGCAAACAATGATTCTGGGGATGAGCGATGGCATTAGCGATTACTCCTCTCCATACTGTGGAGGAGCTCGCTGAATATAATAACAGCAGTCTCCTTCACTGACGAGCAGGCAATTGCCGGGAAGGAACACTTCCTTCCTGACAATCACCTGCTGAATTGTCCCGTGTAAAGGGGCCTTAGAGCCAGAATAGCAACCCATATAATGGATAAAATATTTATCTAACATCTACCACGAATGAGGTTAAACCAATTATTTACTTCTTATATCAGCAAAATAAGATAATTAAAAAAATCGCAGTTTTGAGGACTTGGCCTATTGTTGACTAGTTGCAAGTCATTAGAAGCTTTAGACTTGACCTAATGTTATTGACTATCTTCTGGTAAACCTAAAGATTGTATAAAGCATTTAATCATGAATCCATCAAACGACAACGCTGAATGGAATCTGGGACTTAACAGCCACTTGGCAAAGATGCTTAACGGCCAGATTTGCATGTGCACAAATGAAATGTCGGATTAATTTCCTTATCACCCTTCCTGTACAAATTGTGTGTCGCTTCTCCTTCTATAGATCATGTGTCTCTTGGAGGACTTGGTGACAGCTTCTATGAATACTTAATCAAGTCTTGGCTGATGTCAGCTAAACAAGATAATGAAGCAAAGGGCATGTACTACGAAGCTGTAGAGGTAGGAAACACATGTTTTGTCAGCAATGTACATTATTATATTTAGATGTATGAAGATGACACATGAGAGGTTTATATATACTGTATAACCTGTAGGCGCAATTCAATTATCAAGATTACCATATGTAATTAGAAGCAGGGGGTAAGAGACAGAAGCGCTTTCTGGAAAATCTCCAAGATCACAATCACACAACACAATGTAGGTGGAATCAATTTTATAACATTGTTTCAAACAGATTAGATCATATGGTCATAGGAGTATAAGCCAGCAAGGAAAATAAGATAGTATACCGGAATGGCAAATAAATGAGTACAGCCGCTATGCTTTCAGCTCTATTCAAAATGCTAGTTCTGGCACTGGCACCTGCAGGGAACAGCTGATTGGTGTGGGTGTCAGGTGTCAGAACCCACCAATAGGATAGCTCACAGTATAAAAAGTCCAGAAAACTCCTTTAACGGTGTTGGCTTGGCATTCAGTACAAGTCCAATCGGCAGGGATTCCACTGGCTAAGGACAGAAAAGTAATTTTTTAGGACAAGCATTTCAAGGCAACTCACTCGCAGGTTTCCATAGTTTCAGTGGAGATTGACCTGTTTTTGTTGATGGCCATATGTGGCACTAGCCCATTCTTGGTATTGGTGAAAGTCTCACTGGCCAAAATCATTTTTAGTAACATAGTAACATAGTTTATAAGGCCGAAAAAAGTTTGGCCTGTTAACCTGCAAGTTGATCCAGAGGAAGGCAAAAAAAAACTGTGAGGTAGAAGCCAATTTTCCTCACTTTAGGGGGAAAAAAATTCCTTCCTGACTCCAATCAGGCAATCAGACTAACTCCCTGGATCAACGACCCCTCTCTAGTAGCTATAGCCTGTAATATTACACTCCAGAAATAAATCCAGGCCCCTCTTGAACTCTTTTAGTGAACTCACCATCACCACCTCCTCAGGCAGAGAGTTCCATAGTCTCACTGCTCTTACCGTAAAGAATCCTCTTCTATGTTTGTGTACAAACCTTCTTTCCTCCAGACACAGAGGATGTCCCCTTAGACGCAGAGGATGTCCCATTTCTGAGACAACCCCTTTAAGCTGAAAGTCATATATTACATTTCTCAACCTCAATTGTTAACTCTCCCCTGCTTTTCTTTATGTGACTATTAAAGACCTTTTTGCATGGGTCGAAGACTGGAGCAATTATTGAGGAGGAGAATTCACAATAAGTTCCCCATGTAAATGGACACTTGTTCTTCGATGATCACATCTTTTATGCAGCACATAAAATCATTGTTTGCCAGCAGCATATCGTCTTATGTAAAAAAGGATGTGTTGCACTTCGGCCCAAAGATCAGGCAATGGTCAGGAACAAATGCTTCATTCCCAATAATTTTCTGTTCATCCGCCCATGAAAAAAGGCCTTAAAGGGTTTGTCCACCCTAATAGCAGACTTAATCAGTAACCGGAACATGTGCCTAAAGAGTGAAAAACACCACTTACATGTTCACAGTCAAGCTATCCAGTACCATGTACCATCCTGACCTTTCAGGACCCGCTGGACTGGAAGTGGCAATGTTCTGTGACTGCTGCTGCCAGTCACTGTGGTCTGTGCGTATGTCAATGCTAGGAGGTCACTGGTATGCAGCAGTCAGGATGGTCAATAACTGCTATAGAGAGCAACACAAGGCCACACTCCTAGAGATAGAGTATATTACCATGAACTTTATTTAAAATTGTTCTATGTAATTACCCAGTGTTGTGTAACTGTCGTTTCAGTGTAACTGTCTTCAGTCTGCAGAAGACACCTGTGTATAACATGTAGAGGCTTCCAGCCGGACTCTTGTCACTACTCCAGTCTCTGACTATGTACATGTCCCCTAAGGCTGGTATTACACCAGCAGATGAGGCAGACGATTGTCGGCGGAGGAGACCGCTGCTATTACATTCAGCAATCTCCTCCACGGTATGGGGAGGAGTTATTACTAATGCTCCTCCCCATACTGAATCATTGTTTGCTGGCAGCAGAGCATGATTAGATGGCATGATCTGCCGCCAGCAAACTATTTGTTAACCTGCTTAAAAATTGCGACTGCCCAATGAACGAGCATTTGCTCATTCATCGGGTAATCGTCATCACTTTTACACAGATCATCTGTAAATAGCATAATCTGCCCGAATATTGCTAGGTATAATACATCCCTTAATATCACTCTACCTTTCTGACTTGTTAGAAGACATTCACATGGCGGCTTTTTCAGTGGAATTTTGGTGGCGCTGTTCTGCAATCCTCAACGCTGCCACCCATTGAGATGTATGGGAGACAAAAAGGACGTGGCTGCAGACGGCTTTTTGGAAAAATTTCAGCACAGCTATCCATGCCAAAATTCCACTAGATCTATCGTATGCGGTATAGGTGTGCTAGTATTAATAGTTACTGTCCCCTAATATGCTAATGACTCTAATCATCAAATGACGCACAATTACTGCAGTTTTACATCCTTTTTTAGTTAAATTAATTAATTAATTTAACAAATAAATAAATTAATTAATTAATCAATATTTGCTCTCTCTGAATGGCAATAATATTCATGTTTAAGGGTACTTAGAGTTCATCTTTTGCTGTACCATTACTAGTGCCCCCAAAGGTCCTTTGATTCAAAAATATAATTATTTGATTACCTACAGTAGACATTGCATACATACACACTGCATACATATTTATACAGCTTAGAGTAATGACTGTATGAATGATGTAAAATTGCTATATATAACAATAAACTGATGCCCATGAACGTAAAATGGTTCCATTCTCCAAGCTATTGACATTTTTCAACGAACGCTGCCTGTAACAAATACTGGAAGGAGTCGAACTACTAGCTAGCATTTAGCTTTGTATTTACGACCCATAAGAGTTAATGCTGAAGATACAGTGTTTTTACTGCTGTGTATAAAATGTGATTACAGTTAATGGATTATATTTTGTGCTGCTAAAAAGCTGATTCTACAGTTTGCAAACCAATGCTGAACGTTGCATTCATTCAGTATTTATATTCAGTCTTCTGCATTTGAGGAAATTGCGGAACATTAAAAGCGTGTCTTTCATTTTGTCTGGACACTGTCACCATAGTAACTAACCAAAGGATGCTTCTACAGTATACAAAACGGGTAGAGCAGTGCTGGAAGTGCGTCTCTGGATTGTTTTCATAGTATATGTCTATATCACACTGCCATGTATTTCACTCTGAAATCTGATGGCCCTTGTTGTTTCATATATAATAGTCATTTAAGAAGTATATTTGGTTAATTACAGTAGCATACTTAACAATATTTTAGATGGTAACTATGAGGCATGTAAGGTCCACCCCAAGAACGCACTAAACTAAGCAGACATGCCGGGTTATGAGCATGGCTTATATAAGCGCCTTCTGTTTTGGCCCACATTTGCCGTTCTGAAAATTGTTCGGCGGATTATCGGGAATGAACGTTCCTGCAAACGCTTGTTGCCAACAATCTGCCCGTCTAAATGTGCCACCCATCACCTGATGAATGAGCGAAACGCTTGTTCATTGGGTGAGCTTGTCATTCGTGCAGACACATCAAGAATCATTTCTGGGCAGCAGATTGTGATCTGCTGCCCAGAAGCAATGATTCTGTACTAGGACGAGCGATCGTAATAGTGATCCCTCTTCCTTATACTGTGAAGAAGATCGCTGCATGTAAATGCAGTGGTCTCCTTCACTAAACGAGCAGCTGACTGTTGGGAAGGAACGCCTCCTTATAGACAATCTAGGCATGTAAAGCCGCCTTTAGGGACAGTCCCTGCAAATTTGGGACTAATGGCAGCTATGCAGTAGACATTTCATACATATGATTGGGTCAAGTATCAGGCAGGAGCATTTGTAAAAATGGTCATTCCGATTAACTGGTCTGTGTAAAGATGTTGGCGATAACCTGATGAACAAGAAAACACTCGTTCACCGGGTGGTCCGGTCTTCTGACAAGCACCTGAAATCAGCATTTCTGGGCAGTACATTGTCCTGTTTGAACAGGTATCTGCTGCTCACAACCAATGAATCTGTATAGAAATGAGCAATCACAATATTAATAGCTTGTTCCCATACCAAGGAGATGATTAGTGCATGAAAATGCAGCTCTCACCTCCTCTGAACATCAGGTACAGTAATTATTAGTAACGTTTGGTCCATTCCTGATAGTTGACTGTTACATCATCCTGTGTAAAAGGACCGTTAACCCGATTTGTCTTTACACAAGATAAACTGATTTGGCTTATGTTAGCCTTGCTTAGTACACTATTATTTGAACTATTGTTGTTCTTCTTTTGAATTGTACGAACATGCTTGTCATCTCACTCTCTTTTCAATAAATTTTGATTGAACCATAAAAGTACTGTTAACCCTGACAATCTATTTCATTGCCACTTTATTTTTATTTTATTTTTACTTTACTATTAGGTTTTATATAATTAAAAGCAATTAAACAAAGATGTGTTTAAAAAAAACAAGTGCAAACCTGTTAGGGTAAGGGCTCATTCAGACGGCCGTATGCTGTCCGCAAAAATACTGAATGCTATCCGTTTTTTTGCGGATCCGCAAAAAAACGGATCTGCAAAAAAACGGATAGCATTCAGTATTTTTGCGGACCCATAGACTTCAATGGGGCCATGTCCTGATTTTCACGGACAAGTATAGGACATGTTTCATTTTTTTTTGCGGATCCGCAAAAAAACGGATAGCATTCAGTATTTTTGCGGACAGCATACGGCCGTCTGAATGAGCCCTAAAAAAGGGGAGAAGTTACTCTGAGAAAACAAATGTGATCCAGTTTGTATTACCTACTCTTCACTATACCCATGGTAAAATCCATACTTACTGGTACTCTGTTTTTTCTCCCTGGCTCACTGCCACTCTTCACTGGTCTTCCAGTCCCCATCTGTTAACTTCCACATGGAATAGGTTATGTGCACTTCTGCAACCAATGCCTGGCCTCAGCGATGATGTGTCCCAAGCAACACTTCACTGTTGGGTCACATGCTACTGGGAGACAAGTCACTGCTGAGGCCAGTCAGTGGCTGCAGTGGCGAACATAAACTCGTCTATGCAGAAGTTGACATACAGGAACCAAAAGACCAGTGTAGAGAGCCAGAGAATTGGAATGAAGTGGCAGGGAGCAGGTGAGTATGGATTTTTCCACAGGTATTCCAGGCTGGGGTGCAAATTAAAAAAAACAAAGGCTGAAAAACCACTTTAAGACTATGTTCACACTAACATTGTGGGTCCTGTTCTTAATGGTAGCCATTACACTGTGACAAGTCTGTTTTCAAGTGGATCTAAACTGACACTGAGAGACCACAATGTCACACTGTTTTTAACAGGGTTCCATCAGGGTTTCAGTATTTTTGATCACAAGAATATTTCTATAGACTGCTGTATTCTTACCATCAGAAATACCAGCTTCCCAATTGACCCCAAAGGAGGCTCTGAAGGTCAGCATTAGCAAAGCTTTAAAGAGGCATTCCCATCACAGATATTAATGGCATATTCACAGGCTATGCCATAAATGTGTGATGGATGAGGTCTCACCTCTGGGACCTATACCTTTGGCAAACAGAGGTCCCCTGTCCTGCCTGGTGAGGTGGCACCAACCAGAGCTTTGAGGTGTAGTTGTGGTGACCATGCATATGTGTTGCTCTCTACATTCACTGCTATTATAGTTACAGAACAGTAGAGAAAGCATGTGGCTCAGCCCTCACATGGGTCCTTTCACATTGTGCATAGAAGTACAGCTCTCAATCCAGTGCCCACGTGACATCCTCATGTGGTCCCTTCATCCAACAGCACCAGATATAATATATACAATGTATGGTACAGAGAAGTAGAAGTGATGTATACATAGCAATCCAAGGGAGATGTGGAGGGGATATACATTTACAAATACAACTTATGTTATTGTATTAAAGAATAAAATGTTTCACTGATAAGAAATAAATGGTACATTTATTAAAAGATCATTTCTAATATGAACCAATGGAATAATCAAACTTTTAGTGTGGAAAATGCCCGGCAGCAGTCATATTGTGCTCAATTATGCTGAAAGTTGCTTGCTCCCTGTGAGTTCCTTTGAAGGAAAAGGACCTCAGTTAGGAAAGAAGACTAATGAATCTTTTGATGCATGTGTCTTTACAGAGGAAGAAGTTCTAAGTCAGCTGTCTAAAATTAATACAAATAAGTCACAGGGGCCTGATGGGATACACCCAAAGCTATTAAAATAGCTCAGCGGTGAACTAGCAAAACCATTAACAGATTTATTTAACCAATCACTGGCAACAGGAGTCATCCCAGAAGATTGGAAATTAGCAAATGTTGTGCCCATTCCCAAGAAAGGTAGTAGGGAGGAATCGGGCAACTATAGGCCAGTAAGCCTGACATCAATAGTGGGGAAATTAATGGAAACCATACTTAATGAGAGGATTGTGTAACATCTAAAATCCCATGGATTGAAAGATGAAAAACAGCATGGGTTTACTTCAGGGAGATCATGTCAAACTAATCTTATAGATTTTTTTGATTGGGTGACTAAGATAATAGATGGCGGAGGTGCAGTAGACATCGCTTATCTAGACTTTAGTAAGGCTTTTGATACTGTCCCACATAGAAGGCTTATCAATAAATTGCAGTCTTTATGCGTGGACTCCCATATTGTTGAATGGATTAGGCAGTGGCTGAGGGACAGACAACAGAAGGTTGTAGTCAATGGAGTATATTCAGACCATGGTCTTGTTACCAATGGGGTACCTCAGGGATCTGTTCTGGGACCCATATTGTTTAATATCTTTATCAGCGAAATTGCAGAAGGCCTCGATGGTAAGGTGTGTCTTTTTGCTGATGACACAAAGATTTGTAACAGGGTTGATGTTCCTGGAGAGATACACCAAATGGAAAAGGATTTCGAAAAACTAGAGGAATGGTGAAAAATCTGGCAACTAAAATTTAATGTTGATAAGTGCAAGATAATGCACCTGGGGCGTTAAAACCCAAGAGCAGAATATAAAATCAGTGATACAGTCCTAACCTCAGTATCTGAGGAAAGGAATTTAGGGGTCATTATTTTAGAAGACTTAAAGGTAGGCAAACAATGTCATAGAGCAGCAGGAAATGCTAGCAGAATGCTTGGGTGTTTATGGAGAGGCATTAACAGTAGAAAGAGGGAGGTGCTCATGCCGCTCTACAGAGCACTAGTGAGACCTCATTTGGAGTATTGTGCGCAGTACTGGAGACCATATCTCCAGAAGGATATTGATACTTTGGAGAGAGTTCAGAGAAGAGCTACTAAACTGGTACATGGATTGCAGGATAAAACTTACCAGGAAAGATTAAAGGACCTTAACATGTATAGCTTGGAAGAAAGACGAGACAGAGGGGATATGATAGAAACTTCTAAATACATAAAGGGAATCAACAAGGTAAAAGAGGAGAGAATATTTAAAAGAAGAAAAACTGCTACAAGAGGACATAGTTTTAAATTAGAGGGGCAAAGATTTAAAAGTAATATCAGGAAGTATTACATTACTAAGAGAGTAGTGGATGCATGGAATAGCCTTCCTGCAGAAGTGGTAGCTGCAAATACAGTGAAGGAGTTTAAGCATGCATGGGATAGGAATAAGGCCATCCTTCATATAAGATAGGGCCAGGGGCTATTCATTGTATTCAGTATATTGGGCAGACTAGATGGGCCAAATGGTTCTTATCTGCTGACACATTCTATGTTTCTATGTTTCTATGTTTATCTGCACTGTTTCAGGCAATTGAAGCACATCTAATCAGAAGATCTGCTGGAGGTCTCACATACATTGCTGAATGGAGAGGTGGAATCCTAGACCATAAAATGGGACATCTGACTTGCTTTGCTGCAGGGATGTTGGCACTTGGGGCAAATGATGCACCAGGCAAGAAAACAAATCATTATATGGAATTAGCAGCAGAGATTGCCAACACGTGCCATGAATCTTATGTACGTACAGGTATGAATTATCCTTCACATCTATTAATGGTTGAATGAAATAATAAACTACATTTTTTAAAATCTATACTACTGCCCCATTAAAATCTGTTACTATGCTGGTGGTCTCTATAATATACAGGTGAAGATCGAAAAATTAGAATATCGTGCAAAAGTCCATTTATTTCAGTAATGGAATTTAAAAGGAGCTGCATTAATGCAACTTAAAATTAGAATATTGTTAAAAGATTCAATATTCTACAGCTAATTAATCCGTACCCCCTGAGCAAAGGGTACCTGAGATTGTGACTTTGGGGTTTCATAAGCTATAAGCCATAATCATCCAAATTATAACAAATAAAGGCTTGAAATATCTCACTTTGTAATAAGTTAGTTTCACCTTTTAAGTTGCATTACTGAAAAAAATGAACTTTGCACAATATTCTAATAATTCGAGTTTCGCCTGTAAGACGTCTGTTAGGATTTGCTTATAAAAATTTGTTAGCAGATGCTATTAGACCCATAAAACTGCCCCCAAATGTCCGATCAAGAGCACATATGCATGTAAAACAGCACAACCACTGTGAGTAACTGGCCAAATTAGATCATGCTCTACCCTAACAAAAAAGGAGTTGTGAAGCCAAATACAGAAGCTTAAAAATGCCAATGTGAACCATGTCTTGTGGGACATACAATGCTGTTTGGTGAATATCAATGTATCTGTCTGTTTAGCCCAGGCAATGAAGTTTCTAGGAGTGACTCCTGGCTACACAAACTTACAATACAGTCTTAAAATGCCACTAAGGCTACTTTCACACCAGCGTTCAGGTGTCCGCTCGTGAGCTCCGTTTGAAGGGGCTCACGAGCGGTCCTGAACGCAGCCGTCCGGCCCCAATGCATTCTCAGTGGAGGCGGATCCACAGAGAATGCATCCGCCTGCCAGCGCTCAGCCTCCGCTCCGCTTAGTGAGCGGACACCTGAACGCTGCTTGCAGCGTTCGGGTGTCCGCCTGGCCGTGCGGAGGCGAGCGGATCCGTCCAGACTTATAATGGAAGTCAATGGGGACGGATCCGCTTGAAGATGACACCATATGGCTCAATCTTCAAGCGGATCCGTTCCCCATTGACTTTCAATGTAAAGTCTGAACGGATCCGTTCAGGCTACTTTCAGACTTAGAAAATTTTCTAAGTAATAATGCAGACGGATCCGTTCTGAACGGATGCAAACGTCTGCATTATCGGAGCGGATCCGTCTGATGAAACATCAGACGGATCCGCTCCGAACGCTAGTGTGAAAGTAGCCTAAATTTGTAATCCTTCTCCCTGCCTAATGGTAAAACAAAATAACAAAACTTTATTAAATGTACCATATTTAAAACAAAACAACAAAACTTTATTAAATGTACCATATTTTTAATGGTACATTTAATAAAGTTTTGTTATTTTATTTTAGCACCTCAATTTGCAGTGATTACTTCTCCCTGCCCAACATGGCTTCTCTCCCTGTCCAACATGCAGATCTCTGACTACCAATATTAGGATAGAAAATGATAGCTACATCATAGCAGCTGCTGATTGGCTAACATAGCTTCCTGTCAGAGGGGTGGACAGCAGTGTAGGATCGGTGTTCTCCGTCATTTATATTGACAGTGCAACCATTGTGGAAGCTTGCACGGTAGACTCAGCCAGCTTCTCTATCTACCTTCCTCCTTTCCAAACCAGTGATCTACGTACAGGTGACAAATGTATTTTTGGAATACTTCTTTAAGTAATATTTAAGGGGTGCCAGAGAACAAAAGCAGGTTGAAGGCAGTTTACTAGTGTTTAGTGAATTGAAGCATATGAAGCGGAATTGGATGCGAGGTTTAGGAAAAATTAGATTCGCCACAAAGCCGAATTTCCTCGCGCTTCATGGTAACAAATCGATTTTTCCTAAAATGATGGCTGAAAAAAAATATATCATACTCACCTCATCCACTTGTCAACACCGCGCGGCCAGAGTAATCACGTGGTGACGTCTTCACGTTCGCTGCAGTTCCTTAGTCCGGTTTTCTTCACTCAAGATGTTAGCGAGTGGATAAAGTGAGTATATATATTTTTTTAACCCCGGATTAACCACCTGAGCACTTGAATGTGAGTCTCAGATTCTGCAATCAGCATTGAACGTGGCATTTCAGGGGTTATTGTTCGGGATCATTGGCGGGATCATTGTTCCCCATCATTGTGCCCGCTCTGTACAATAAAAAGCGATTTCTGACAAAGTAATTTGTAACAAATCAAATTTCTTGACGAAGTTCGGCAAAGCTGTCAAATCGAAATTTTTCAATAAGAGCTCTCTTATATACTACATTTTTCAATAAGAGCTCTCTTATATACTACATACTACTGTATACCTATACTGAGGAGACTGTAAAGAATGATGTGCTGTAGTCCTTATATTTCATTAATTCTTCTGAGTATCTTCTGTATACTATTTGTAATAAGGCACCTGAGAGCAAGGGCCTAGAGCAGCAGCAAGGAGTGGGTGGTGATTTATTAGCTAGTTTATTCATTTGCTTGTGTTTCTGTTTTTATAATGCAGATGCTGCTGCCTTCAGATAACTGTTTAAAAGTCAGTCCGTGCATAAGTTAGTCAGTGCCTAGGTAACTGAAGGTATACAACAAAGATACTGGTTCAGATGAGTGCTGATGTATCCATAGAAACATGTTTCATAATAGGAAGTGAACAAAAACATTTACATTTTAATGCAAATAAAATTGTTGAATTTATACTTTTTTCCCCATTTTACTTCTTTTCACCCCATTATCTCAATCATACCTCCCAGAGTGTGAAGAGAAGCACAACTGAGAATAATATGTAATTTGGGGGTCATTTACTATTCTGAAATACGCCTAAATTCGGCGTATTTCAGGTGCAGATGGTGACAGTTAGTTGTGCCACTATCTGTGACTTCTTCCCCGCTCACGTCAGGTCTAAAATTGTGGAAGTGGCATGGGCGGGGAAGGGGACGGGCCGGTAGACGAGGAGACGACGGCTGCATTTACATGCAGCAATCACCTTCGGTCTATGGGGACGAGGGATTTCTATAGTGATCACTTGTCTCTTACCCACTTCCCATAGACTATAAACGTCCTGGGGGTCGGGATTTATCTCTGAATGGACGTTTTAGAACGTTGATTTAGAGGCTGGCACTAATCGTGCAGCTGCTGAGCGGGGGGGCCTGCTATCAGTGGCACATATCAGGGCATAACTACTGTGAAGAGGGCACATATCTGGGCATAACTACTGTGAGGGGGCACATATCTGGGCATAACTACTGTGAGGGGGCACATATCAGAGTATAACTACTGTGAAGAGGGCACATATCAGGGCATAACTACTGTGAGGGGGCACATATCTGGGCATAACTACTGTGAGGGGGCACATATCTGGGCATAACTACTGTGAGGGGGCACATATCAGGGTATAACTACTGAGAGGAGGGCACATATCAGGGCATAACTACTGTGAAGAGGGCACATATCAGGGCATAACTACTGTGAGGGGGCACGAGTGAGCATTACTACTGTGAAGAGGGCACATATCTTGGCATTATTACTGTGAGGGGGCAAATATCTGGAAATAACTACTGTGAGGGGGCATGTGTGAGCATTACGTCTGTGAAAAGGGCACATATCTTGGCATTATTACTGTGAGGGGGCACATATCTGGGCATAACTACTGTGAGGGGGCATGTGTGAGCATTACTACTGTGAAGGGGGCACATATCTTGGCATTATTACTGTGAGGGGGCATGTGATGTATACATGTGTGTAATGTATGTAGTGCAGTATGTGATGATCACACACTGCACTACATACATTACACACATGTATACATCACATACTGCGCTGTCACCTTCTTCTGCAGGTCTACCTTGATGTCTGCTCTATAGGCTTCAGTCAGAACCTCCACCGCCATGCTTGCGACGTGTGCCCGACACCACCAGGAGCTGGCCCCTCCTCCTTTGATCTCCCGCCGGCTTTTCCTACAGCAGGGTGCTCTATCGCTCCAGTGCCCACCCAATCTTACCAATCAGGGGCGTAGCTAGAAATGACTGGGCCCCATAGCAAAAAAATTTATGGGCCCCCCTCCCGGATCTCCCACCCCCACATACCTATCGGACCTCCCACCCCTTCCAGAGATCCCAACCCAACATCCCCACACCCCTCCCTAGATCCCCCTCAGTGTCATCCACAGATCCCCACTCAGTGTCATCCACAGATCCCCCCCCCCCTCAGTGTCATCCACAGATCCCCCCCTCAGTGTCATCCACAGATCCCCCCTAATGTCATCCACAGATCCCCCCCCCCTCAGTGTCATCCACAGATCCCCCCTCAGTGTCATTCACAGATCCCCCCTCAGTGACATCCACAGATCCCCCTCCTCAGTGTCATCCACAGATCCCCCCCTTGGTGTCATCCACAGATATCCCCCCTCAGTGTCATCCACAGATAACCCCCCCCCCTCAGTGTCATCCACAGATATCCCCCCCCCAGTGTCATCCACAGATATCCCCCTCAGTGTCATCCACAGATATCCCCCCTCAGTGTCATCCACAGATACACCCCCCCTCAGTGTCATCCACAGATACACCCCCCCTCAGTGTCATCCACAGATACACCCCGCCTCAGTGTCATCCACAGATACACCCCCCCTCAGTGTCATCCACAGATACACCCCCCTCAGTGTCATCCACAGATACACACCCCCAGTGTCATCCACAGATACACCCCCCCCTCAGTGTCATCCACAGATACACCCCCCCTCAGTGTCATCCACAGATATCCCCCTCCTCAGTGTCATCCACAGATATCCCCCTCCTCAGTGTCATCCACAGATATCCCCCTCCTCAGTGTCATCCACAGATATCCCCCCCAGTGTCATCCACAGATTTCCCCCCCTCAGTGTCATCCACAGATATTCCCCCCCTCAGTGTCATCCACAGATATTCTGTCACGGCTGTATGTGAGCAACAATAGTACACACAGTAAAAGAGCTACTGACCCGACCCAAACTAGGGAGGATAAAGGGTGACCCCTGTCAGACCCTCAAAGCTCTCCCTATGCTGCTAAGCACATGCCCGGATCCAAATGGCGGAACGAGGCATGCCCACGTACCTAAGACTGATGACCACTGTAACCCCTACAATAGTGGAAGGGGCACGGCCACCGGTGCCCTACTCAGTATATGGAGGGAACCGTGGCCACCTCAGATCCAGTCAGAAAATGATCTGGTACACAACAATGTCTGTACACTTAGCTGAAGGTGTTGCAGCCGCAGAGAAGACGGATCCAAGGACAGCTGGCAATATCCGGAGTGCTTGCTGCAGCAGAACACAGGTCCAGTGAACTGATAGCTACAAGTGAAGATACTAAAGCAAGAGCTACAACTGAAATGAGAACTATAATCCACGCCCTACAATAGGAGGAGGGGTGATATAAAGAGAGGGAAATCAAACGCATGAGGAACAGCTGGGAGGAAGGAAACCAAAAGTAAACAGAGTAGTGAGAACTCCTCCCAGCTCTAGTAGTGACATCATCACAGGGGTGGAGAAACAGAGCTGTGAGAACGTCCCAAAGCTCTGGTAGTGACAGTACCCCCCCCCCTCTACGGGTGGACTCCGGACACCCAGGACCCACCTTCTCAGGATGAGCCCTATGAAATGCCCTGATGAGGCGAGTGGCTTTAATGTCCGACACCGGAACCCACATCCTCTCCTCAGGACCATAACCCTTCCAATGAACGAGGTACTGAAGAGAACCGCGGACAATGCGAGAGTCCACAATTCTGGAAACCTCGAACTCCAGATTGCCATCAACCAAAATCGGAGGAGGAGGCAAAGAGGAGGGTACCGTGGGCTGGACATATGGTTTTAAGAGAGATCTGTGAAATACATTATGTATCTTCCAAACCCGTGGAAGATCAAGACGGAAGGCAACAGGATTGATGACTGACAAGATTTTATAAGGCCCAATAAACTTGGGACCCAATTTCCAGGAGGGAACCTTCAGTTTAATATTTCTTGTAGACAACCACACCAGATCACCCACATTCAGGTCCGGACCAGGCACACGTCTCTTATCAGCCACACGCCTATACCTCTCACTCATCTTTTTAAGATTACTCTGAATCTTTTGCCAAATGGTAGACAAAGACGAGGAAAATTTCTCCTCCTCAGGTAAACCAGAAAGAGCCCCTCCCGAGAAATTCCCAAACTGCGGATGGAACCCATATGCACCAAAGAATGGTGACTTATCAGAAGATTCCTGACGACGGTTGTTCAGAGCAAACTCAGCAAGAGGGAGAAATGAACACCAATCCTCCTGGTTCTCTGCCACAAAACAGCGCAAATATGTCTCCAGATTCTGATTGAGGCGCTCAGTCTGACCATTCGACTGCGGGTGAAAAGCAGAAGAGAAGGACAGCCGAACCCCCAGGCGAGAACAGAAAGCCTTCCAGAACCTGGACACAAACTCCGTGCCTCTATCGTAAACAATATCAGAGGGAATGCCGTGCAATTTAACAATATGGTCGACAAAAGCTTGCGCCAACGTTTTAGCATTGGGTAAACCAGGGAAAGGTACGAAATGAGCCATCTTGCTAAAACGGTCCACCACCACCAGGATCACCGACTTCCCCGAGGAACGAGGAAGATCCGTGATAAAGTCCATGGACAGGTGTGTCCAAGGACGGGAAGGTATGGGTAACGGGAGAAGGGAACCTGAAGGCCGTGAACGAGGGACCTTAGCGCGAGCGCACGTCTCACAAGCAGCCACAAAACCCTCCACCGACTTACGAAGAGCCGGCCACCAAAATCTCCGAGCAATGAGATCTACCGTGGCTCTACTCCCGGGGTGACCAGCAAGAACCGTATCATGATGCTCCTTAAAGAGTTTGTGACGTAGCTCAGGAGGCACGAACAACTTCCCAGAAGGACAACGGGCAGGTGCCTCAGTCTGGGCAGCCTGGACCTTGGCCTCCAAATCGGAATATAGAGCAGAAACAACTACCCCCTCCGCCAAAATGGGACCCGGGTCCTCGGAGTTTCCTCCTCCCGGAAAACAGCGAGAGAGAGCATCAGCCTTCACATTTTTTATCCCAGGTCGGAATGTAACAACAAAATTGAATCTGGAGAAGAACAGAGACCATCTGGCCTGTCTCGGATTCATACGCCTGGCCGACTCCAAGTATGCCAGATTCTTATGGTCGGTAAAAACGGTGATAGGGTGCCTGGCCCCCTCCAACCAATGGCGCCATTCCTCGAAAGCCAACTTGATGGCCAACAACTCCCTATCTCCCACATCATAGTTTCTCTCTGCCGGGGAGAGTTTTTTAGAGAAAAAGGCACAGGGTCGCCATTTGGCAGGAGAAGGGCCCTGGGACAAAACCGCACCCACACCCACCTCGGAAGCATCCACCTCAACAATAAAAGGTAAGGAAACATCGGGATGCACCAAGACGGGAGCAGACGCAAAACTCTCTTTAATCTTAGAAAAGGCTGCAAGCGCCTCCTCCGACCAAGAGGAAAAATCCGCCCCCTTTTTTGTCATGTCAGTAAGGGGTTTGACAACAGAGGAATAATTCAAAATGAACTTTCTGTAATAGTTTGCAAAACCCAGAAAGCGCATCAATGCCTTCTGATTCTCAGGAAGCTCCCACTCAAGTACAGCACGGACCTTCTCCGGATCCATGCGAAGACCAGAAGCAGAGAGGAGAAAACCCAGAAATTGAATCTCCGATACCATAAAAAGACATTTCTCCAGCTTGGCGTACAATTTATTTTCCCGCAGAATCTGCAGAACCTGAAAAAGATGATCCTGATGGGTCTGAACATCAGGGGAAAAAATCAAAATATCATCAAGATACACCAATACAAATTTCCCCATTAAATGGTAGAAAATACTATTAACAAAATGCTGAAAGACGGCCGGAGCATTCATCAGGCCGAAAGGCATAACGAGATTCTCGAAATGCCGGTTAGGGGTATTAAAGGCCGTTTTCCATTCATCCCCCTCTCTGACCCTGACCAGGTTGTACGCGCCTCTCAAATCCAATTTGGAAAACACCTTGGCCCCAACAATTTGGTTGAAGAGGTCCGGGATCAGAGGAAAGGGATAGGGATCGCGAATCGTGATACAGTTCAGCTCCCTAAAATCTAGGCAAGGTCTCAGAGAGCCATCTTTTTTTTTAACAAAAAAAAACCCGCGGCCACAGGTGACTTTGAGGGACGAATATGCCCCTTCTCGAGACTCTCGGAGATATAAGTTTGCATTGCGATTCTTTCCGGTTGTGAGAGATTGTAGAGGCGTGCTTTTGGCAGCTTGGCGCCGGGAATGAGGTTAATGGGACAGTCAAACTCCCGGTGAGGAGGTAGCTCCTGAACACCGCTCTCGGAAAACACGTCCGAGAAATCAGAGAGAAATGATGGCACAGTTTTAGTAGACACCTCTGCAAAAGTCGCTGTGAGACAATTCTCTCTACAAAAGTCACTCCACTCATTTATTTGCCTTCCTTGCCAATCAATAGTGGGGTTATGTCTAGTGAGCCAGGGTAACCCCAAAACTAGAGGAGAAGGCAATCCGTTAAGGACAAAACAAGATATATCCTCCACATGAGTGTCACCTACAGCTAGCCGGATATTGTGAACAATGCCCTTCAGAGATCTCTGTGAGAGTGGAGCAGAGTCAATAGCAAAAACAGGTATATCCTTTTCTAATGTGCAAACCTGAAAACCATGCATGGCTACAAATTGAGTGTCAATAAGATTGACGGCCGCTCCACTATCGACAAAAATCTCACAAGAAATGACTTTGCTCTCTAGCGCCACCCTGGCAGACAGGAGAAAACGGGAACTGCAGGTCAGAGGAAAAGCATCAATTCCTACATCAACTTTGCCCAAAGTAGCAGATGAAGCAGAATTCGATGATCCACCTTTTGAGGTTTTTCTCTTATTATCGCTCTTAGTACAGTTCAAGAATCTCCTAGACGGACAAACATTTGCCAAATGACCTATGCCCCCACAACAAAAACACACCATACTCTGAGGACTAAATCCTCTTTTATCAGGGGCAAGTTGACCTAGCTGCATGGGCTCCTCCTCAGAAGGGAGCGAGACAGGATGAGGCCCCTGCACACTGAATGAGTCCGCACCACTGCCCCTAGACTGACAATGGCTGGACAGAGAGGTCTCGTTTCTTTCTCTTAGACGCCTGTCAAGGCGCACCGCCAATGACATGGCAGACTCTAAGGACGTTGGTCTCTCATGGAAAGCAAATGCATCTTTCAATCTCTCTGAGAGACCATGACAGAATTGACTCCGGAGTGCAGCATCATTCCAATCCGAATCAGCTGCCCATCTCCGAAATTCAGAACAATAAAGCTCCGCAGACAGTTTGTTCTGGCATAAAACACGTAAGTTAGATTCGGCCAGAGCAACACGATCCGGGTCATCATAAATCTGCCCCAGGGCCACAAAAAACTTTCCACGGATCGAAGGGGGGGATCCCCTGATGGCAGCGAAAAAGCCCAAGTCTGAGCATTACCCCTGAGCAGGGAGATGACAATCCTCACCCTCTGCTGCTCATTACCAGAGGAGTGGGGACACAAGCAAAAATGGAGTTTGCATGCCTCTCTGAAGCGAACAAAATTCTCACTGCCCCCAGAGAACGTTTCCGGAAGTGAGACCTTTGGCTCGCAACAGACTCCATGAGCCGGAGCAGAGCCCAATGCTTGAAGCTGAGTCATAGATTGACGGAGATCCGCTACTTCCAAAGAAAGACCCTGCATGCGGTCAACCAGGCCAGAAAGCGGATCCATGTCAAAAAAGGACGGTTTTGGTGGATTATAATGTCACGGCTGTATGTGAGCAACAATAGTACACACAGTAAAAGAGCTAATGACCGGACCCAAACTAGGGAGGATAAAGGGTGACCCCTGTCAGACCCTCAAAGCTCTCCCTATGCTGCTAAGCACATGCCCGGATCCAAATGGCGGAACGAGGCATGCCCACGTACCTAAGACTGATGACCACTGTAACCCCTACAATAGTGGAAGGGGCACGGCCACCGGTGCCCTACTCAGTATATGGAGGGAACCGTGGCCACCTCAGATCCAGTCAGAAAATGATCTGGTACACAACAATGTCTGTACACTTAGCTGAAGGTGTTGCAGCCGCAGAGAAGACGGATCCAAGGACAGCTGGCAATATCCGGAGTGCTTGCTGCAGCAGAACACAGGTCCAATGAACTGATAGCTACAAGTGAAGATACTAAAGCAAGAGCTACAACTGAAATGAGAACTATAATCCACGCCCTACAATAGGAGGAGGGGTGATATAAAGAAAGGGAAATCAAACGCATGAGGAACAGCTGGGAGGAAGGAAACCAAAAGTAAACAGAGCAGTGAGAACTCCTCCCAGCTCTAGTAGTGACATCATCACAGGGGTGGAGAAACAGAGCTGTGAGAACGTCCCAAAGCTCTGGTAGTGACATATTCCCCCCCTCAGTGTCATCCACAGATACACCCCCCTCCGTGTCATCCACAGATACACCCCCCCTCAGTGTCATCCACAGGTATCCCCCCCTCAGTGTCATCCACAGATATCCCCCCCTCAGTGTCATCCACAGATATCCCCCCTCAGTGTCATCCACAGATATCCCCCCCTCAGTGTCATCCACAGATATCCCCTCCTCAGTGTCATCCACAGATATCCCCCCCTCAGTGTCATCCACAGATATCCCCCCCCCCCCCACCTAGAGCCGCTTCCTAGCTAATTTATTCACTGCACTTGCCTTGCCTTGCCTCTGTGAAATTAAAGAGAAGCACCGTAATCTCGCACAGGCGCACTGGCAGAGGCCAGGAAGACGGTGCATGCGCACTTCAATGCCTCTGCCAGTGCGCCTGTGTGAGATTACGGAGCTTCTCTTCAATTTCACAGAGGCAAGTGCAGTGAATAAATTAGCTAGGAGGCGGCGCTGGGCGGGGAGATTGCAGGCACAGGCAGTATCGCTTTGCTGCCTGTGCCGTTCGCAGCGCGCCCTGAGCTGATAAAGTCCGGTCACTGCGCGGGCCGCATGACACTGCTTCGCGGGCCGCATTTGGCCCGCGGGCCGTAGGTTCGGCATCACTGATCTATGCCATCAGGTGAATGGTGTAAAAATTCAAAAAATTATGCCACCTGCCATTATTACACCTGCTCACTACTTCGCTGTCGACGGCGAGCAGGTAAACAATGAAGGGAAGGCTGCGCTCAAACACGGAGTGCAGCCTTCTCTACAACCAGCTGATTGGTGGAGGTGCTGGGTGTCAGACCCCCACCAATCTGATATTGATGACCCATCGTGAGGATAGGTCATCAATATTAAAAGGGGTTTTCCAGAATTAGACTTTTAAACTTGCCTTGGCCAGGGCAGCAAATCTTTATTTTATCTTTGTTGATCCAGGGAGTTGGGTCGTTGATCCAGGGAGTTATATGATTGCCTGATTGGAATCGGGAAGGAATTTTTTCCCCTAAAGTGAGTAAAATTGGTTTCTACCTCACAGGGGTTTTTGCTTTCAACTTGCAGGATAACAGGCTGAACTGGATGGACAGATGTCTTTTTCCAGCCTTATAAACCAAGCATGTCAAACTCAAAGGCTAACATGGGCCAAAAAAACAAAATTTAAGTTCATGTGGGCCGCATCAAAAAAAAAAAAAAAAAATCGTACATTTTCATAGAACAACATTGTTGTTTCATGACTGCTGACCCCGAACATCCCGTTGCCCAATAACACAAGTGAGACCTATATATATATACAAATATTAAACTTCACTATAAGACGCACCTAGGTTTTTGAGGAGGAAAATAAGAAAAAAAAAAATTTAACCAAAAGTTGTGCTTTTGGTGGGCTTTGAATTAATGGTGGTCTGTGCATGACACTATTATGGGGGATCTGTGGATGACGCACTGTCATGTGGGGATCTGTGGATGGCACTGTTATGGGGGACCTGTGGATGGCACTGTAATGGGGGATCTGTGGATGGCACTGTTATGGGGGATCTGTGGATGGCACTGTTATGGGGGATCTGTGGATGGCGCTGTTATGGGGGATCTGTGGATGGTGCTGTTATGGGGGATCTGTGGATGGCACTGTTATAGGGATCTGTGGATGGCACTGTTATGGGGGATCTGTGGATGGCACTGTTATGGGGGATCTGTGGATGGCACTGTTATGGGGATCTGTGGATGGTACTGCTATGGGGTGGGATATCTGTGGGTGGCATTGTTATGGGGTGGGGGGATCTGTGGATGGCATTGTTATGGGGTGGGGGGTCTGTGGATGGTGCTGTTATAGGGGATCTGTGGATGGCATTGTTATGAGGTGGGGGATCTGTGGATGGAACTGTTATGGGGTGGGATATCTGTGGATGTACTGCTATGGGGTGGGATATCTGTGGATGGCATTGTTATGAGGTGGGGGGATCTGTGGATGGAACTGTTATGGGGGGGATCTGTGGATGACACTGCTATATGTCATCCACAGATCCCCCTCATAACAGTGTCCCCCAATACACCGGCCCTCTGCTCACCGAAGTATTTATAAACGTGAATCCTTATCCTGTTATTAAGTTGAACTAACGCTGCGCTCTCCCATGTTCCCATGTTCCCCTGTATCCCCACAGCACTTACGAACACGCTTCCATAGCAGGCAGAGCGGACGGCACCAGTAACGTCACTCACTGACGTCGCGCGTCTGCTCCTCCTGCTCCGCCTGCTTCATTCATAAAGTGGGCGGAGCAGGCGCTCGACGTCAGTGAGTGACGTTACTGCTGCCGTCCGCTCTGCCTGCTATTGAAGCTTAAGTAAGTGCTATGGGGATACAGGGGAACATGGGAACATGGGAGAGGGCAGCGTTAGTTCAACTTAATAACAGGATAAGGATTCACGTTTATAAATACTTTGGTGAGCGGCGGGGCTCGGACTCCAGCCCCTCCTCTCTCCCGGCTCATACATAGCAGTCTGCGATGCTGCAGCGTCGCAAACTGCGCTGTAAAATGGAAGCATTCGCCCTATAAGACGCAGGGGCATTTCCCCCCCACTTATGGGGCGAAAAATACGGTACCTTTCTTACCTTGTGAATCTGGTACCCTGCGTCTATAGCCGCAATGGCGCCGTCCGCAGCATGTCAGAACTCCAGGCGGAGCCTGATGACGTCACATCAGGACGTGACGTTTACCTCTGCGCACCTCCATCCTCTCCTGGACCGCCTCCGCCAGCCTCCATCCTCTCCTGGACCGCCTCCAACTGCTCCGCCATCCTTCAACCGCTCCTGGACCGCCTCTGACTTTTTTATTTTATCTCCGCCCGCCTCCAGGTAACCAGAGCAATGAATATCTTTGCCGGGCCGCAAAGATATTCATTGCGGGCCGCATGCGGCCCGCGGGCCGCATGTTTGACACCCATGTTATAAACTATGTTACTATGTTAATATGCTTCTTTACAAAGCAGTCATGTGACCTTGTTATTTTCCTTGCTGACATCACATCTACAGTCCTGTGCTCTCTCTCCCTCTTGTGTAGCACAGCCCTGTAGACGTGACCTGAGCAAGGCAGGGCAGTGCTGCTGCGTGTACACTCCCTCCCCTCTCCTCATCTCCTTGTAGCCACTCACCTCCACATCACTCCTCAGCTCTGTGTATTATTAGTGCCTCTCTCCCCAGGGGAGAGAGGAGCTAATGACTGCTACACAGACCTGGAGAGTGAGGTAAAGTCTGTGAGGCAGAGAGGACTGTGCATGGAGCTCATATGTGGAAGGGGGAGAGAGGACAGTGCTGAGCTGGAGAGGGAGCTGATATGAGGGGGAGGATGCAAAGAGAACTGGAGGAGATAAGAAGCCTCTGTCCCCTGCTGCGGAGAGATGGTAGGGAGGTTACCGAGTGATGTGGAGGGGAGCTAGCTGAGATCTGGGAGGGAGAGGCTACACAGTGTATACCAGTGACAGCATGTAAACCAGAAACGCCTATATAGGCATAAAAACAAATGGCTGAAAGCTGTCAGAGGGACAGCCATCCTCTTTTACAGCATGTTAAGACTAATTCTGGACATTTTTATTTTTTATGGGAATCCCAGAAAAACCCCTTTAACCACTTAAGGACCACAGGTTTATACCCCCCTAGTGACCAGGCCCTTTTTTACAAATCGGCACTCCACAACTTTAGCGGTTTATTGTTCGGTCATGCAACTTACCACCCAAATGAATTTTACCTCCTTTTCTTCTCACTAATAGAGCTTTCATTTGGTGGTATTCCATTGCTGCTGACATTTTTACTTTTTTTGTTATTAATCGAAATTTAACGATTTTTTTGCAAAAAAATGACATTTTTCACTTTCAGTTGTAAAATTTTGCAAAAAAAACTACATCCATATATAAATTTTGCTCTAAATTTATTGTTCTACATGTCTTTGATAAAAAAAAATGTTTGGGTAAAAAAAAAAATGGTTTGGGTAAAAGTTATAGCGTTTACAAACTATGGTACAAAAATGTGAATTTCCGCTTTTTGAAGCAGCTCTGACTTTCTGAGCACCTGTCATGTTTCCTGAGGTTCTACAATGCCCAGACAGTACAAACACCCCACAAATGACCCCATTTCGGAAAGTACACACCCTAAGGTATTCGCTGATGGGCATAGTGAGTTCATAGAACTTTTTATTTTTTGTCACAAGTTAGCGGAAAATGATGATTTTTTTTTTTTTTTTTCTTACAAAGTCTCATATTCCACTAACTTGTGACAAAAAATAAAAACTTCCATGAACTCACTATGCCCATCACGAAATACCTTGGGGTCTCTTCTTTCCAAAATGGGGTCACTTGTGGGGTAGTTATACTGCCCTGGCATTCTAGGGGCCCAAATGTGTGGTAAGGAGTTTGAAATCAAATTCTGTAAAAAATGACCAGTGAAATCCGAAAGGTGCTCTTTGGAATGTGGGCCCCTTTGCCCACCTAGGCTGCAAAAAAGTGTCACACATCTGGTATCTCCGTATTCAGGAGAAGTTGGGGAATGTGTTTTGGGGTGTCATTTTACATATACCCATGCTGGGCGAGAGAAATATCTTGGCAAAAGACAACTTTTCCCATTTTTTTATACAAAGTTGGCATTTGACCAAGATATTTATCTCACCCAGCATGGGTATATGTAAAATGACACCCCAAAACACATTCCCCAACTTCTCCTGAATACGGAGATACCAGATGTGTGACACTTTTTTGCAGCCTAGGTGGGCAAAGGGGCCCATATTCCAAAGAGCACCTTTCGGATTTCACTGGTCATTTTTTACAGAATTTGATTTCAAACTCCTTACCACACATTTGGGCCCCTAGAATGCCAGGTCAGTATAACTACCCCACAAGTGACCCCATTTTGGAAAGAAGACACCCCAAGGTATTCCATGAGGGGCATGGCGAGTTCCTATAATTTTTTATTTTTTGTCACAAGTTAGTGGAAAATGATGATTTTTTTTTTTATTTTTTTTCTTACAAAGTCTCATATTCCACTAACTTGTGACAAAAAATAAAAACTTCCATGAACTCACTATGCCCATCAGCGAATACCTTGGGGTGTCTTCTTTCCAAAATGGGGTCACTTGTGGGGTAGTTATACTGCCCTGGCATTCTAGGGGCCCAAATGTGTGGTAAGGAGTTTGAAATCAAATTCTGTAAAAAATGACCTGTGAAATCCGAAAGGTGCTCTTTGGAATGTGGGCCCCTTTGCCCACCTAGGCTGCAAAAAAGTGTCACACATGTGGTATCTCCGTTCTCAGGAGAAGTTGGGGAATGTGTTTTGGGGTGTCATTTTACATATACCCATGCTGGGTGAGAGAAATATCTTGGCAAAAGACAACTTTTCCCATTTTTTTTATACAAAGTTGTCTTTTGCCAAGATATTTCTCTCACCCAGCATGGGTATATGTAAAAAGACACCCCAAAACACATTCCCCAACTTCTCCTGAGAACGGAGATACCACATGTGTGACACTTTTTTGCAGCCTAGATGCGCAAAGGGGCCCACATTCCTTTTAGGAGGGCATTTTTAGACATTTGGATCCCAGACTTCTTCTCACGCTTTACGGCCCCTAAAATGCCAGGGCAGTATAAATACCCCACATGTGACCCCATTTTGGAAAGAAGACACCCCAATGTATTCAATGAGGGGCATGGCGAGTTCAAAGAAATTAATTTTTTTTTGGCACAAGTTAGCGGAAATTGATTTTTTTCGTTTTTTCTCACAAAGTCTCCCTTTCCGCTAACTTGGGACAAAAATTTCAATCTTTCCTGGACTCAATATGCCCCTCAGCGAATACCTTGGGGTGTCTTCTTTCCAAAATGGGGTCATTTGTGGGGTGTTTGTACTGCCCTGGCATTTGAGGGTCTCCGCAATCATTACATGTATGGCCAGCATTAGGAGTTTCTGCTATTCTCCTTATATTGAGCATACGGGTAATGAGATTTTTTTTTTTCCGTTCAGCCTCTGGGCTAAAAGAAAAAATGAACGGCACAGATTTCTTCATTCGCATCGATCAATGTGGATGAAAAAATCTCTGCCAAAAAAAGAAAAAGGAGGGGAAAGGCGTCTGCCAGGACATAGGAGCTCCGCCCAACATCCATACCCACTTAGCTCGTATGCCCTGGCAAACCAGATTTATCCATTCACATCAATCGATGTGGATAAATAAATCATTGCCGGGATTTTTTAATTTTTTTTATATATACAAAGTGTTTGCCAAAGTATATGAACACCGCCGCCTCCTCAGCTCATATGCCTCGGCAAACGTATCTTTTACTGCAGAGGAGAAATCTCGTCTTGCAGCGCCGCATACACCGACTTGCGTGTAATCTGACAGCAGCGCAATGCTTCTGTCAGAATGCACATCAGTGCTGCAGCTAGTTGATCGCTTGGTCCACCTAGAAGGTCAAAAAAACAAACAAAAAAAAACAGGCCGCAACGCAATAAATTTATTAACATTAACTTTAGAGAACATTAACTTTTATAAACTTTTGAAACAGAACAATAACTTTTTTGCTTACCAGTGATTTTTTTTTTTTTTTGTTTTTTTACCTTTATAGGACAAACCTCTCCTTCCCCATGGGACAATGTGCAAAGCGCAAATCGCCCAGAGATGTGGTGAAGTACATTATGCACTTTGTCCCAGGTGAAAGGAGAGGTTTGTAGCAGCTCTGTGTGAAAGGGCCCTAATAGCCCTGTGTGCCTGTCCTGTGTCACGCGATCCCTACACTAATAGTGTACCTGAGTGTGGAACTTGCGGAAACACTCCCCTATGCATAGGGCAGGCTGGTCAGGACAGTCAGGACAAAAAACGGTGGTGTCACGCCTTATTCCAGCCCTGCTGCAGACACGACATCTTTTTCTTGGGGAACGTTGAGTTGGGGTACCAGGATAGACAGACGGGAAGTGTCTGCCATGTAGCCGGCTCACTACATCAGGGCCTTGGGGCACGGACCCTCCTGGATACAGGAGTTCCGAAATGATCTCTTCCTGGAATTTTAGGAAGGATCCTGTTCTCCCAGCCTTACTGTAGAGAACAAAACTATTATACATCGCCAATTGAATTAAATATACAGACACCTTTTTATACCAGCGTCTGGTGCGTCGGGAAACTAAATAGGGAGCCAACATCTGGTCATTGAAGTCCACCCCTCCCATGTGAAGGTTATAGTCATGGACAGAGAGGGGTTTCACAATGACTCCAGTTGCCCGTTCAATTTGGACAGTCGTGTCTGCGTGAATGGTGGACAGAAGGTAAACGTCCCTCTTGTCCCTCCACTTCACCGCGAGCAGTTCTTGGTCACACAAGGCAGCCCTCTCCCCCCGTGCAAGTCGGGTACTAACGAGCCGTTGGGGGAAGCCCCGGCGACTAGGTTGCGCGGTGCCACAGCATTGAATTCCCACTAGATGTAAGTGCCGAAAGAGGGCCACGCTTGAGTAAAAATTGTCCACGTATAAGTGGTATCCCTTGTGGAGTAAGGGTGACACCAAGTCCCAAACAATCTTGCCACTGCTCCCCAGGTAGTCAGGACATCCGACCGGCTCCAGTTTTGAGTCTTTTCCCTCATAGACCCTAAAACGATATGTATAGCCTGTGGCCCTTTCACAGAGCTTATACAGTTTGACCCCATAACGGGCGCGCTTGCTGGGGATGTACTGTTTTATGCCAAGGCGCCCGGTAAAATGTACTAGGGACTCGTCTATGCAGATGTTTTGATTAGGGGTATACGCATCTGCAAATCTGGATGACAAATGGTCTATGAGGGGCCGAATTTTGTGGAGCCGGTCATAAGCAGGGTGGCCTCTTGGATGACAGGTGCTATTGTCCGTAAAATGCATAAAGCACATTATGACCTCAAAACGTGCCCTAGACATTGCAGCAGAGAACATGGGCATGTAATGTATTGGGTCTTTAGACCAATATGACCGCAATACATTTTTTTTAGTTAGACCCATGCTGAGGATAAGGCCCAAAAAAATTTTAAACTCTGAAACTGTGACTGGTTTCCACCGGTAAGGCTGGGCATAGAAGCTTTCCGGATTGGCGGTAATAAACTGTGTGGCGTAGCGGTTGGTTTCTGCCACAACTAGGTCATAGAGATCCGCGGTGAAGAACAGCTCAAAAAACTGAAGGGCCGATCCTAAATGAGCCGTCTCCACGCGAACTCCAGACTGGGCGGTGAAAGGGGGCAATACGGGTGCGGCGGAAGCAGGGGAGTGCCAATTAGGATTTGCCAGCACCTCTGGGAGACTAAGGGTTCTACGGGCCTGTGAACGTGGTGGCTGCGACAGGGGGGTTACTGCACGTGCCACCGTACCAGCTGGAACTGCCCTTCTGGTGCTCGCCACTTCACCAGGGAATACGGCAGTGCTGGTAGAAGGTCCAGGGTGTGCTGCGCTGCTGGTGTATGCCGCACCATAAACAAGATCAGCGCTAGCACCACTCTGCTGCAAATGAGGGTCATCATGCAGGGTAGGCAGAACCCTGACATGGGATCGGGTACGTCTGGCCGTAGCAGGGACCTCTACCTCGTCATCCTCACTAGCGGTTAGAGTGCCACTGCTGTCTACAGGTTCATATTCTGAACCACTGGATTCAGCGGGTGAGGCGTCCCCATCGCTTTCATCCATCAGGGCCAGAATCCTGTAGGCCTCTTCAGCGGAATACCCCTTGTTTGACATTTTGGGTTCACTAAATTTAGGGGGTATTCCTCTGAGACTACCCAGGAAAAAGAGCAAACCTACCTAGCAAAAAGGAGTGCTTGCGAAGTAAAGCTGCGACCGCTAATAAAGATCCAAAAAGCTCAAAAGTGATCTTTATAGCGGCGCAGCGATTTTACCGTGTTTTTGCAGTGATCAGAAAAAATAATTTCTGTCACTGCGGTGGAGCGGACTGAACGCAAGTGTGCGCAAAAGATCAGGCCTGATCGGGCGAACACTGCGTTTTGTAGAGCCTAAGGTGACCCTAATGTACTTATATAGATCTGATTGCGATCAGTATTGATCACTTACAGATACTATATAGTACTAGTGCTGATTAGCGACAGCGATGACGCTAATCAGCGACTAATCAGTGACTGCGGTGCGGTGGGCTGGGCGCTAAACTACCTAGCAAGTAGCTAACTAACTGGCGGTGATAAGGGACCCTTACAGGGGGGGTGATCAGTGACAGGGGGGGACAAGGGGGTGATCAGGGTGTCTAATATAGGCGATCAGGTGCTAAATAAGGGGTTAATAAATGACAGGGTAATGTGTAAATGTGTAGTGTGGTGTTTGGTGCTACTTACTGAGCTGCCTGTGTCCTCTGGTGGTCGATCCAAGCGAAAGGGACCACCAGAGGACCAGGCAGCAGTTATATCAGACGCTATTTTGAAAATAGCGTCTGACATAACCTTTTCATTCGGCGATTCAAAAATCTACAGCCTGCCAGCCAATGATCGCGGCCGGCAGGCTGCAGAAGAACTTGTGCACTATGCGTTCCTGTGAACGCGCGCGCCTGTGTGCGCGCGTTCACAGGAAATCTCGGGTCACGCGAGATGACGCCAATCGGCGTTAGTGTGACCTGGGAGCGCCGCAGAGATGACGCCTTTCAGCGTTAGTGTGACGGTAAGTGGTTAAAATCCTAGAAAACTCCTTTAAGGAAAATAAAGTAGTATTAATAAGTATTTTATGGCACAAAACTATTAGGGTATATTTATACATGCCAGATTTCTGAAAGGGGCTTGCAGAAATCCACATACTTTCCGTAGAAACAACTCTGTTCAGATTAGCATTTTTGTTATAGCAAGAATAGCACAATCTTCCACTATATTTTTTCCAAGAAACATACCAGGCAGAACCCTGTCAGACTGCGTTTTAAGTAAATAGACTTCATCAGGAATTCTCTGGAGCTGTTAAAAACTGATTAGGAATAGCTTTCATGGCTCCAATATGAAGCAGAGCCATGACGCTTATGTGAAGAGAAGCAGTCAGACTGCCACGTAACAGTTCTCCTGGGATCTGCACCACTAGCACAGCACAAATCACAGCTATCTTGCTTGATTGACTTGATTTTTTATTCCTGTGGTTGAAAAGCTCCATGATAGTGATGTTTTTCCCTTTAGTCACAGTTAACTTCTAGATGCCCAGAAAGGCATTGCTCATATGGGATGTAGCCAGGCTCGGTGCCTAGGGCAGCAGCAACTGTAAATGCAGTCCTGCTTAGGAGATAATGGTAGCTTGTGATTTTCCACTCAGTAATTCATGGATTGATTTACTTTGACCCTTGTACCTTTATTCTGTTAAACCCAAATAAGAAGAATAACACTAGAGGCTATCTAAGTGCTGAAATTTCCAATGTTCTTTTTTAGCATGTTGAATAGTTCAGTTGTAAAAATCACTGGTTCAGTGGATAGTTCTCTGTTTCTCATCGACTATAGATGTACATACAACGATGAGCAAAAGGGTAACAATGTTTTGAACTTTTTACTTTCAGTCTCTATATCTCACCATTCACTACAGCTTCAGCCATGAGACTACCATCATTTTATAGACAATCATCTTGGCTATCTCATACATAAATTGGACTTGCAACTATTTAGCATATGATTAGTTATACAGATTCTTGTCATGTAACTGCATTGTTACTGTTTTGCTTCTATAATTCTAAATTTTAAATTTTATTATTTTGTTAGCATTTTGTAAATCCACCTTTCAACGCTGCCTGAATCCTTCTGGGCTTGCTCTCGATCAGATTCAAGCATGTCTTGGTCAAAATTTGTTCCAGGTCTCTTTGTAACGGTCGCGTACACACACACACAGGGGGGAGGGAAGTGACCACTGCGCTCCACCCTTACCCCTGGCCCTGCCTACTTGCCTCGCGAGTCCTAATGACAGGGGACAACTGGACGGCAATCCCTAGCTTGGACTAAGTGCAGGGATGACAGACAGACAAACAACAGAACGTGAACGGACCGAGTCAATACCAGGAAAGCTACAAAGTACAAATGGAGCAAGCAGAGAATTGTCAGGAGAAGCCGGGGTCATAAATACCAGGAGAGTTGTGTAGTACCAAAGGAGTCAGCAGAGGATCGTCAGGAGGAGGCCGGTGTCAGAATACCAGGAGAGCAGCAAAGTACACAAGGAGAAGGCAGAGGATCGTCAGGAATTCAGCAGGAGGTAAGTACGCCAGGAAAGACAAAACCACAGGTGGAACCTAAATTAACAGGCAACCTGTGGCCAGCAGGCTGCCTGTATTTATAGTGGGGAGTGAGGGTCATGTGACGTGGCCAGTGTCACATGACCGACAGACCAACCAGTCGAGCACCGAGTGATCAGCTCAGTGCTCAAGGCAGACTTAGGAGCAGGGAGCCACCCAGCTAGTAAAGCCACCCTGGAAACGAGGTCAAACACAGATCCTCGCTCCCGAAGCTAAGCAGCAGGTCTGCGGCTAATGGGGGACCGAGTGCACCTTCGGAACCCCGTTACACTCTTCTACATATTCCCAATGTTGGTGCATACTGGTAGACTCACTTGGGTACGAATACAGCTTTTTCTTCAACTCTACCCACAAGTGTTCGATTGGGTTGAGGTCTAGGGACTGTGGGGTCCAATCCAGCACCTCTACTTCATTGTCATTGAACCAATTCTTTACCAGTCTCGATGTACGCTTCGGGTCGTTGTCCTGCTGGAACACTATGTCGTTCTTTTCATACTCATAGTACTTGAGTGTTCAAAATAACTCGTCTTGTAGGATAGTCACATATAGGATAGCATTGAGACCACCATCGATCCTGGTCCAGTATCAAACGCCTTTGGCTGTGAAATCATCAGGCTTCCTCCACGAACTTGACAGTTCCTTGATCCGTTAGCCCCCTTTTCCCTTGCTTCTTCCAGACCCTTTTGCACCCACCATCGCTCTAAATTACCTGTTTCCATTCTTCTACTGTCCACTGTTTGTACTTTTTTTAAAACTCGAGCTGACACTTCTTATGATGATATTGAAGTTGAGGCTTCTTCATCTTTTTTTGGGCCAACATTCCAGACTTGTGTAATGTGCATCGCACGGTGCTTGCATGGATGTCTGTGATCTCACTATTACGAAGCATGCAAGCCACCTCCATGGCCATGTTTGTCGCGCCTGAATTGATAGACCTTGTGATTAACTGACTGGTTGACTCCGATATTTTGTCGGAACGTCCACCTCTTGGCTTTGGAATGGATGGACGGACTTCATTTCGTATTCTTCCAACTGTCAGGGCCCTCACATGATGCAGTTTGGCAATTTTCTTGACCGAGATACCGCTATTGATGAGCTGGATGATGCTGTTTCTCTTTTCTTGAGAAATCTTTTTCATGGCTGCTCCTGAAATCGAACAAGTAAACTTTTGCTTGGGAATCAGCCTAGTAACACACTGAGCTCTTAGGGAATATGAGAACAGGTTGTAATTTGTAGTATACAATGCACCCAAAGAAACAAAAATAAATGGTGTTTGCAATTGTTCCATTGGAATAAATAAAGTTGCCTATTCTATTGTATGAAGGGTATTAGAGCATATTAAATGGACCCTTGCTCTGGGCCGTCTGCTTAAGCATCCCTGCTTTCTGGCATCTGTCATTTCTTAATGCCTGCAGAAAGCACTGGTACAGCACATTGTTTATGCTCACTTGCATCGTTTTTACAGATCTATCTTCTAGTCTGTATTTAAATGGCTCACATTAGGAGGGACTTGAATTGTGGTGCATCTAATATTCATACGAAAAACAATCTTAAACTGTACAGTCAAACTCTCTGTTCTTTAAAGGATTTCTCAGGCTACAGATATTGATTGCCTATCCTCTGAATAGGTCATCAGTATCAGATTGGTAGGAATCTAATACCCAACACCCCCACTGATCAGCTGTTTAGGGCTCTATACAGTGTACAGAGCTAGAGCAGACAGATTCATACACTGTGTAGAGGTCGTGCTGGAGTACTGCAGCTCAGCTTACAGTCAAGTGAATGCGATCTTCAGCATGCCGGCTTTGGAACACAGTGTATGGAGCCTTCTGCTTCCACTCCATATACCGTGGAGCAGCATGCCAGAAACAGATGATCAGTGGAGGTGCAGGGTCGGACCCCCACTGGTCTGATATTGACGACATATTATGAGGCTAGGTCAATATCTGTAGCCCAGAGAATGCCTTTAACCCATGTACCTTTGGCTGTCAAGAAAAGGCAACCTAGCTAATGGCCAGGGTCCTGTGTGCAACATAAGTTCCTCAAGGGACTATACTGACTTTGATCATTTGCTGACTTGGTATACAACAATATACAACAATGTAATATGAGCACTGCTCTGGATATTCATTAGCCAAAGCAAACAGTTGACACTGAACTGTGAAATGGCTTTATTTGGGTAGGGAGAGTACATTTTTAAATGTGGGTGCATTATATTGGCACCAGTAAGGGAGGTAGGCTGTAGGAAATGCAAAAATCTCAAATAATCAATTACTAACCTCTACTTTTCAGATACCAAGCTTGGGCCTGAAGTTTTCAGGTTTGATACTGGGGCTGAAGCTACATCAACTAGGCTGAGTGAACGATACTACTTATTACGTCCAGAGGTGGTGGAGAGTTACTTGTACTTGTGGAGACTAACGCACAACCCCAAATATAGAGAATGGGGCTGGGAAATTGTACAGGTATGGAAAGATGACACTTGCATTGTGGTGAAAAATATCTAAAAGTATTGTGAGATAAAGCAGGTAATAAATGACATCTGTCAACAGATTTGTAGCTATGAAACTGGCTGTCCTGTTACATGTGCACTTAGCAGCTGAAGGCATCTGTGGTCCCATGTTCACATGTGCCCACATTGACCACAAAATATTTTTTTTATATATGCAAATAAGCCTCTAATGGGGGTGTTGTCTTTACTCCTAGAGGCTCTGCTCTCTCTACAACTACTACATCCTTTGCAGTTTTATTGACAGGACTAGGGAGTGTAAACATCATCACATCTGGCCCTGACTTCCCCTAAAGTCAATCAAAGAGCAGAGCACAACAGTCGCAAGAAGAGCTGAGCATCTAGGAGTAATGACAACGCCCCTGTTGGTCCTAGAGGCTCATTTGCATACATTAAAACCTCTCAGCAATGTGAGCACCAGTGTTGATCACGAATATTCGAATTGCGAATTTTAATCGCGAATATCGGCACTTCGAGAATTTGCGAATATTTAGAATATCACAAAATATATTCGGAATCGCGAATATTCAATTTTTTTTTAAATACCAGTTCATGCAAATTTTTCTGCGAATCAAGAAAATAATGCCTAGAGATCATGAATTTCGCGAATTCTCAAATATATGGCGAATATTCGCCCAAATATTCGCAAAATATCGCGAATTCGAATATTGCCCCTGCCGCTCATCACTAGTGAGCACATATGAACATGGGACCAACACAGATGTCTTCAGCTGCCATGTGCCCATGTAACAGGTCAGCCAGTGTCAGATGCCCTTAAATATGTGCATGGAACAATGCTAGGTTTGTATTTTTTATTTCCTCATGAGATGGAGATTTGTAATATAGATGAGCTACATGTAAAAATAGCTCCACAATGTACCATCAAAGGGCATTAACTCAACATTAAAAAGCCAGGCCCTCATCTTGTCATAAAAGATGCCCCTCGAATGCATATACGATTTGCAGACAATGCCTTCAAAACTTCTGTAGTCCAAATATAATACAACCATGTGACAGGCACCGTTGTGACCAAGCCGCACTCACCTGTGGTAGAATGGTGCAACCATTGGCTGCTGGTGGTGGGCGTGGCTTGACACATGGTCAGCTGCACTGTCGAGCTGTACCCTTAGTGGACCCCCATAGAATACCTCCAGATTCACCCAAAAATATTTTTTGCTGTTAGTGAAAACCAAATAGCCAAAAAAAAACTTTTTTCTAATCAGTTTTTAATTTGTTTCTAATTTTTTAATTTAATTTTAATTCTATTTGCTGAACATGATTATGGGGGCGGCCATCTTGCCTGAGCTGACATAAAAAGAATTTAGAGATATTTTACAGATATTTTACATTTCACAACAGCCACCATGGGCCACAGACACAACAGGCTAAGTTTTATAGGCATGCCCAAAATAATCTGTTATTCTGATCTGCTTGGCCTTTGATGATAATGAGATGACTGCTGAAAGGTGATCTGTACAGACCAGGCTTAGAGCCAGTGAGAAAATTGAAGGATTTTAGGATATTTCAAGTAGTAACATGAAGAAAAAAAAAGTGCATCAAAAAAATTCTTTCAAATCTATTTAACATAAAAACTAAATTTAAACAATTGGTCATTTTCTGATGATACATTTCCTTTACGAAGAATAATTGAAACCAGCACGGATGTGGTCAAATATAGAGCTCCGATCATTTTGCTATATTTTTCTGTATACTGTGACTAGCTAGGCCAGGGTTCTCAGTATCTGTATGATGTGTGTGTCAGGAACACAGTAAAACTGCATTTTAAAAACAGATAATGATAAGATGACATAATCTCTCGCAACACATGGCATATCCCTTCTGCATTCTACAAACATTCATTTTCCTTTGGTCTAATCTCTGCTGCAGTCATCGTCTTGTGGAATTGAACTGAAAATCTTCACCTCATTTTGCTTTAAACCAAAACAAACCGCAGTTATCTGTCTGTATCTCATCTGACAACAAATGGCCTCAAGAAGAGCCTCAAGTTACAAAAAAAAAGACAGTGCCTTGATGTTATTCGTAGTAATAGGAAATCCAAACTCATTATGAAGGGCATCAGAAATAACTTCAAGCCAGAATGTCATGTTCAATAAAGTCATTTTATAAGGGTAATTAGCTCTAGGTCTTTGGTTGAGATTGTTATGGATAGATTTGGCCCATACAAAAGAATGTGTCAGTTCTAAATGGGTGGGTCTGCTTTTATAAAAACCTTTTTTGGAGTGTACTACCCGAAGCTGGAGCTCCAGATCACCTGAAGTAAGTGAACCTGCTGTTAACACCTGCATCTTCCTAGCTGCCCATAGCATTAGAACCTACCCTAAAGCCTCATTCACACGCCAGTGTTTTGGTCAGATATTTCCATCAGTGATTTTGAGCCAAAACCAGGATTGGAGCCTCCACAGACATAAGGTATAAGGCCTCATGCACACGACCGTATGGCTTTTTCAGTGTTTTGCGGTCCGTTTTTCACGGATCCGTTGTTCCGTTTTTTGTTTCCGTTGTGTTTCCGTTTCTGTTCCGTTTTTCCGTTCCGTTTTTCCGTATGGCATATACAGTATACAGTAATTACATAGATGAAATTGGGCTGGGCATAACATTTTCAATAGATGGTTCAGCAAAAAACGGAACGGAAACGGAAGACATACGGATGCATTTCCGTATGTGTTCCGTTTTTTTTGCGGACCCATTGACTTGAATGGAGCCAAGCACCGTGATTTGCGGACAAGAATAGGACATGTTCTATCTTTTCACGGTACGGAAATACTGAAATACTGAAACGGAATGCACACGGAGACACTTCAGTATTTTTTGCTGAACCATTGAAATGAATGGTTCAGTATATGTTCCGCATACTGAACTACAAAAACGGCCAGTATACTGAACGCAAAATACTGTCGTGTGCATGAGCCCTAAGGCTGCGTTCACACGGGCGAGTATTCCGCGCGGGTGCAATGCGGTAGGTGAACGTATTGCACCCTCACTGAATCCCGACCCATTCATTTCAATGGGGCTGTTCAGATGAGCGGTGATTTTCACGCATCACTTGTGCGTTGCGTGAAAATCGCAGCATGCTCTATATTCTGCGTTTTTCACGCAACGCAGGCCCCATAGAAGTGAATGGGGTTGCGTGAAAATCGCAAGCATCCGCAAGCAAGTGCGGATACGGTGCGATTTTCACGCATGGTTGCTAGGTGACAGTCTATTCACTATATTATTTTCCCTTATAACATGGTTATAAGGGAAAATAATAGCATTCTGAAAACAGAATGCTTAGTAGGTGATCAATTGAGGGTTAAAAAAAATAAAAATAATTAACTCACCTTCTCCTCTTGTTCGCGTAGTTCCCGGTCTTTTCTTTACTTCTTTAATGATGAACTACCGGCTAGGACCTGTGGTGACGTCAGATCACATGCTCCAATCACATGGTCCATCACCACGGTGATGGACCATGTGATTGGAGCATGTGATCTGACGTCACCAAAGGTCCTTTAGCCCACAGCTCATCATTAAAGAAGTAAAGAAGAGACCGGGAACTACGCAATCAAGAGGAGAAGGTGAGTTAATTTTTTATATTTTTTTTAACCCTCAATTGATCACCTACTAAGCATTCTGTTTTCAGAATGCTATTATTTTCCCTTATAACCATGTTGCACCATGTAAATGCGAGCAAACAAGCATCAATCAACTTGTCAAGCAGTGCTGTTATGCCTCATTCACATGTCAGTGTTTTGGTCAGTGATTTCCATCAGTGATTGTGAGCCAAAACCAGAATTGGAGCCTCCACAGACATAAGGTATAAGGGAAAGATCTGCACCTGTGCTGTGTTCAGAGGCGCACCTGGTTCTGGCTCAAAATCACTGATAGAAATCACTGACCAAACCACTGATGTGTGAATGAGGCTTTATGCACAGTTTATGACCTCTACTGAGGGATGGTGAGCCCATTGACCCTTCCTTAAAGGGGTTATGCAAGAGTGGGCTCGTATAGTCACATGATGCAAGGGGAGCCGGTCACCGCCATGGCTAGTGATCGGCTGCAGTCGGCATCAAACCGGATGTTTTCAATGAGGGAGCGCAGCGGGGCATCGCAAACCGGGAGGAGATGGAACGTGAGCCAGAGTCGGAAGCAGGTAAGTAAGCTTCCCTTTCTAGGTCTGGCCAAGTGTGGGGTTTGCCAAAACCTCCTCCATTCTTGCATTAACCCCTTTAAAGTTTTTAGTTTTTTTTTGTACTTTTCTATTGATGGCCTATCCTCTCCTGCCGATCCCCGCCAAACGGCTGTTCTGCAGTAGAACCAGCATGGAAGTGAGAGCAGGAAGTACACAGCTTTATCCATTGTGTAGTGGACGGAGCTGGTTACTGCACTTCAATGGCAGCGTTACTGCAGCTTTGTCCACTAAACAATGGACTTCCAACACTGGACCCCTGACGATCAGATATTAATGCCCTATCCTGAAGATAGGCCATCAGTATAAAAATACTATAATCTGGGGACCGATTCTTTTCCTATTGTATCAGAAGGCAAGAACTGGAATAGTAGAGAATTTTCCAACAGGCTGGAAAATCTCATTGTACAATACGAAAAGCATTTGATTGTCAGAATCGTTCTGCGCCTCCATGCTGATTCTCGCCCCGACCCTGGCATGATTGACTTCAGCTAAAGAAAAAAGATTGCTGTCACTTGGTCCAATAATTTTGTTGAGATGAGCAGATAGAATGTTACGCTCTGTTATCACAATTTATAAATGTATTTTCTTGTCATGAAATATATGTATGACTTGTTCTTTCTTTTACCCAGGCCTTGGATACCTACTGCAGAATAGAAAGTGGATTTTCAGGCATTAAAGATGTGTACACTACAAATCCCAGCCATGATAATGTTCAACAAAGTTTTTTCATGTCTGAAACATTAAAGTGAGTGGAACATATTCATTCAGTTCTGCTTAATGATAAATAATGTTTTTCTTACTGCTGTTATACAGACACTCTAAACTAGGCATGCTCAACCTGCGGCCCTCCAGCTGTTGCAAAACTACAACTCCCATCATTCCCGGACAGCCTACAGCTATCAGCCTACAGAAGGGCATGGTGGGAGTTGTAGTTTTACAACAGCTGGAGGGCCGCAGGTTGAGCATCCCTGCGGGTCTAAACTATTAAAGAGAGGCTGAATTTATGGTTACCACAGGATATGGACATTGTATGTATGTTTTTATTTTCCATTTTCCCTTTTAGTTTTTTATACTGGATTATTGGTTAAAAGGGCTGTTCCATCTGGTCATTCACAGCAGTTCAATAGGCTATGCCAGAAAAGTCCAATAGGGGCGAGTGCCACCTCCGAGACCCACTGGTATCTCAAGAAGGGGACACATGTATGAAGACCATGCTGTGCATGTGTAGCATCTTCTCTATTCAATGGGTCCTGTTTTGGAGATAGTAGTGGGTTCCAGAGGTGGGACTAACACCTGTTGAACAATTATGACATGCCCTATCCATATGCCACAAATGTCCAAAAGGTAATACGCCTTTTAAGAGTTGGACTAAGAATTCAGGTATTTCGGTATTGCCTGCTGCCTGCACATTTTAAAATACAATCACACTTTAAAGGGCATCTGTCAGCAGATTTGTAGCTATGACACTGGCTGACCTGTTACATGTGCGCTTGGCAGCTGAAGACATCTGTGTTGGTTCCATGTTCATATGTGCCTGCATTGCTGAGAAATATGATGTTTTAATATATGCAAATGAGCTTCTAGGAGCAACAGGGGCGTTGCCATTACACCTAGAGGCTTTGCTCCACCCTCTGCACTTTGATTGACAGGGCCAGGCAGTGAAAATGTTGCACACTATAGAAAAAAGCACCAGCCTATGTTCGCTCCCACTGTCCCAACCACCAGGCTAGGGCAGCTCTAAAGACTGCCCATTGGTGCCGGTGACATCACCAGGCTCACTGCTAGGCGGAATCCTCTGCCTAGCATAGCCATGAAATGCCTGGTACGTCACTGGAGGTAAAGAAAAAAACTTTGCTCTGGGCAATGCAGCACAGGTCAAAGGGGGGGGGGGGGGGGGCATCTGAACATGAAATGCTCTGATGCTCCACTCATTCATGCTGAATGAGTAAAGAAGGGTTTATGTCTGGGTTCAGCTCTGAACCCAGACAACCCCTTTAAGGTCTGTGACTTTTTGAGTGTTATTTGATTTTAACTACTGAGTGACAGCTGCAGCCCACAAGATTTCATATAGTCTAATGTTTTCCTAAGGGTTTCTGCATGCAGTTTTGGGAGCCAAAACCTGGAGTGAATTCAAAAAAAGAACATAATATGTATCTGTCCTTTATGCTTTCTTCCCTTTATGATCCTCTCCTGATTTTCGACTTCCAAAACTGCATGCAGAGACCTGAGCATGTGGCTGTACCCTTAGGACTGCAGCTGTGGAGTGATAGTTACTGTATAATCAAGTAGTAGCACTATACAAATTCACAGTATATCCTGAGCCTAACAGTCTGAATCAACATTTTATGGTATCAGTCTATTTTACATTTCTTATAATCTCTATAACGCTTGACATATACATATTTTTATATGCCACCAGTTTGATCTTTTACATAAAGTATCTTGTATTTTAACTTTACTGACGCACGAGGCAACACTCACGTTCTTGGCAGCCAAAAGTTATGGAAATTCGCCCAATTTAAACCCCATAAGAGTCCTAGTCAAGTTTTTTTAGGGCTGACAAATTTACACCACTGTCAACAGTTGGCAGGGAGTGTGGACTCCTACCGCCCAACAGGTTTGCTATAATTAACAGCACAAACTGATGTAATTCACAGCTCAAATTTACGCAAGCTCATAACTGATGTAGATTTGATGTGCACAGGCTGCAATAAGATGCGCCAAATATATTAAGAGGCTTTTAAAAGCACTTGTGATATGTTAAATGCAGCCATTTTTGTTGAACAGGCCAATTGGAATTAATGGAAAAAGTAATATGTGATTTGTAGTGAATTTGGTTACGCTTAAGCACTATTGATTATAAATTACCAACTTTAAGCCAACTAAATACTCAGCTATGTATTACCTTTTATGTGCTGTAGACATCAACACTGGATTTCCATTAAGTCACATCCAGTCTCATTTTCTTAATCAGGAGATACTTGGGCAATAAGTTTATCTACAAGAGTATTCTCTTTCTGCTTCTTGGCTGCCAAATACAATAAAGCAGGCAATTCTTTGAACTTACCGCTAAGGATTCTGTTTGCATGAAATGAAAGAAGGAGATAGTTTAGGCCTCAAGCAAAATCTGCAACAGGGTACCAAACTAGCAGTCCTCTCAGGTGATTTATACTGTCCTATCTGAGAGCAGGATATGATAGCGGTAGTGGAGCTCTGTGATATATTGGTCTATCTGATTTAGAGCAGGTTTTCTGAGTAAAAGGCAGAGTAAATCCTGAAGGGACTTTTATATTGGTGGCCTGTGCCCACTGACACTCCACTTTTCTGGGCGGGCTCAGGGGCCGCTCCATTTACCCTCCTTCTCTGGTGGTCCAGACCCGACGGTCTTCCAATGCTTATTTTCAGTGGGCCTGACTGCCAAGTATTCCAATAAACAACAGCCTGCCTCTTGCCAGCAAAGTTTCTCTTTTACCCACAGGATGCGCGCACTCAACCCAGCTCTTAAAGGGCAAATGCATGCACACTAATTAACACCAGCCAATGGCTTGCCATCTGTTAGAACTTAACAGATGTACCTGGATATGAATTATTTTGTAATTACATGTAATTAAAAATTCAGTATAGCCACTGAGCCACAATAAAATGTATTTAGATAGTGCCACCTGCTGGTTTTTTTTTTGCCTTTTTTTTGTCCTGATCACTGAGAACGCTGCACATGCTCAGTTCCATCCTTCAACTGCCCCCTAAGCTGTGATAGGGAGAGCATGGACACGCCCCCTTAGCTGCAGCAGAAAAAACACACCCCTTGAGCGGTCAGCTTGATATAAATCTAGCAGAGCAATGAATGGGAAGACATCTGGATCCATGTGAGGTGCAGGGCTGGTACTAGTTTTGATAGAAAGAGGTTGCCATGTAATATATAATGTCTGATTTTCATTTTTTACATTACTCATAGCATAACCCCTTTAAGGCACCTTCCCAAGCAATAGGTTGTCTAGCTTCCTAGTTATTTGCAAAGGTGTGCTGTATTCTCATGTCTGCTCATGTACTGACTCTCTGTCGATTTACTGGATTCTGACCTGTGCCTGAACTCCATACTGACCCTTCGCTGCCTATGCTGACCTCAAACCATTTACCGTATAGCACATACTTTGCCTGCCCTGTGCTCGGCCTGACCTCTTGGCCCCTCCACACTGGTGTTTCTGACCCCCATGGGTCAGCTGTCAATCACAGACACTACTCCAGGAGGTAGTGGTCTGGTGGTTCCTCTGCAGCAAAGTCCAGATCCCTGTTCAGGGGTTAAAGGGTGAATACCAGGAGACTGCCAGAATAATGCCCTTAGGTAGACACAGTGGTTCCACACCCACTGCAGTAACAGGACTTTTAGAACAAACAGTGAGTCTCCTACTTACACCGCCCAGAAAGGATGACTGATGAACTTGCCTATACACACAGTGACATAGAGACAGCTGTCAATCACTATGTGGGTGGGGTAATCAGGACCTACACTGTCTCTCTCAGGAGTCCTGTTCAATTTGCTTTGATTTTTACCCTGAAATCCTGCTCCAAATCATATAAACCTATTTATCACAGAGTTCAGCTTCTCTCCCTCTATCAAATCCTGCTCTCAGATAGGGAAGCAGAGGTTCACTTTAAATGGTTTGCCCAGCCCAAAACCTTATTTACTATGGTCTGTTCTTCCTATATAATACACATAGTACTAAAAGTAGATAGTTCCCAATAATCTACTACTTTGTGCTTAGTTTATTATGTTAATGTAATGCATACAGTGTCTATTATACTTACACATATTATACAGATCTAGGGGCACATTTATTAAGACTGGCATTTTAGATGCCGGTCTTAATAAACCCCTAAGCTGGCGGTGGTTCCGCCGTAGTTAGGAAAGGGGCACCGGCCTCTTCATAACTTTTGTGGATTCTACGCCAGTTCTAAATGTAAGACAGCTTGGACTAAAACAGGCATAGAAGATGGTAAATGAGACGTGCCTGCAGAACCTTCCCCGCCCACCATTTTAGATCTGGCCTGAGTGAGGAAAGGAGTGAGGTGCACTCTGCACCTGAAATACGCCTAATATAGTGTTTGCACTAATACCCATTGATGGTTTATTCTTAGGATACACACTGTGTCTAGAACAACAATGAATGGGCCATGGCACATGCTCACCCAACTTTTTAGTAAGATCAACCAAGAGATGGATCATTCCAAAAATGCAAGTTAGCCATAAATATGTTTTGAAAATAAACTGAATGAGAAGCATTTATGTCAATGAATGTTAAAATAAGGGACAGTAGAAGGTTGCTGATCAAGAATAGTATGTGGGCACTGGGCCCCTTGCTGTTTAACAGCTAATTATTCAAGTGTGGGTGCTCATAATGGAGTTCTTTATGGCTAGTCAATCCATCACTAATTTTGAGCCAAAGAAACCCTGATGCCTTTTTTTATATTGTGGTATGGCCACCCCTCTTGCCTATAGGCGCTGCACCAATGGTATATCCACACCTGGTTAAAGGGGTTGTGTCAATTCAGCAAGTGGCATTTATCATGTAGAGAAACTTAATGCAAGCCATTTACTAATGAATTATGATTGTCCATATTGCTTCCATTGCTGGCTTGATTCATTTTTCCATCACATTATACACTGCTCGTTTCCATGGTTATGACCACCCTGCAATCCAGAAGGGGTAGCCTTGCCTGGATTCAATAGGAAAAAGTGCCGGGTCCCTGGTGTCTAATATAAGAAAGTCAGTCACGTAGTTCTTTAGATACTATTGAATACTTGCGCTGCAGGTCCTTGTAGTGTTGTGGGTCAATTCACACCAATTTTTTCCCAACTGTGCTGAAAGCCCACCGAGTTGATACAGGATAACAGTGCTTCCCAGCTCTGGACTCCAAACGCACCTCCTGGATTCCTCTGCAGGGCACCAAAAATCACACCATAGTGAAACACTTCAGATACAGGTAAAACAACTTGTGGTTCAAATGAGTTCAAATTCATAGCATATATAAAATCCTAGTAGTATCACTCCGCTGCCCGACCCGGGTTTCGCACTCAAGCTTCGTCAGGGGCGAAATCTATGGACATCCGGAGGCATGTCCTTTTAAACCCCTCACCCTCCATTACAATATAGCATAGTATAAAACACTTCAGCAGCCATCTGACCCACACCCTCTTATCTCGACCCATAAAATCCACAATAAGATCCACAGTAAAAGACACAAAATTACTCTTTCGTTTCTATTAATACCAATATATCCACATTTTACATTCATAAAGTGGTCACATGTTAGCCAATCTGGAGTTGACAACCCCATTCATTCAGCACACACCCTCCTCCAACAGGTGCGAGGAGTATCCTCATTGGACGTCGACATTCATCTATTTCATTATTATTCAACAGAGTGGCCCCAGCATATTTCGTCTTACTTTCTCACAAGGTGTTATATATCCCTATTGGATCCCTTTCACAGGATGGATACTACAATCATACCAAACATGATTTTATATCGAACTCTGCATTTAACCCTTTTGGTTGCAGTGTGTTTAACCGGTATATCCACTCGACTTCCTTGCGATTTATCTGCGCTACCGCATCACCCCCACGCCAGTGTGTTTTGACCACTTTGATTCCTGCAAATATCAATCCTTTTGGGTTCTTTTCATGATGCAGTTTAAAATGCAGTGAAACACTATGTGTGGTTAAACCTTTTTTTATGTTTCTAATGTGCTCTTGGATGCGCACTTTTAATTTTCGTAGTGTACGCCCCACATATTGAAGCCCACATGGGCATTCCAGCAGGTATATGACCCCTTCATTTTCACAGGTGCAGCTTCCTTTTAGCTTGAATATTTGTCCATTGCTATTGGATTTAAGGCTCTCAATGGATTGAACCCTATTGAAAGAGCTTCTATTTTTACAAGCCAGACAGAAACTGCACCATGTGAATCATACCATTTTTTGTCCTCACTGGCGGTATTGCACTATGTACGAGGTGAGTTGCTATATTGGGGGCTCTCTTAAAAATAATGTCAGGATGAGCTGGTACATCTTTACCAATAACTGGATCGTTTTTTTAGAACAAAGGAGTAATTTTGTGTCTTTTACTGTGGATCTTATTGTGGATTTTATGGGTCGAGATAAGAGGGTGTGGGTCAGATGGCTGCTGAAGTGTTTTATACTATGCTATATTGTAATGGAGGGTGGGGGGTTTAAAAGGACATGCCTCCGGATGTTGATAGATTTCGCCCCTGACGAAGCTTGAGTGCGAAACCCGGGTCGGGCAGCGGAGTGATACTACTAGGATTTTATATATGCTATGAATTTTAACTCATTTGTGAGTATAATAAACCACAAGTTGTTTTACCTGTATCTGAAGTGTTTCACTATGGTGTGATTTTTGGTGCCCTGCAGAGGAATCCAGGAGGTGCGTTTGGAGTCCAGAGCTGGGAAGCACTGTTATCCTGTATCAACTCGGTGGGCTTTCAGCACAGTTGGGAAAAAATTCCTTGTTCAGGCAGCACGGTTCTTTACTTTAACGCCGGGTCTTTGGTGCCCAGGACTGTGAGAGCTCACTGAGTCCAGCACTTTTTCCTATAGTATGCCAGCACAGCCACCGCTGATGGATTACAGGGTGATCGTAACCACGGAAATGAGCAGTGTACAATGATGGAAAAAATGAATCCAGTCAGCAAAGGAAGCAATATGGACAATTACCCCGAAAATATACCTAGCCCTATTTTGCAGGGTTTTGGGAGTAGGGCTTAAATATAAGCCCTACTTCAAAAATAAGCCCTAGATAAATTTTATATTTATGGATTCAGCAGCTCAGGAGCGCTCACTAATGGCTCCTGAGCTGCCAGGGCGGGCGGGCAGGACCTCGGCGCTCTCCCAGCTGATCGGAGGCGGGAAGGAGTTACAGCAGCGCAGGCTGCCAACACTTAGCCTTTAGTGAAGCCGCTAGCCCGCGCATACATCGCGGCTGGCGGCTTCACTAAATGCAAAATTATGCCGGCAGCCGCGCTTCCATCTATGGTACAGTACGGGTACATCGCTGGGCGGGCTGGACGGCTTCTCTACCCTGTACTGCCGCCAGCCCGCACGTTCTACCGTAACTTACCCTATCGTAGATGAATGAGGCAGCAGGAGGATGTCCTTCTCCTCTCTGCTGCCTGGGGCTGGAGGTGCTGATTGGTGGTGAAAGCGTCCTGCTCCCTCCCCCGCCTCCACCAATCAGCACCCTGTCATCTCTCGCGCCGGATCTCCCTGGTAACGTACACATTGCTGCCTAGGGGCTCAGGAGCAGTGTACGTATGGTACCAGAAAGAAGTGTGGCATTGCCTGCCAGAGTATTAGGCAGTGGCTGAGGGACAGACAACAGAGGGTTGTAGTCAATGGAGTATATTCAGAACATGGTCTTATTACCAGTGGGGTACCTCAGGGATCTGTTCTGGGACCCATATCGTTTAATATCTTTATCAGCGAAATTGCAGAAGGCCTCGATGGTAAGGTGTGTCTTTTTGCTGATGACACAAAGATTTGTAACAGGGTTGATGTTCCTGGAGAGATACACCAAATGGAAAAGGATTTAGGAAAACTAGAGGAATCTGGCAACTAAATTTTTATGTTGATAACTGCAAGATATTGCACCTGGGGCATAAAAACCCAAGAGCAGAATATAAAATCAGTGATACAGTCCTAACCTCAGTATCTGAGGAAAGGGATTTAGGAGTCATTATTTCAGAAGACTTAAAGGTAGGCAGACAATGTCATAGAGCAGCAGGAAATGCTAGCAGAATGCTTGGCTGTATAGGGAGAGGCATTACTAGTAGAAAGAGGGAGGTGCTCATGCCGCTCTACAGAGCACTAGTGAGACCTCATTTGGAGTATTGTGCTCAGTACTGGAGACCATATCTCCAGAAGGATATTGATACTTTGGAGAGAGTTCAGAGAAGAGCTACTAAACTAGTACATGGATTGCAGGATAAAACTTACCAGGAAAGATTAAAGGACCTTAACATGTATAGCTTGGAAGAAAGACGAGACAGAGGGGATATGATAGAAACTTTTAAATACAGTAAGGGAATCAACAAGGTAAAAGAGGAGAGAATATTTAAAAGAAGAAAAACTGCTACAAGAGGACATAGTTTTAAATTAGAGGGGCAAAGGTTTAAAAGTAATATCAGGAAGTATTACTTTACTGAGAGAGTAGTGGATGCATGGAATAGCCTTCCTGCAGAAGTGGTAGCTGCAAATACAGTGAAGGAGTTTAAGCATGCATGGGATAGGCATAAGGCCATCCTTCATATAAGATAGGGCCAAGGGCTATTCATAGTATTCAGTATATTGGGCAGACTAGATGGGCCAAATGGTTCTTATCTGCCAACGCATTCTATGTTTCTATGTTTCTAAGTACTGTACCGGTATCATACCGTAGTACTGTGCCACCCACTGACACTACGGTAAACCACCCATTGTAAGTTACTGTAGGGTTATGGTTACTATGGTAACCCAGGGTTTCTGTCAGTAAAAGAATCGTTATGTGGCCTGCTGACATTAGCGATGTGCTACTGGTAATGTCAGCACTACATAACTGTATGTCTTACCTACCGCATATGTTCCTGCCTGACGCCGTTATCACTAAAAAATAGTTTTTGTTCAAGCATTAATGTGTGATTGTTGTTCATGGAGCCCAAATTAGCCCTACCCCGATAATAAGCCCTAACCCTTTTTTCGGAGAAAAAAAATAATATAAGACCCTGTCTTATTTTCGGAGAAACACGGTACAATACATTAGTAAGTGTCTTGTATTAACTTTCTCTTTAAATGGATTGTGAAATATGCCAATACAGAGTCAGCTATTTTGCCCAGAAACAGCACCATTCTTGTCCATGGCCCATGTATTGCATTGCAACTCCCTTTGAGTTAAAATGGGAAGATGGGCTGCAACGCCAAAGACAGTCTATAAACAAAAGATGCTGCTTTTGGAAAAAAAAGAAAGCTGACTCTTCTCTTCTCTGTACTGTATTTGATTTTTTAGCAAGATATAAATTTTCTATACCTTGTAACAGTATGGCTAATGCATTATCTCTTTGTGTGTTCTATAGATACCTCTACCTACTGTTTTCAGAAGATGACCTGTTATCATTAGAAGATTGGGTTTTTAATACTGAAGCACATCCATTGCCAATAAATAAACTAAACCCCATTTGAAGCACAAGAAACCAATACATATCTATTCAGTGTTTTTATCTGAAATGTAAACTTTCATACAAAAGAAATTCTATTTTGTGAGCTTATTTGAGATACCAAGAGTTACATAAAATACCATGTAAGAAACTGTTCCTTGTTATATTTTAGCACTAAAAGAAATGGAGGCCTTTTGCAGACATTTCTGCTCTTATTTATGTTCTTATTGTTACAAGCAGAGAAATATGGTTTAGAAAAAAAAATCGATAATTTTTGTGAAGAAAATGTCTGGGATGCTCTTACTAGTGCTATGTGGCAATTTAGATATTCCGTTTCCGTATGTCCGTTCCGCAAAGAAATAGAACTTGTCCTATTATTGACCTCATTACAGACAAGGATAGGACTGTTCTATTAGGGGCCAGCTGTTCCGTTCCGCAAAATACGGAATGCACACGGACGTCATCCGTATTTTTTGCGGACCGCAAAATACATACGGTCGTGTGCATGAGGCCTTAGTCTGACCATGGACATGGCATATGTTAGAATAGCTTGTGAACTTTGTAGTCACAACAGAGGAGTTGTGAAAATCATGAGTTTAGAGGTCAGTGTGACTATTTATACAATAATATGATCATTTTGATGATAAAGGATCTACATAAAATGAGTAAAATATGCAAAATATTAATCTTTTCTCCATTAGTAGTTCAAAGATCTCTACGCCTAAATAGCCAAACAAAAACAGCATTGTAAACTATAAAAAAAACTGTTGAGCAAAAAAAAGTTGAAAAGAAAAGAATTACCGTACATAAAGTTCACAAGTCCTCCTCACAGCTAATAAAGGAAAGTCCATTTTTGACATAATGACATAATAAGGCATACATATAAGAGTTGTCCTAAAGGGAAGACCCCTAAAAACTGAAAAAACACTTTAAGGCTTCATGCACACAACCGTGCCGTTTTTTGCGGTTCGCAAACCGCGGATCTGCAAAAAACGGAAGCCGCCCGTGTTACCTTCCGCAATTTGCGCAACGGAACGGGCGCCAGCAATATAAATGCCTATTCTTGTCCGCAAAGCGCAGACAAGAATAGGACATGTTATATTTTTTTAGCGGGGCCGTGGAACGGAGCAACGGATACGGACAGCACAGGGAGTGCTGTCCGCATTTTTTCCGGCCCCATTGAAGTGAATGGGTCCGCATCCGAGCCGCCAAACAACGGTCGTGTGCATGAGGCCTAAGGCTTATATTAGGGAACTGCATACACAATAAAAATAATAATGACCTATGATCATTTTTTTGACAAGAAAAACCTTTCCAGAATTGCCCACGGTAAAGCATGCTTTATTGCAGATTTTAATATCACAGTGCTATACTAACATAGGCTGATGTGCTCACGTATCCCGTTCCAAACATAATTTTCAAAGTAAAAAATATGCCGCATTTAAACATTACACAAGCCCCTTGCACATCACTTATGGGAGATCCGTCTCCCTAACTTCTTTTTAAATAAAAGACAGGAATAAATCTCAGCACAAGAATATTCCCATATTTTAGTTTCAAAAGATCTTTATTTTGCAAATTGACAGCATAAAGCTCCTCCTAGGTGGAGGAAAGAACTTTTATAATGAGGTTTGCCATCTGTCTCCACAATGATTTAACTATGAGATATAGCCACCCTACATATAACATGGAACCCAGATGTATGTACAACCTGAAAAGTTAATTGAGACATTAGACGAGTATTGGTGCATTCTTGTGGGAACTAAAGGGCCATTTACACGGGCCAAGAATCCACCAGATAATTGCTAAGAAGCCTTCATAGGAACGCTGTCTGGCGGTGTAAAGGTGCTGTCAATTACCTGATGATGAGCGAAACGCTTGTCCACCGGGTAATATGATCGTTTGTCATTATTTGCTGGCAGCAGCTCGTGCTGTGTAAACACACTGTATGGGGACAAACAGTGGCATTAGCAATCATTGCTCCCCATACTGTGGAGGAGATCGCTGCATGTAAATGCAATAATGGTTTTCTTCACTGATGAGCAGGCGCTCGCCAGGAAGGAACGCTTTCTTCCTTGACAATCACCTGCAAAATTGGCAAGTGTAAAGGGGCCTTAAGGGTATTTATAATGGGCCATAATGAGCTCCAATCGACAATGTAGCACATCAATCAGCGTTGGTTTAAGGACCTCTACATGCGTAGATAGTTGCCTGAACAAATGACTGCACACTTGCAGCCATTCATTTACATAATTGTTACCAACACATCCCCTGTTTGCACTGGGATATCTGCTGCTAGCAAAAGATCTTTCTTAGGCCTCATGCACACGACCGTTGTTTGGGTCCGCATCCGAGCTGCCGTTTTGGCCATTCACTTCAATGGGGCCGCAAAAGATGCGGACAGCACCCCGCTAAAAAAATATAACATGTCCTATTCTTTGCGGACAAGAATAGGCATTTATATTGCCGGCGCCCGTTCCGCACCGCAAATTGCGGAAGGCAACACGGGCGGCTTCCATTTTTTGCGGATCCGCGGTTTGCGGACCGCAAAAAACGGCACGGCCATGTGCATGAGGCCTTACGGCCACAGATCAGGATTTACTTGCTTTTCACAAAGGCTAGGAAAGACTGGGAATAAGCGTTCCTTTAGGCAGATAATTGACCTGTGCAGAAGGCCCTTAAAGGGAACCTGTCACCTGGATTTTGGGTATAGAGCTGAGGACATGTGTTGCTAGATGGCCGCTAGCACATCCGCAATACCCAGTCCCCATAGCTCTGTGTGCTTTTATTGTGTATAAAAACCAATTTGATACATATGCAAATTAACCTGAGATGAGTCAGAGCTTGAAAATATGACTCTTCTCTGGTCACACAAGTAAGATATGACTCTTATGTTAATTTCCATATGTATCAAATCGTTTTTTTTACACAATAAAAGCACAAAGAGATATGGGGACTGGGTATTGCAGATGTGCTAGCGGCCATCTAGCAACCCATGTCCTCAGTTCTATAGACAAAATCCCGGTGACAGGTTACCTTTAAGTGAATACTTCCTTTAAAATTATCACATATTAACAGCCTATATGTGAATTTTCTATGTAATATTTTTGTACAAAAACATGTGGATGGTTTTCAGGATATCGTTTTTTAAAGTCACTCCATGTATTCTACTTCTGCCCTGGCCCTTAACATCCTCCATTATTTGGACTTTTAGCATGGTAAACAGCCTTGCTTGACTTTTTCAGTCAGACAATCCCTGCGACTAGAGAGGAAATGGGGTGAGTGACTCAATGATAGCATCACACATTACACTGATAAGCGCAATGTTCTTCTGTGAGCATCTTTAGCTAGGCCTATTATGAGAACAATAGAGCTCTCATACTTTTATATGAAATTTACACCTACTACTATCATGAGGATTGCCCTACAGATCATTTCTTTACCTCACAGCAGTAATAAACTGACAATGGATTACCTAATTATATAGGAGTTTTATCGCTCTGTGCTGAGTGCTACAGAAGGACAGCATTTTCTATTTAATTTTCAAAAGTATAATACTGCTGAAAAGAAAAACAAACATTCCAAAATTGTTTTCTATGAAGATTGAGCTTAGCCCCATTTGTGATGAACGTATCCCTTTTAGTAAATTCTGTGGAGGATTTTCATCCTCTAGGGATAAATACTACATATCTTTGTAAAATAAATGTGCAAAACTGGTGCCATCTAGACAGGACAACATTAATATTTAAATTCTGCTGCCTATATGGTACCTTTAAATCCGAAAGAGGCTGGTTCATAGTGGCACATAAGACATTCCCTCTGATCCTTCTTTTGATCCAAAAAGACGAAGGGAGAACAGATTTCATATAAGTGATATGCAAGGGTCCTTATAGAGTTTCTTGGTTAAAAGCATAGATTGTACAACATACAAGGCTAAAATAACCTCTTTTTGACCTTGTAGGACCCAATTCTGAGAATTCTGTTTCATTAGTTATTAGAAGCCACTACTCATCATTTTGCATGTTTTTGTATTAAACATGGCTGGCATTTTTACTTGGTTGGCATAATGTATCACAAAGATGTCATTTTTACTGTACAGGATGATGAAGTGTAGTTTGGTTTGAATGCCTAAATGTTTTGCCTTTGTATCTTTTGTTCATTAAAAGTCTCTTATGCTGTTTTAATGAAACTGGACACACGGCTTCGTTTTTAGATTTTACTTGTCTATCAATACACATACATATGCTTCTATACATGACGCCCCATGACAAATGTACAAGCATGCACAATGTATAGACAGCTTGGTATTTCTACTGGAATTTTTAAAAATACAGGCTTTTTTTTATTGGCAGTAAAATATTATATTTCATGGAGCACTATATTTTTTGTCATAAAAATAAAAAAATTGCAAATGCCTACAGATTAATGGGATGAATGGTTATAATCACATAAAGATACTCAAATTCTTACCATGGTGCTATACATATATATATATATTGCAGGGGTAAAATAAGAAGGCAATAAGACAATTATGCATTTTAAATTCAGCTTACACTATTCCCTTCCATGGGCAGTTCTGCTGGGTCCTGATTATTATTATTATTTTTTTACTAGAGAGGGATAGATAAAAGGATAGATCCTATTCATCTTTCTGATTACATTAGACCTGTAGGCACATCCTTTGCCGCTGTTTCTCCTAGATTCCTACATATAAAATAAGAGGCACATGGAGTATGGACCCATGGCATCCTATGGATGTCATGTTATAGATATATGCAACACAGATTCATAATTTAGCTGTAAGCATGGAAATGTTCCACATAATTATGTTTCAATAATCATATTTCATTTTCTAAAGGGGATATAATTGTGTTTCCAGTTTCATTAATTAGATTTTATTTTGTAAAAGTGAAATTATTGTGTGCATTGTAGCTAATTATTTTTTACTTATAAACACTTTCTTTGTGTATAGAAAGTACAGCAGGATATAGATGTTGTATGGCACCTGAAATTTACCGAAGTCAATTGCTGGAGAAATTCCTTAGATTATTATAAGATCTGGAAAGTTATGAAATAAGGTTTACTTCCCCAGAGATCAGGAGGACAGGAGAGATACATATAGAGATGTATCTGCATATAGAGTTACTTTCCTGCCTTATCTAGGCTTATCTTGGCTTCTGGCAGTACAGTAAAGTACATTAACTTGCCCACCCTCTAGATATAATAGGATGGATCTGCTCATTCTGCCCCATTCTATACAGCAAAGCTGACAATTGATCTGAAGTGGCCATTGTCAAAACCGTAATATTTTAAGATCTGTTATAAGATCTGATATGTACATAAAAAACACAGAACCAAACATTTAAATAAAATGTTATATCAAACACCTGATTAACAGCACACATCCTATTTCAGGTGAAATTTTAGAATAAGTTGTCATGTGATGCAGTAACACTAAACATTTTATGACTTGTATTGTGCGTAAGCTTTATCTCTATTTTTCAGTTTTCCCTGAATTAATGAATGGAGACTAGCTGCTATGAAGTCTCCTATACACATCACATATACAGAAGAGGAGATTCTGCATCTCTCTGTAGCACACCCTTAGATGAAGCAGTATGGCGGAAATAGTACAGCAATACTCAGCAGCATTACTATAAATTCAGCACTGAGTTAGGCAGAAAACTTCCTAGAGCCAGCAGCAGTGTCTGTGTGCCTGTGCCTCTGTCTCCTTCCAGCAGCTCACTTCTCCCCCTCCCCTCTTCTATGGGCATCATGTAACCTAATCCCTCATGGAGCTGAGAGTCCATCTCTTCTTTAAAGAAGTATTTTAGCTGTGAATTGAGGGTGAATGATTAGTTTGGGGGGGACTGTTAAGAAGTGGCTCATAATTGAAGAATGAAGCATTTTTCTCTGATAACATTGTACTATTTGTACTATTGATTTATTCAAAGTTTGTTGAAAGTACAGTGACTATTTAAATAACAAGGTCATTTTTCTGATGATGCATTCCCTTTTCGAAAAAGTGAAAATCAAGGATATCCTTCACTGTGAGAACTTGGCCTCAATAATTGTGTGGAAGCTTCTGAGCTATAATAACACATATTCGACAACACCCAGACCAATTGGTTTTAAATTTGCATGCGGACTGACATTTATAGATTGTTATGACAATATTTGCTTTCTCAGCATTACTTTCTTTTAGGGTACTTTCACACTAGCGTTTTTCTTTTCCGCCATAGAGTTCCGTCACAGGGGCTCTATACCGGAAAAAAACTGATCAGGCATATCCCCCTGCATTCTGAATGGAGAGCAATCCGTTCAGGATGCATCAGGATGTCTTCAGTTCAGTTATTTTGACTGATCAGGCAAAAGATAAAACTGTAGCATGCTACGGTTTTATCTCCGGCGAAAAAAACTGAAGACTTGCCGGAATTTTCTCCAAAGGAATGTATTCGTGCCGCATCTGGCATTCAAAATACCGGAATGCCGGATCCGTCCTTCAGGTCTGCGCATGCTCAGACCGGTAAAAATGTGAAAAAAGATACAAGACGGATCCGTCTGTCCGCATGACAAGCGGAGACACGGATCCGTTCTTGCAATGCATTTGTGAGACGGATCTGCATCCGGATGCGTCTCACAAATGCTTTCAGTCACATGCAGACCGCCGGATCACACTGCCGCAAGTGTGAAAGTAGCCTTAGATTACATATTGAAGATCAGTATTATTTGTATCCAGTCTTTACTTCCAGCTTATAAAAATACAAGGTCTATTACTTGGTGTCTTATTATGTAGCATAAAAACATTTTTTTTTTCTGTTATAAATTTTAAATATGCTTTGGGATGCAATTTATTTATTTATTTTATTTTTACATATCACTAACCTTTTTATAAGGTTTTTCCAGGACTTTGTTATTGATGAACTATCATTAGAAATGGGGCTGAGCTGCAGTAGCCAGGCATGACCACTACACAGCTGTTTGTTTCCAGGCCATATGCTATATTAGTTTCGGGGGCCATGGCTCCTGCTAGCATTTGATTGGTTTGGGCACCGGGTGTCAGACCAGCCATGATCTGATATTCATGACCTATCCCAAGGACAGGCCATCAATGCAAAGTCCTGCAAACCCATTTAATTGAACAGTTTCACAAAAAATTATACAAACCAAAAATAAGAACTGATTTCATATATCATCTGTCAGAATATTTTAGAAACTACAAGAAAAATATTGAAAACACACAGGCCTACTGAGCTTTCATATTTCTAGCCATAGTTGTGGTCTGTATCCCTCCAGAATTTCCAGAAAGAAAACCTTTCCTTAAGAAAGAACATGCATGGAGGTAACATCTACCACAAATATGGCTATGTAATAACAGCCTTGGACAAAGAAAGCAAATATCTAGTTGATTGGTATGTTACAGTGAAAATCTTTTCAGCTAAATGTAACATTTGAAAACTTTTCAGCTAAATGTAACTTTTGAAAACTTGTCTGTGTTCCATGTTCCACTGAGAACTCTGCTTGATAATATTCATCTGCAACTTGAAAAGTGCCATAATGACATGACTATCGTTTTAAATGTATATTCATTCTATGCAGAACTGAAAAGATTTAAATGTGTTGGCAAACATTATTTATTTCATGACTACAATGAACAATGTAATGTATTGTGATAAAATAAATTTTATGGAAATGTGACATTATTAACTAACAGAGTTGGTATTTTTAAATTTTGAGTTTGTAGAACAAGAAGTTGCTTACTGAGTTCACTGATGCAGCTGCTCTGAATTATGCTGTTCCATGTCAGCACTCGGCTTCTTAAAAGGCCAGTCCCCTCTAAAGGATTGGTGCTCAGCCTGATTATTAAAACCTGCTTTGAACATTTATTCCTTGCCTGTGCAAAGAGATCATTTAGTTCTTGTGGTATTTTGTGAGGGCATTTCATTTGTTATTTGAATGTGTTTGGGATTATTACTGACAACATTTATTGATCACTAGCATAAACTCTGTGGGTGAATATATTTTTTATTTTGACATAAAATATACTGCCATTCTCAACTCTTTCGAAAAAATGTGTCTTTGCTGAAAGGAGTAGAGATGGCCTTGCGGTTCATCTGGCGGTCGTTTTGCCGCGAACTTTGCCTATTCGCAATTCGCCGAACAAGCGAACACATGGCGATATTTGCACGCGCCATAGTTTTTTTTCATAGCGCTGAACTTTGATCCATGACACATCCATCAGGTGGGACAGGACAGCCAATTGAGACATTTCAGCACATGGACACATCCTCTACCCTATACAGGGAGTGCAGAATTATTAGGCAAATGAGTATTTTGACCACATCATCCTCTTTATGCATGTTGTCTTACTCCAAGCTGTATAGGCTCGAAAGCCTACTACCAATTAAGCATATTAGGTGATGTGCATCTCTGTAATGAGAAGGGGTGTGGTCTAATGACATCAACACCCTATATTAGGTGTGCATAATTATTAGGCAACTTCCTTTCCTTTGGGAAAATGGGTCAAAAGAAGGACTTGACAGGCTCAGAAAAGTCAAAAATAGTGAGATATCTTGCAGAGGGATGCAGCACTCTTAAAATTGCAAGGCTTCAGAAGCGTGATCATCGAACAATCAAGCGTTTCATTCAAAATAGTCAACAGGGTCGCAAGAAGCGTGTGGAAAAACCAAGGCGCAAAATAACTGCCCATGAACTGAGAAAAGTCAAGCGTGCAGCTGCCAAGATGCCACTTGCCACCAGTTTGGCCATATTTCAGAGCTGCAACATCACTGGAGTGCCCAAAAGCACAAGGTGTGCAATACTCAGAGACATGGCCAAGGTAAGAAAGGCTGAAAGACGACCACCACTGAACAAGACACACAAGCTGAAACGTCAAGACTGGGCCAAGAAATATCTCAAGACTGATTTTTCTAAGGTTTTATGGACTGATGAAATGAGAGTGAGTCTTGATGGGCCAGATGGATGGGCCCGTGGCTGGATTGGTAAAGGGCAGAGAGCTCCAGTCCGACTCAGACGCCAGCAAGGTGAAGGTGGAGTACTGGTTTGGGCTGGTATCATCAAAGATGAGCTTGTGGGGCCTTTTCGGGTTGAGGATGGAGTCAAGCTCAACTCCCAGTCCTACTGCCAGTTTCTGGAAGACACCTTCTTCAAGCAGTGGTACAGGAAGAAGTCTGCATCCTTCAAGAAAAACATGATTTTCATGCAGGACAATGCTCCATCACACGCGTCCAAGTACTCCACAGCGTGGCTGGCAAGAAAGGGTATAAAAGAAGAAAATCTAATGACATGGCCTCCTTGTTCACCTGATCTGAACCCCATTGAGAACCTGTGGTCCATCATCAAATGTGAGATTTACAAGGAGGGAAAACAGTACACCTCTCTGAACAGTGTCTGGGAGGCTGTGGTTGCTGCTGCACGCAATGTTGATGGTGAACAGATCAAAACACTGACAGAATCCATGGATGGCAGGCTTTTGAGTGTCCTTGCAAAGAAAGGTGGCTATATTGGTCACTGATTTGTTTTTGAATGTCAGAAATGTATATTTGTGAATGTTGAGATATTATATTGGTTTCACTGGTAAAAATAAATAATTGAAATGGGTATATATTTGTTTTTTGTTTAGTTGCCTAATAATTATGCACAGTAATAGTCACCTGCACACACAGATATCCCCCTAAAATAGCTAAAAGTAAAAACAAACTAAGAACTACTTCCAAAAATATTCAGCTTTGATATTAATGAGTTTTTTGGGTTCATTGAGAACATGGTTGTTGTTCAATAATAAAATTAATCCTCAAAAATACAACTTGCCTAATAATTCTGCACTCCCTGTAAATAAACCAGATCTGGCCACCACTTTACATTCAGTCTTTTGCCAGTGCAGGGAGAGGTTGCTGTGTGGAGCAGGGACAGTTAGCTAGGGACACCAAACGCTAGCTAACAGGGCCACAAAAGTCCTTTTAAGGACTGGTATAGGTGTGCTATCGATAGGTGTGACATACTGAGGGGTGTGATATACTTATAATATACTTTCTAACATAGAAAATATATTATAGTGTATTTGTATTGTGCAGCAGTTGTGTACGGTTCTGCTGCCATATTGCAGCTATACAGAGGGACAAACGCCATTGGAATAACTAATTGCAACTGATGTGATATACCAGTTGCCCCCCCCAAAAAAACTGATTGAGGCAGGGGTGTGATATACCTATAATATACTTTCTATATAGTCCATTTGTATTGTTCAGCAGTTGTATGCGGTTCTGCTGAGATACCACAACTAAACAGAGGGACAAACGCTATTGGAACAACTAATTGCAACTAGTGTGATATACCAGTTGCCCCAAAAAAAAATGATTGAGGCAGGGGTGTGATATACCTATAATATACTTTCTATATAGTGCATTTGTATTGTGCAGCAGTTGTGTGCAGTTCTGCTGGGATACCGCAGCTATACAGAGGGACATACGCTATTAGAACAACTAATTGCAACTGGTGTGATATACCAGTTGCGCCCAAAAAAAACTGATTGAGGCAGGGGTGTGATATACCTATAATATACTTTCTATATAGTGTATTTGTATTGTGCAGCAGTTGTGTGCGGTTCTGCAGCTATACCGCAGCCATAAAGAGGGACAAACGCTATTGGAGCAACTAATTGCAACTGGTGTGATATACCAGTTGCCCCCCAAAAAAATTGATTGAGGCAGGAGTGTGATATTGTCACATCTGTGACAGGTCTCAGAAGGTCTGAAAGATTATCTACGCATTAGTGATCTGACAGCCTCTTTTGGTTTCACTTTGTCTGTGTGTGACCTTTACCTCGCCCTATTTAGTCTGACTTTTGCCATCACTCCTTGCTTGGGATAGCTTCATTTGGTCTTGGAAGAGCTGGAGTGTGGTTCGTGTTGAGGTCCTGTTCATCCTTCATCCTCTGAAGTGGGGAATAGGGAATTGCTGGCCATTAAGTTGGAGTTCGAGGAATATCGGCATTGGTTGGAAGGAGCAATTCACCCTATTACGGTAATTACGGATCACAAGAATCAGGCCTACCTGGAGTCGGCTAAGCGACTGAACCCAAGGCAGGCCAGATGGTCATTGTTTTTCACCAGATTTAACTTCATCGTCACTTACCGCCCTGGGGTTAGGAACGTCAAGGCGGATGCTTTGTCGCGTGGCTTTCCTGGGGGAGATGAGTCTAATGACCCTAGTCCCATTTTATCTGAAGGGGTAGTCATATCCGCTCTTTATCCTGATCTTAAGGCCAGGGTGTTGGAGGCACAGGAGGATGCTCCGGACTCTTGTCCTCCGGGAAAGTTGTTTGTTCCCTCCGAATTACGTCACAAGGGGTTTGAGGAACATCAGTGTACGGTGCTTAATGGGCACCCGGGGAGCAGATCGACTGTCGATCTGATCTCTCGCAGATTTTGGTGGCCGGATTTGCGTTATTGTGTTGAGGACTATGTGTCAGCCTGTGGTACCTGTGCACGTGCTAAGGTGACACATACTCGGCCTTCCGGATCTCTGCTTCCATTGTCCATCCCGTCCAGACCTTGGACCCATTTGTCCATGGATTTTATCACGGATTTACTGAATTCCCTTGGGAAAAACTGTGATTCTGGTGGTTGTAGATCGTTTTAGTAAAATGGCACACTTTATTGCATTACCTAGTCTACCCAATGCTAAAACTCTTGCACAGTTGTTTGTCGACAACATCCTGTAACTACATGGCATTCCTTCTGATGTGGTGACCGATAGAGGGACTCAGTTTGTTTCCAGATTCTGGAAAGCGTTCTGTACTTGTCTGGGTGTACAATTGTCCTTCTCTTTGGCTTTTCATCCTCAGTTGAACGGACAGACGGAGCGCACTAATCAGAATCTGGAGACTTACTTGAGATGTTTTGTTTTAGAGAATCAGGAAGAGTGGTCTTTATTTTTGTCGTTAGCTGAGTTGGCTATAAATAACCGTAGACAGGAATCCACTGATAAGTCGCCGTTTTTTGGGGCATATGGGTTCCATCCACAGTTTGGTACATTTTCTGGTGCTCAAAATTCCGGCATTCCTGAGGAGGAACGATTTTCCTCTTCTTTGTCTTCTATTTGGCGGAAAATCCAAAATAACCTGAAAAAGATGGGCCACAGGTATAAGCGTGTGGCTGATAGGAGACATATGAGTGGTCCGGACCTGAGAGTGGGTGATTCTGTGTGGTTGTCTACAAGAAACACTAAACTTAAGGTACCTTCTTGGAAGTTGGGCCCAAGATTTATTGGTCCATATAAGATCACTACCATTGTTAACCCTGTAGCCTTCCGTCTTGAACTTCCTCAGGCATTGAAAATCCATAACGTATTTCATAAATCGTTGCTAAAGAAATGTGTCGAACATGTTGAGCCGTCCTCCTGTCATGGTGGACGGCAATTTAGAATTTCAGATCAGCAGGATTGTGGACTCCCGAGTTCTCCGGAGATCCCTCCAGTATCCCTCAGTTCATTGGAGAGGGTACGGACCAGAGGAGAGGATGTGGGTTCCAGCGACCAATGTTAATGCTAGTCGTCTGGTGAGAGCATTCCACAGAGCTCATCCTGATAAGGTCGGTCCTGGGTGCCCGGAGGTCACCCGTAGAAGGGGGGTACTGTCACAGCTCTGACAGGTCTCAGAAGGTCTGAAAGATTATCTACGCATTAGTGATCTGACAGCCTCTTTTGGTTTCACTTTGTCTGTGTGTTGCTGGTATGACCACACCTCCTGTTCAGGTATGGATCATGTGACCTTTACCTCGCCCTATTTAGTCTGACTTTTCCCATCACTCCTTGCTTGGGATAGCTTCATTTGGTCTTGGAAGAGCTGGAGTGTGGTTCGTGTTGAAGTCCTGTTCATCCTTCATCCTCTGACGTTAAGTATTCCGCTTGTTGTGTTTTGTATCCCCCCCCCCCCCGGTTGTTTACTAGGCCTCAGTGAGACGCTAGTTCCTTCACCAGAGAAGGAACAGGTGGTCTCTGCCCTGTCATTATCTTTTTATTTTTAGGGCATCTGAGGGTCACCAGGGTTTTCTAGGTTCCCGTGTATGGGTATCTCTACCATCGAGAGGTGCCCATACGGATAGGAGTTAGGGCCAGGAGCAGGGTTTTATAGGTGGTGACCCTTTTACTTCCCTAGCAGTGAGGCCTAGTGTCTTTCCCCTTCCATCTTGATTGTCTTTTGGTGTTCTCCCCTACTACATCCGTGACAGATATACCTATAATATACTTTCTATATACTGCATTTGTATTGTGCAGCAGTTGTGTGTGGTTCTGCTGCGATGCCGCAGCTATACAGAGGGACAAACGCTATTGGAACAACTAACTGCAACTGGTGTGATATACCAGTTGCCCCCCAAAAAAACTGATTGAGGCAGGGGTGTGATATACCTATAATATACTTTCTATATAGTGCATTTGTATTGTGCAGCAGTTGTGTGCGGTTCTGCTGCGATACCGCAGCTATACAGAGGGACAAACGCTATTGGAACAATTAATTGCAACTGGTGTGATATACCAGTTGCACCCCCAAAAAACTGATTGAGGCTGGGGTATGATATACCTTTAATATAATTTCTACCCTGTTTCCCCGAAAAAAAGAAATACCCATAAAATAAGCCGTAGCAGGGGTGTGGCTTATATGCTCAATATAAGACATACCCCGAAAGTAAGCCATATTTATGGGCGTGGCTATGTACCGCACAGAGTGGTAAAGAAGACGCGGGCAGCCCTTCTTATCTGCCGTATTGTGACAGCCGCTGTAGGTGCTGTCTCACCTACAGTACCCCATCGTGACAGCTGCTGTAGGTGCTGTCTCATCTGCCCCACATCTGTAAGTGACGGGAGAGTTGCGGGCAGCCCCATCAACACGATCGGCTCCCCATGTCAGGTCCCGGTCATTCTGTGCACAGCCAGCTGAGGGAGAAAGTGAAAGTAAAAGTAAAAGTTTCCTCAGCATCAGCGTGCAGATTGGACGCAGTTGGATCCCTCATAAATAAGCCATAAGACATCCCCTGAAAATAAGCCATAGCGTGTTTTTTTTAGGAAAAATAAATATAAGACAGTGTCTTATTTTTGGGGAAACACGGTATATAGTGCATTTGTATTGTGCAGCAGCTATGTGTGGTTCTGCTGAGATACCGCAGCTATACAGAGGGACAAACGCTATTGGAACAACTAATTGCAACTGGTGTGATATACCAGCTGCCCCCCAAACAAACTGATTTAGGCAGGGGTGTGATATACCTATTATATACTTTCTATATAGTGCATTTGTATTGTGCAGCAGTTGTGTGCGGTTCTGCTGCGATACCGCAGCTATACAGAGGGACAAACGCTATTGGAACAACTAATTGCAACTGGTGTGATATACCAGTTGCCCCCAAAAAAAATGATTGAGGCAGAGGTGTGATATACCTATAATATACTTTCTATATAGTGCATTTGTATTGGGCAGCGGTTGTGTGCGGTTCTGCTGAGATACCGCAGCTAAACAGAGGGACAAATGCTATTGGAACAACTAATTGCAACTAGTGTGATATACCAGCTGCCCCCCAAAAAAACTGATTGAGGCAGGGGTGTGATATACCTATAATATACTTTCTATGTAGTGCATTTGTATTGTGCAGCAGTTGTGTGCGGTTCTAACATAGAAACATAGAATGTGTCGGCAGATAATAACCATTTGGCCCATCTAGTCTGTCCAATATACTGAATACTATGAAAAGCCCCTGGCCTTATCTTATATGAAGGATGGCCTTATGCCTATCCCATGCATGCTTAAACTCCTTCACTGTATTTGCAGCTACCACTTCTGCAGGAAGGCTATTCCATGCATCCACTACTCTCTCAATAAAGTAATACTTCCTGATATTACTTTTAAACCTTTGCCCCTCTAATTTAAAACTATGTCCTCTTGTAGCAGTTTTTCTTCTTTTAAATATTCTCTCCTCTTTTACCTTGTTGATTCCCTTTATGTATTTAAAAGTTTATATCATATCCCCTCTGTCTCGTCTTTCTTCCAAGCTATACATGTTAAGGTCTTTTAATCTTTCCTGGTAAGTTTTATCCTGCAATCCATGTACCAGTTTAGTAGCTCTTCTCTGAACTCTCTCCAAAGTATCAATATCCTTCTGGAGATATGGTCTCCAGTACTGAGCACAATACTCCAAATGAGGTCTCACTAGTGCTCTGTAGAGCGGCATGAGCACCTCCCTCTTTCTACTGGTAATTCCTCTCCCTATACACCCAAGCATTCTGCTAGCATTTCCTGCTGCTCTATGACATTGTCTGCCTACCTTTAAGTCTTCTGAAATAATGACCCCTAAATCCCTTTCCTCAGATACTGAGGTTAGGACTGTATCACGGATTTTATATTCTGCTCTTGGGTTTTTACGCCCCAGGTGCATTATCTTGCACTTATCAACATAAAATTTTAGTTGCCAGATTTTTGACCATTCCTCTAGTTTTCCTAAATCCTTTTCCATTTGTTGTATCTCTCCAGGAACATCAACCCTGTTACAAATCTTTGTGTCATAAGCAAAAAGACACACCTTACCATCGAGGCCTTCTGCATTTTCGCTGATAAAGATATTAAACAATATGGGTCCCAGAACAGATCTCTGAGGTACCCCACTGGTAACAAGACCATGGTCTGAATATACTCCATTGACTACAACCCTCTGTTGTCTGTCCCTCAGCCACTGCCTAATCCATTCAACAATATGGTAGTCCAAGCCCAAAGACTGCAATTTATTGTTAAGCCTTCTATGTGGGACAGTATCAAAAGCCTTACTAAAGTCTAGATAAGCGATGTCTACTGCACCTTCGCCATCTATTATTTTAGTCACTCAATCAAAAAAATCTGTAAGATTAGTTTGACATGATCTCCCTGAAGTAAACCCATGCTGTTTTTCATCTTTCAATCCATGGGATTTTAGATGTTCCACAATCCTCTCCTTAAATATGGTTTCCATTAATTTCCCCACTATTGATGTCAGGCTTACTGGCCTATAGTTGCCCGATTCCTCCCTACTACCTTTCTTGTGAATGGGCACAACATTTGCTAATTTCCAATCTTCTGGGATGACTCCTGTTGCTAGTGACTGGTTAAATAAATCTGTTAATGCTTTTGCTAGTTCATCGCTGAGCTCTTTTTATAGCTTTGGGTGTATCCCATCAGGCCCCTGTGACTTATTTGTATTTATTTTAGACACCTGACTTAGAACCTCTTCCTCTGTAAAGACACATGCATCAAAAGATTCAGTAGTCTTCTTTCCTAACTTAGGTCCCTTTCCTTCATTTTCCTTTGTAAAAACTGAACAGAAGTATTTATTGAGGCAGTCAGCTAGTTCCTTATCTTCTTCCATATACCTTCCTTCTTTTGTTTTAAATTTTGTAATTACTTGTTTTAGTTTCCTTTTTTCATTTATGTATCTGAAGAATGCCTTATCGCCTTTTTTCCCTGACTGAGCTAATTTCTCTTATGCCTGTGCTTTAGAAGCTCTTATAACTTGTTTGGCCTCTCTCTGCCTAATCTTATAAATGTGCCTGTCATCCTCGATACTGCGATACCGCAGCTGTACAGAGGAACAAACGCTATTGGAACAACTAATTGCAACTGGTGTGATATACCTATTGCCCCCCAAAAAACTGATTAAGGGGTTTGATATACCTTCTTACAGCAAATAATCATTAAGGGGTTCTATATACCTTCTCCACAAATACTGCTCTTCTATAGGGACTTTTTCACAGGGTCATTTTGAAAATGACAGGCAGAGGAAGAGGCAGGCCATTCCGCAGGAGTGGTAGGGGTTGGGCAGGTGCACCAGTCCGGAGCCTAAGTGGGAAGTTGGAGAAAGTGTGTGCAATTATGTCAAAGGACGCAACAGAGTTGGTTGAGTGGCTCACTCAGCCTTCCACTTCTGCACCATCCTCATCCTCTGTATCAGCACCCTCCTCACTCTCTGCTGTGTGCACCCCCAAATACACCACCACCACCATAGCCCCTCCACTCGAGTCAGAGGAATTATTTTCCTATCCATTCCCAGACCTTACCGATGCACAGCCATTTTTGGCATCGGATGAGGAAGAGGAGGAAGCAACGGCCACCACCCAGCGGTCTGACGACAGTACCCAGATCAGCCCAAGGAGGGTGGTCCACACTGTTGCTGCCTACTCCGAGATCTCAAATATCAGTGGGGGTGAAGGTGACGATGATGACGTGTCGATGGACATCACGTGGGTGCCCACAAGAGAGGAAGAGGAGAGCAGTTCAGCGGGAGAGACAGAGCAGCAGATAGGGAGGAGAAGCAAGCAGAACTCGCAGCGCACAGGAGGCAAAAAGCAGACTGCAAATGTATCTGGAGCGAGCCATCCACCATGCACAGTCACATCTGGCGCTCCAAGGACGCAGGCACATGGCTCCGCAGTGTGGGCTTTATTTAACGTGTCAGCTGCTGACAATAGTGTTGCCATCTGCAGCCTGTGCTGTCAACGCATAAGTCATGGTAATCCCAACACTCACCTAGAGATGACCGCCTTAAGAAGGCACCTGGCCTCCCATCACCGAGCCCAGTGGGAGCAACACCGTCAAAACCCACAAAGCCACACTCCCGGCGCTCCACGTCCTGCCTCTTCTCCTTCTCCTTTCTCCTCCCATTTGTCCTCCACTCCACCTTCCACCGTGCCGTTGTTGCGTTCATCTGGCAAAAGACAGGCTTCTGTGGCTCAAATGTTTGAAAGTAAAAAGTTGATGACGCCGGATAACCCTCTTGCCCAACGGCTGGCCGCCAGCTTGTTGGAACTGCTAGCCTGCCAACTACTGGCATATAAACTGGTGGACTTGGAGGCCTTTAGAAAATTTGTAGCCATTGGCACACCGCAATGGAATGTCCCCAGAAGGAAATATTTCTCCCAGAAGGGCATCCCAGAGCTATATGGCCATGTTCAGTGGCAAGTGAATGTATCTCTGGCACACAGTGTCGGTGCCAAGATACATCTGACCACAGACACGTAGTCTAGCAAACACGGGCAGGGAAGGTACATAACTTTTACTGCCCACTGGGTGAACCTTCTGACGGCCATCAAGCATGCAACCCGTGGCACCCGTGTGGATTTGGTGTTACCACCACGGATTGCATGCAGGCCTGCCTCTTCTTCTCCTCCTCCTACTCCATCCTCCGTCTCCTCCTCGGCTGACTCCTCCTTTTCCACTGCTACAGCCTCTTCTGCTGCACCCCCCATGCCCCCAGAACCTATTCGACTTGCCAGGTGAGACATTGCCATGCTCTGCTGCGGCTGTTGTGCCTGGAAGCCAAGAGACACACCGGTCCTGCACTGCTTTCAGCTCTGCGGTCACAGGCCGATCAGTGGCTAACCCCGCTCAATTTGACATTTGGAAAAGTGGTGTGCGACATTAGTGCCAATCTGCTGAGCGCTCTGAAACAGGGCAAAATGACACACGTGCCGTGCATGGCACATGTCCTGAACTTAGTCGTGCAACGATTCGTTGCCAAATACCCCGGGGTCCAGGATGTCTTGCGGCAGGCCAGGAAAATCTCTAGCCACTTTAAAAGATCTTACACAGCCATGGCTCGCCTTGCTGATGTTCCTCGGCGACACCACTTGCCCGTCAGACGTCTGATTTGTGACTGCCTGACATGCTGGAACTCCACCTTGTATATGCTTGCTCCAGCAGAAATGTGCTGTTAACGACTACCTGTACGAATTCTGCAGCAGGACAGGTTCTGGGGAGCTTGTTTTTTTTTTCTCTGCGCCAGTGGCTGCTCATGCACGATGCATGCAGACTTCTGCAGCCATTTGATTAGATCAACTGGTCAGTCGCAGCCAGGGCGCCATCAGTGACATTGTACCTTACGCTTTCTTTCTGGAGCGTGCTGTGCATCGTGTCATTGATCAAGCCGTCGAGGAGCAGGAAGATGAGGAAGTCGCAATGCTGAATGAATTCCCAGGGGGGGCTACTCCTTCTGAGACAAGTCAGCAGGAGTCTGAAGAGGAGTCAGAGGAGGATGGTGCCTGGGGGGAGGAGGAGGAGGAGCAAGAAGAGCAGGCTTTAAACTATTCTGGGATTCCTGGTGTTGTCCGTGGATGTGGAGAGGAGACCGAGGACGACATTCTTCTGGGCGATGAGCAGGAGCCAGGCCGCTGCACCGCTTCCAATTTAGTGAAAATGGAGGCCTTCATGCTCCAGTGTTTCAAGAGGGACCCCTGTATAAAAAGCATAAAGGGCAAGGACCAGTACTGGGTGGCAACGTACTTAGACCCCCGGTACAAACACAAAATGGCAGACATGTTACCAGCATCACAGAGGGCTGTCAGAATGCAGCATTTCCAGGCCTTGCTTTGAGAGATGCTGCATTCTGTTGTTGCGGGCACTGGCAGAGGAATTTCCACCCACAGAGAAACAGTTGCAGGTACCAATCCTACCGTGCATGCAAGAAGAGGGCGGTTTGAAGATATGTTGGTCACTTCGGATATGAGATCATTCTTGCAGCCAACCCATCGACAGCCGCCCTCTGGATCCAGCCTCAGGGAACCCCTAGACCGACAGGTGTCCGACTACATCGGGTTAACGACCGATGTGGATGCTCTGAGAAGCGAAGAACCCCTTGACTACTGGGTGTGCAGGCTTGACCTGTGGCTAGACCTGGCACAATTTGCCATGGAACTCTTGGCTTGCCCCTCGTCAAGTGTCCTGTTCGAAAGGACGTTCAGCGCAGCAGGGGGGATCGTGACCGATAAGCGTACTCACCTAGCTCACGACAGTGTGGACTACTTCACATTTCTAAAAATGAATGAGGCATGGATCTATGAGGATTTCAACACCTGTGACGACCACGTTTAATTTAATTTCACCTATTACCATTGTTTTTTTTTTCAAGAGGCGGGATTTCGTTAGCCATGTTTTTAATCCAATTTAATATTTTTAGTTCTTTTAAACATATGTATTTCACATGTATTTGCACTGACCTGTAAAATTGATATCCAATGACCGTCTAATATAACTCCAGCCACATAATCACTTGATGTTTTCTGTCCGGTAAATGCCTAATGTTTGGGGCCTGTACTTAACTGGCCTGCAGTAAAATTGATATCCATTGTCCGTCTAATATATCTCCAGCCACATAATGACTTGATCTTTTCTGTACGTTGAATGCATAATTTTTGGGGCCTTTAATGTAACTGGCCAACAGTATAATTGTTATACGGTGAACGCCTAATGTACCTCCAGCCACATAATCACTTGATCTTTTCTGTACAGTGAATGCATAATTTTTGGGGCCTGTAATCTAACTGGCCAACAGTTAAATTGTTATACGGTGACCGCCTAATGTACCTCCAGCTACATAATCACTTGATGTTTTCTGTCTGGTGAATGAATAATTTTTTGGGCCTGTAGTCCACTGGCCTGCAGTAAAATTAATATACAATGACCTTCTAATATACCTCTAGCCACATAATGACTTGATCTTTTCTGTACGGTGAATGCATAATTTTTGGGGCCTTTAATTTAACTGGCCAACAGTAAAATTGTTATACGGTGACCGCCTAATGTACCTCTAGTCACATTATCAATTGTTCTTTTCTGTACAGTGAATGAATAATTTTTGGGGCCTGTAGTCCACTGGCCTGCAGTAAAATTGATATCCATCGACCGTCTAATATACGTCCAGCCACATAATCACTTCATCTTTTATGTACGTTGAATGCATCATTTTTGGGGCCTTTAATCTAACTGGTCAACAGTAAAATAGTTATACGGTGACTGCCTAATGTACCTCCAGCCACATTATCAATTGTTCTTTTCTGTATGGTGAATGAATAATTTTTGGGGCCTGTAGTCCATTGGCCTGCAGTAAAATTGATATCCATTGACCGTCTAATATACCTCCAGCCACATAATCACTTGATGTTTTCTGTCCGGTGAATGCCTCCCGTGGTCTAAAATAAAAATCTTCTAGGCTCCAGCAGGGCACATTTTTGACAGTTTCCCTTTAATATGCATAAAAATGGCCCCTGATTAAAATACATATATATTGTGGGAATTTCTGCCATTGATCCCCCTCTGGTATGTCACTGTCCATGTTGTGGGAAGATTTGTGCACTTCTAGTGAGTATTTGGTGGCTGCAAATATGACCTGAAGGTTTTTCAGGTTCACCTGCCATTAAAGTGAATGGGGCCCGCCGCGAACTTGCGGTTCCCGAAAATTTGATCGCATTTGCGCATCGTCCCGGCAGATGTTCGTCCATCACTAGAAAGGAGACTGGGACATCTTAAAAAAAAAATTCACAAACTGGAGTAAATTATAGCTCAAATTGAAATAAGCTCATAGATGTAATTTTCCAGATGTTGCTATTATAGACAACTCTAACGCTGAAAGCTCATATGTTAGTTATGTCCAGCGTTTAGTTTTTTTTGTGGAGCTGGACACAACTGATATATGTGTATGCGCACTTTAGTACACTGTTCCGGCATCCATATACTGTTAGCACTAGACAGAATCTAGCATGCAGCCTTTTTCTGTTTGGCGTTATTTGGCACCTGGCATCAGAACTGTACCGAATGAATATGAACAATCAGTTTCCCTCCAGTATTTCTGCATCACGCAGGAGGAAAACTGAGCTGGATCACTGGGTATTTGTGAAGGAGTCTGTGGTGATTACAGGATGCTAGGAATCTACTCCCATGCTAAATTTAAGTGCTGTGCTACCACAAATGAAACAAAAAATTACACAGCCCCAGTTGAAATCTATGACTTATGCTCTGTGTAGCTCCTCTTCTCTCTGGCTAATACATGAAAGACCTGAATGGGAGATGGATCTGCATGAAATAAAACAAGTAATAAAACAAGTAACGGGTACCGCACTCTATCTAAAGCAATGTATGAGAGTGTTTGTAACCAAAATCAAAAAGCCAAGTTCAATATTCTGCTACAAAAGTGGATATCACAAGTCCGTATTACGTTTATGTATAGACAGATATTATAAAGTCTATATTCCACACGTGAATTTTCAGCAACACTTTGCCTTGCTGTGCATATACAAAGGCAGCTGTCCCACGTCTATAATCCACATGCAGTGGACCTGCTATCCGCCTCCAACATGTAGTCAGATCTTGCTTTGAAGCACCAACCGCTCACTCCAAACCGGTCTGGATTACCTTTATAAAGGACAAAGAAGATGGTGCAATACCCTCAAGACTTAGAGGTAAGAAAGTTTTATTCTACTTACAAGATGCACAGTTTTCACATGCGTATAAAATTGCCCGACCTGGGTTTCGTACTTAGCTTCATCAGGGGCTGCGGTTTGAACCGCAGCCCCTGATGAAGCTAAGTGCGAAACCCGGGTCGGGCAATTTTATACGGACGGTAAGGATCACAGCCGGTAATACAATTGAGCTCACGGAAGTCCAGACATGGTCTCAGGGTACCATCCTTTTTCTTTACAAAGAAAAATCCAGCAGCCACTGGAGACTTGGATGGTCTAATATGTCCCTTTGCCAAACTCTCAGTGATATATTCTCGCATAGCCTTTCTTTCGGGTTCCGAAAGATTATACAACCGAGATTTGGGCAATTTAGCTCCGGGAATAAGATTGACGGGACAGTCATACTCCCGGTGTGAAGGCAACTCCCTATTACCACTCACAGAGAAAACATCAGAAAATTCTGAAATGAACGAGGGTATGTCCATGCAAAAATCACTCCAATCGAGAATCTGTCTCGCTTGCCAATCGATGTTAGGGTTATGTTTGCTTAACCATGGTAAGCCCAACACCAACGGAGCAGGCAGACCCTCCAACACGGGAGATAGATTCCTGATGTAAATCACCCACTCTTAAATGAATGTCATTCACTACCTGCGACAGGCATTTTTGGGCGAGAGGTGCTGAGTCAATTGCAAAGACAGAAATACTATTCTCTAATGCATTAGTAGTCAACCCGTGAATGCGTACAAACTGTCCATCAATCAAGTTAACTCCTGCCCCACTGTCGATAAATGCTTCGATTTTCACAGTTTTGGACTCTAGCGCCACCTCGGCAGACAGGAGAAAACGGGTACTACCAGTAAAAGACAAAAGTAGGTTTTCTTGCTCCCCACCCAATAATAAGTTTTTTTTATTTTTGTTTACACCTTGATGCTGCAAATACGGACAAATATTCACCAAATGACCCTTCTTGCCACAACAAAAACATACTCCTTTCACATGGTGAAGCTCCTCTTAACTGCATAGGCTCATCACAAGGCACAACCACCCGTGTCTCTCCACCATAAGTGTCAAAGGAAGCAGTACCCTTATTGGACAGTACGTCCTGAAGGTAAGGACCCCTAGATCTCTCCCTCAGGCGTCTATCAAGACGTACAGCAAGAGACATAGCTGCTTCCAATGACTCAGGATTTTCATGAAAAGCCAATGCGTCCTGCAGTCTCTCAGAGAGACCCTGGCAGAATTGGCTACGGAGAGCAGAATCGTTCCACTCTGTATCCGTAGCCCATCTCCTAAATTCTGAGCAATTGGTCTCCGCAGAACGTTCTCCCTGCCGCAAACCCCGTAACTTGGTCTCGGCCTGAGAGATCCGATCCGGGTCATCATAGATAAGACCCAAGGCTCTAAAGAATTCATCTACCAACCGGAGGGACGGTGATCCAGTCGGCAGAGAAAAAGCCCAAGATTGGGCGTCCTCTTTTAGCAATGAAATAATCATACCCACCCGTTGACACTCATCCCCAGAAGAGTCTGGACGCAACCTAAAGTATAATTTACACGACTCCCTGAACCAGATGAAATTTTCACTACCCACGGAAAACCTGTCCGGGAGAGCTACCTTTGGTTCAGGGCAGGCCTGGAACCCACCACCGGAACCAGCAGCCTGTGGACTCTGAATCTGCAAAACCATCGCACGGAGGTCTGCTACCTCCAAATTTTGCAGCTGTTTGACCAGTGCAGTCATAGCATCCATAGCTGCACAGATCAGAACAAAAAATGGCGGTATTAGGCTCTGGATAATGTCACGGATGTTGTAGGAGAGAACACCAAAGGACAACAAGAAGGAAGGGAAAAGACACTAGGCCTCACCGCTAGGGGAAGGAAAAGGGTCACCACCTATAAAACCCTGCTCCTGGCCCTAACCTCTATCCGTATGGGCACCTCTCGATGGTAGAGATGCCCATACACAGGAACCTAGAAAACCCTAGTGGCCCTCAGTTGCCCTAATAGTAATGTCCGGGCAGAAACAACCCGCTCCTTCCCTCGTAAAGGAACCAGCGTCTCGCTGAGGCCTAGTAAACAACAAAGGTGGGGGGGAATACAAAACACAACAAGCGGAACACTTAACTTCTGAGGCTGATGGATGATGGACGAACAGGACTTCACCATGAACCACACTCCAGCTCTTCCAAAAATGAAGCTATCCAGAGCAAGGAGTGATGGGTAAAGTCAGACTAAATAGGGGGAGGTGAAGGTCACATGATCCACACCTGAACAGGGGGTGTGGACATACCAGCAACACACAGACAAAGTGAAACCAAAAGAGGCTGTCAGATAACTAATGTGCAGATATTCTTTCAGACCTTCTCAAACCTGTCACCGGCGTGACAGATATGGGCCATACAATGACTAACCCTCTGAATCTCTCTATATAATCCAAGCAAACTTCGCAATTCGGCCAAGGGGTGCAAGTCCTCATTCTCAATATAGCACAACAATGCCCGACTGTGGGGTGTAGTCTTTTAACAGATGGCCAGTCTATGTTATAGATATGGCAGGGCACCTGACCTTTATCCTCAACCAAATGCAATCCACAGCTCAACATTCATGCGTTAAGTTCACTGACGTTTTTGTCCATGCACTGTCTCTTTTGCAATGGCCCTCAACTTTCTGTAAATGTCAATGCCTCCTTCTCTCATTGGCGAGCTGCTCTTAGAGTCACTTGTAAAGCTGTTCTTGGTTCACAGGGCAGCAGAATCCCTGTAGGTTGCTTCTCACACAGGCACCAGCTACACACTTTTTTGCTGCTAACACCTTGGCTGCTGGCTGCACACAATGCTACAGCATTAAGCCCAAAAGGGGTGGGACCAGCCCACACACAGCAACTGTCTCTAGGAGCCAGGACATTAACTCTGTACTCCGTTTACACAGCCTTTAGTGATACACAAATACACAATTTAACTCATTTAGTAGTGAACTACCGGGTCACTGCAGACCCACTTTTATTAACCCCAAATTCTATAATAATATATTTAAAAATATTCCACTGCTAGCATGCCCATATTACTTACCTTGTTGTACATGGGTTTATCATTGACGGCTGGGGCTCTCATAGGACTTAAGGTAATGTATTTCCACCTATATCTGTTCTCCATATCATTTCAAGAAAAGGAAGAACTTCTTGCACTGGTCCATGTAACATAATGTGCCACCAAAGTGTTAAAAAAAAAAAATCTGGAACAGAAAAAATCCTTATTTATGCGTTATTCTTTACTATTAATATAATGGATTTTAGCCAATCTTTTTCTTTTAGTTGCTCCTATATACAGCATAACTGATGCATAAAATTAATCAGATAGGCCTTAATGTAAGCAATTTCACCAGTAATGTATACTGGGCCTTAGTCCAAGAACTATCAGCTGGCAATACTATGGAAAAATTGCTCACAGTAACTGAGCCATAATGTGCATTATAGCTAATACTTAAACCAGCAAATTACAAAGCAATGTCAGAATCCTTAGTAATTTCTTGCAATATGTGAAGGATTAAAATACTTGTTGTACACAAATTAGTGATGAGCGGCAGGGGCAATATTCGAATTTGAGATATTTTGCAAATATTTTGTAAAATATTCGTCGAATATTCGCGAATTCGAATATTCGTTATATTCTACATTCTTTTTTTTTACTCGAAAATCGGTAAGGTAATATGCGAATGTTACGAGATCAATACAGGCGTGGGTCAAAATGAATAAATAGCACTATAGAATATAGTGCTATAGATTCATTTTTAGAATATTCGTCATTTTTTCCATCTGAACACATGATTCCTCCCTGCTTCTTGCTCGTGGGCCAATGAGTCATTGGCCCAAAAGCAATTTAAGCAGAGAGGAATCATGACTTCAGATGAAAAAAATGACGAATATTCTAAAAAACGAATATATAGCATATATATTCAATATAGTGCTATATATTAGTTTTTTTAGAATAGTCGTCATTTTTTTCCATCTGAAGTGAACCATGTACAGTGTTCACTTCAGATGGAAAAAATGACGAATATTCTAAAAAAAACTAATATATAGCACTATATTCAATATAGTGCTATATATTAGTTTTTTTAGAATAGTCGTCATTTTTTTCCATCTGAAGTGAACCGTGTACAGTGTTCACTTCAGATGGAAAAAAATTACGAATATTCTAAAAAAAACTAATATATAGCACTATATTCAATATAGTGCTATATATTCGTTTTTTTTAGAATATTCGTAATTTTTTTCCATCTAAAGTCATGATTCCTCTCTGCTTAAGTTGCTTGTGGGCCAATGACTCATTGGCCCACAAGCAAGAAGCAGGGAGGAATCATGTGTTCAGATGGAAAAAATGACGAATATTCGAAAAAACGACTACGTCTGTACCTCTGGTACCTTGCTCTGGTAACCCCTCGTTTGCCTGGACCAGCTGCCTTGTGTGCCAATCCTCCTGAAGAGGTAGCGACCTGTTTTTCCCCTCGGGAAAGACTATCTCCACCATCAAGGGTACAGAGAAGAACTAGGGGTTCACTTAGTCAACGCCTGTAGAGGAGGTTGGTCACGTGGCACAGCGTGTGCTAACCTACCAGTTCGTGACACATCCGTATCAAAATTTTTGGGGATTCGATGCAGGTGAACTTTGGGGCAAAAAAAGGAAAAGGCACTTCAATTCGGGTGGAACTGATTCAGACCTGAATTGGAGACATGGCTGATGGCAACAGCTAATGAAGGCAGAGGCATAACTTGAAGATTTTGGTTCCCAATGCAAAATCTCTAACAAGGTTCCCCACCTACCATGTACTTTCTATAATACTGCGTTTTCTTGTGTGACATAGGGATCTTTGGACCTCCTCGGGATACTGGGCCTGTTAGTGACTACTACCTTTGCCTCTACTGTAAGTATGCACTTGAATGAAGCTGTACGGGCACCTTAAGACATCAGCACAATACTGAATGCTTAATGGGAGGAAATTGGAGAATTCAGCAGTTAATTATTAAAGAATTGATGTTCCTTCCATCACTGGAACTGGCATCATCTCTTTTAATAGGGAATTTTTTTTTTATTTTTTTTTTACAATCAGTAAAGTATTCTGTGTTGCTAACCAAAGTTAATTGATGTCTCTGTAAGTCATAAAAGAGTCTGGTTCAGCACTGTAGAGAATATTCAATGTAGTTATTCTCTAATCTATCACCCTGTCATTTTTATGCAACTAGACTGGTCATGTTCCTATGTGCATCTATATTAACATGCTTCTGCTCTATAACTCTATAATGCAGATTGCATTGCATTTTGTGGTGATAGGTCCTCTTTAACGGGCCAGGCGCATGTCTGCTGTTTAGTGATCTGTCTATGGCTTTCTACTAACGTCCGTTAGTGATAATCGGCCCATTTAAAGATGCCTCCGATTAGCTGATGAATTTGCAAAACGCTCGTTCATCGGGTAATAGATTGTTGGTACGGTCACCTAAATCATCGTTTGTGGGCAGCAGATCATGTTGTTTGAAAAGCACTCTGCTGCTGGCAAACAATGATTTGAATACAGAATAAAAAAACTATTGAATGGTTAGATGGATAGTAACAGTATTATGATCATTTCACCAAACGGCAAGATGATAAGATAAAACTGCCATCTAGTGGAGGAAAAATGAAATGCAATAATGTAACAAGCCCCCTCGTCGCCCAAAAAAACAAACACTGAAATTCAGTCTTACTACCGCAATTCAGCTGTACAAAAGAAATCTGTGGCTGCATCTGACTCCATTTATAGTAACTCCTTGAAATGCATAATTGCATAAATAGGGAAATTATCATCCCTTTGGTGCTCACAATCTGAATTAAACTATCTCTATGTACAGTGGGATGCGAAAGTTTGGGCAACCTTGTTAATCGTCATGATTTTCCTGTATAAATCGTTGGTTGTTACGATAAAAAATGTCAGTTAAATAGATCCTATAGGAGACACACACAGTGATATTTGAGAAGTGAAATGAAGTTTATTGGATTTACAGAAAGTGTGCTATAATTGTTTAAACAAAATTAGGCAGGTGCATAAATTTGGGCACTGTTGTCATTTTATTGATTCCAAAACCTTAAGAACTAATTATTGGAACTCAGATTGTCTTGGTAAGCTCAGTGACCCCTGACCTACATACACAGGTGAATCCAATTATGAGAAAGAGTATTTAAGGGGGTCAATTGTAAGTTTCCCTCCTCTTTTAATTTTCTCTGAAGAGTAGCAACATGGGGGTCTCAAAACGACTCTCAAATGACCTGAAGACAAAGATTGTTCACCATCATGGTTTAGGGGAAGGATACAGAAAGCTGACTCAGAGATTTCAGCTGTCTGTTTCCACAGTTAGGAACATATTGAGGAAATGGAAGACCACAGGCTCAGTTCAAGTTAAGGCTCGAAGTGGCAGACCAGGAAAAATCTCGGATAGACAGAAGCGACGAATGGTGAGAACAGTCAGAGTCAACCCACAGACCAGCACCAAAGACCCACAACATCATCTTGCTGCAGATGGAGTCACTGGGCATCGTTCAACCATTCGGCGCACTTTACACAAGGAGATGCTGTATGCGAGAGTGATGCAGAGGAAGCCTTTTTTTTTTCTGCCCACAGCACAAAAAGTGCCACTTGAGGTGGGCTAAAGCACATTTGGACAAGCCAGCTTCATTTTGGAATAAGGTGCTGTGGACTGATGAAACTAAAATTTAGTTTTTTGGCCATAACAAGGGGCGTTATGCATGGAGGAAAAAGAACACAGCATTCCAAGAAAAACACCTGCTACCTACAGTAAAATATGGTGGTGGTTCCATCATGCTGTGGGGCTGTGTGGCCAGTGCAGGGACTGGGAATCTTGTCAAAGTTGTGGGACGCATGGATTCCACTCAGTATCAGCAGATTCTGGAGACCAATGTCCAGGAATCAGTGACAAAGCTGAAGCTGCGCAGGGGCAGGATCTTTCAACAAGACAACGACCCTGAACACTGCTCAAAATCCACTAAGGCGTTTATGCTGAGGAACAAGTACAACGTTCTGGAATGGCCATCTCAGTCCCCAGACCTGAATATAATTGAAAATCTGTGGTGTGACTTAGAGAGCTGTCCATGCTCGGAAGCCATCAAACCTGAATGAACTAAAGATGTTTTGTAAAGAGGAATGGTCCAAAATACCGTACCTTCAACCAGAATCCAGACTCTCATTAGAACCTACAGGAAGCGTTTAGAGGCTGTAATTTCTGCAAAAGGAGGATCTACTAAATATTGATTTCATTTCTTTTTTGTGGTGCCCAAATTTATGCACCTGCCTAATTTTGTTTAAACAATTATAGCACACTTTCTGTAAATCCAATAAACTTCATTTCACTTCTCAAATATCACTGTGTGTGTCTCCTATATGATATATTTAACTGACATTTTTTAACGTAACAACCAACGATTTATACAGGAAAATCATGACGATTAACAAGGTTGCCCAAACTTTTGCATCCCACTGTATTTGGAGTGATAGGAGAAACCAAAGGAAATCCATGCAAAAATGGAGAGAACACATAAACTCCATGCAAATTTTGTCCTTTGTCACATTTAGGCTACTTTCACACTTGCAGTAGCAGGGTCCAGCAGGCTGTTCCGGCAGGGGAACAGCCTGCTGTATCCGTGCTAACGCTAGCTCACCGTGCCGCCGGAAGTCCGCTGCGGCCCCATTCACTATAATAGAAGAAAAATTCAGCTTTCCAATAAAAGTGATAATCTTTAATGCATACATGCCTTAAAAGCCGACAAACAATACATACATGTCTATGCGTTTCGTATCACAAAAATCTGGACCCTTACTCATTTTTTGTGATCCGAAATGCGTAGACATGTATGTATTGTATGTCGGCTTTTAAGGCACGTATACATTAAAGATTATCACTTTTCTTGGGAAGCTGGATTTTTTTTCAGATTTTTTGAATTTGGCGCTTGGTTCCTGACGTCTATCTGTGCCTCCCTTGGATTTTGAACAGCCGGGTGAGCACTGCAATCTGACTTTGTTTGTACATTCACTATAATAAAGCCGAGAGGCGTCCGGACAAAAACCGCAGCATGCTGTAGTGGACTTCCAGCGGCACAATGGGCTAGCGTTAGCACAGATCCAGCAGGCTGTTTCCCCGCCAGAACAGCCTGCCGAACCTGCAAGTGTGAAAGTAGTCTAGAAACGATAAGTCACTGTGCTTCCAGACATATATGGGATATCTACACAAAATATGGATGTTTGATAGATTTGGCACACCAAAGGGAAACAAGATGAATAGGTGGCTACACATAGGTGTAGTTTATGGGAATTAATCAATGGATAAAGTCTTATGCATGGGTAACCACCTTGTCTCCTCTCCTTTGGAGTGCCGAACAGGGGTGCAAAGGATCCCTATTTATGGCATATACTGTTGATATGCTATAAATATCTCAGATGGGTATACCAAAGTTTATTGCAGCCTTTGGAGCAGTACAATCTGGCAGTGTGGCCCTCTGAACAGAAAAAAATTCTAAGCCAGTAATGTACCTCTTTATCGTTAGATACAGTACATTTTATTTGGATCATATCGTCATTGCTTTCTTCTTATCCATTAATAGTTACATAATTAGGTCATACAGTCACTGAGATCATGCTGACCTGATCTGATTCCTGACTTGACTGATAATCACTATAATTTTATATTGCTTTCCGAACTTGAATCTTGACAAAAAGATCAAGGTACAGTCCTGTTGTCAATGTGTACATATACATGCTTTTTTATCTGATCTATCATTTTAATAAATATCACTTAAACTTAAGTCTCTGTCAGCATGATCAACCCTATTAAACCAGGTATACCGTGGGTAGGGTTAATCATGCTGATTAAAATTATACCTTTCATTACTTTTTAGTTTTCAATACTGCAGATATTTGTGGATCACTTACCGTAGTCATTGGTGATCCAACATTATTTATGGTGTAAAAGTGGTCATTGGTGTTAGTGTGTTTTAGCAAAATCATTTATTCCCATAGGAATGCATGATTTTGCTGTTGTGTTGTGTCCAATATGTAGGCATTCATTGGTGGCAGTGGAGTTTCTGCAGAAGGCACTGTGCTCCTCTGCTGTCTGTGAAGCAAGGTGCAAGCTTACAAGAAAAGAAAGATATTGTTTTAATTACTGCTAGGCCTCTTTCACACGGGCGAGATTTCCGCGCGGGTGCAATGAGTGAGGTGAACGCATTGCACCCGCACTGACTCCGGACCCATTCATTTCAATGGGTCTGTGCACATGAGCGGTGATTTTTACGGATCACTTGTGCGTTGCGTGAAAATCGCAACATGCTCTATATTGTGCGTTTATCACGCAACGCAGGCCCCATAGAAGTGAATGGGGCTGTGTGAAAATCGCAAGCATCCGCAAGAAAGTGCGGGTGCGGTGCGATTTTTACACATGGTTGCTAAGATGACAGTCTATTCACTGTATTATTTTCCCTTATAACACGGTTATAAGGGAAAATAATAGCATTCTTTAATACAGAATGCTTAGTAGAAGGTCAATTGAGGGTTAAATTTTTTTTTTTATTAACTCACCTCCTCCTCTTGATCGCGTAGTTGCCGATCTCTTCTTACTTATTTAATCATGAGCTGCCGGCTAAAGGACCTGTGGTGACGTCACATCACATGGTCCATCACCGTGGTGATGGACCATGTGATGAGCTCAGTGACGTCACCACAGGTCCTTTGACAGGTCCTAAAGAAAGAACAGGAGACCGACAGCTACGCGATCAATTGGAGGAGGTGAGTTAATTTTGTATTTATTTTTTAACCCTCAATTGACCTTGTACTAAGCATTCTGTATTAAAGAATGCTATTATTTTCCCTTATAACTATGTTATAAGGGAAAATAATTACATCTACACAACCTTGAACCCAAACCTGAACTTCAGTGAAGAAGTTTGGGTCTGGGTACCACATTCAGTTTTTTATCACGCGCGTGCAAAACGCATTGCACCCGCGCGATAAAAACTGAACAACGGAATGCAATCGCAGTCAAAACTGACTGCAATTGCGTACCTACTCGCGCAAGTTCGCCGCAATGCACCCAGAATGCATCCGGACCTAATCCGGACACGCTCGTCTGCAAGGGGCCTTAGTTACAATACTTTTTCTTAATATGCAAATTAGGCATTTGGTGCAATGAGGGCGTTGCCGTTGCTCTTGTTGCACCCAAGCGCCGTTCATTTCTGTGGCCAGCCCCTCCCTTGCTGCTTTTATTGACAGGTCAGGCAGTAGCAAAGCAACAAAGGAGGGGCTGGCCACAGAAATAAGATGAGCTTGGGTTCAATAAGAGCAACAGTGATGCCCTCATTGCACCATAGGCTTAATTTGCATGTTAAGAAAGAGTATCCTCACTCAGGACCGGAGCCTCAGATCAACAAAAGAAAAACAGCAGTTTAACCCCTTAAGGACCCGCGCCGTACATGCCCCGATCCGCGGCAGTGGTCCGGCAGTCACTGATAGCTGGACCCCTACTGCATGCGCCGGCATCACTAAAATAAAAAGTGTGTCAAAAAAGCTATTTTTTGTCACCTTATATCACAAAAAGTGTAATACCAAGCGATCATAAAGTCATATGCACCATGCAATAGTGCCAATCAAACCGTCATCTCATACCGAATAAAATGAGCCCCCACATAATACAGTCACCCAAAAGAAAAAAACTACGGCTTTTAGAATTTTTCAAAAATGCTTTATTATATAAAACTGAAACAAACCAAAAAAGTTGTCATATTTGGTATTGTCGCATCCGTAACAATCGTTAATTTCTAAAGATAATTTGTTTTCCCTTAGTCCTAACAGCAGCACAGATGGAGTTAACCACCCCCCTTGGACTGGTAAGACTGGCGGAATTATTAATAATCCCAAGTAAATCATACAATTAAACAATTAATTATCCCCTATAAAGGAGGAAACCACCCCCAGCCCACTGTGTTGTAGCAAGAAAAAACAAAACTTACTAGGGTGGGATCTTTGTGTGCTGCTGTTAGGACTAAGGGAAAACAAATTATCGTTAGAAATTAATGATTCCCTTACGCCCTACCAGCAGCACAGATGGGAAAATAGCAAGAAGAACCCCTAGGGAGGGCCCTCATGCCTGGCAGAATGAAGTATAGTCTGCCCAAAGGCTGAGTACTCAGCTAATCTAGCATCCAATCTATAATGGGAGATGAATATTGACTCAGAGCTCCAGGAGGCAGACTTGCAAATCATGTCGAGAGGAAGAAGACTCCTCTCGGCTAAAGAAGTAGCTACGGCCATAGTAGAATGGGCCTTCACGAACCCCGGAGGGTCCAGTTATTGGGAAACAAAAGCTTCCCTAATAGCCTCCTTAAAGGGTTTCTATCACTTCGTATGACATAATTAGCTGTCAGACACTAGCGATCTGCTAGTGTCTGCTCTGGCCAACCATCCTACTATAATCACTTGTGGGGCAGCGGTTTTGCTAAAAAACTAACTTTTATAAAAATGCTAATGAGCCTCTAGGTGCTATGTGGGCGTCATTAGCACCTAGAGGCTCCGTCTACCTTCATACACAGCCGCCGCCCAGCGCGTCCCTCCAGCCCGCCCATGTCCTCCTCCGTGTGACGCAGCGGACGAGTTCTCGCGCATTTGAGATCTCAGCTCGGAGCGGTCAGACATTCAATGCGCATGCGCCGAATACAGCCGCGCATGCGCATTGAATGTCTGACCGCTCCGAGCTGAGATCTCAAATGCGCCGAATACAGCCGCGCACGGCGCATGCGCGAGAACTCGTCCGCTGCGTCACACGGAGGAGGACATGGGCGGGCTGGAGGGACGCGCTGGGCGGCGGCTGTGTATGAAGGTAGACGGAGCCTCTAGGTGCTAATGACGCCCACATAGCACCTAGAGGCTCATTAGCATATTTATAAAAGTTAGTTTTTTAGCAAAACCGCTGCCCCACAAGTGATTATAGTAGGATGGTTGGCCAGAGCAGACACTAGCAGATCGCTAGTGTCTGACAGCTAATTATGTCATACCAAGTGATAGAAACCCTTTAATCCTTCGACTGATGGATGGTTTAGATGCCTGATATTACTGTAGGGGAAAGCTTGGGATGTAGTGAACACCAGTCAGTGTGGTTTACTATAAGTACAGTGACTGAGTCACACCACACAAAAACAAAAGTTTTAGATTTTAGAAAAACTGATTTTTCTAAAATTAGACTAGTGGTATACGAGTCCTTATCAGATTGGAACAGTTTCAATGGAGTCCAGGAGAAATGGGACTACTTAAAAGTAGCACTATTGAAGGCAATAGATAATTGCATTAGGCTTGTTAGTAAAAGCAAAAAAAGGAAGAGACCACTGTGGTACTCAGCAGAAGTGGCCAAAATCATTAAAAACAAAAAGATAGCATTTAGTAATTATAAAGAAAACAAAACGAGGATGACGGGCAAATTTATAAGATTAGGCAGAGAGAGGCCAAACAAGTTATAAGAGCTTCTAAAGCACAGGCAGAAGAGAAATTAGCTCAATCAGTGAAAAAAGGCGATAAGACATTTTTCAGATACATAAATGAAAAAAGGAAACTAAAACAAAGAATTACCAAATTAAAAACAAAAGAAGGAAGGTGAACTAGCTGACTGCCTCAATGAATACTTCTGTTCAGTTTTTACAAAGGAAAATGAAGGAATAGGACCTCAGTTAGGAAGGAAGACTAATGAATCTTTTGATGCATGTGTCTTTACAGAGCAAGAAGTTCTAAGTCAGCTGTCTAAAATTAATACAAATAAGTCACAGGAACCTGATGGGATACACCCAAAGCTATTAAAAGAGCTTAGCGGTGAACTAGTAAAACCATTAACAGATTTATTTAACCAATGACTGGTAACAGGAGTCGTCCCAGAAGATTGGAAATTAGCAAATGTTGTGCCTATTCACAAGAAAGGTAGTAGGGAGGAATCGGGCAACTATAGGCCAGTAAGCCTGACATCAATAGTGGGGAAATTAATGGAAACCATACTTAAGGAGAGAATTGTGGAACATCTAAAATCCCATGGATTGAAAGATGAAAAACAGCATGCGTTTACTTCAGGGAGATCATGTCAAACTAATCTTATTGATTTTTTTTATTGGGTGACTAAAATGATAGATGGCGGAGGTGCAGTAGACATCGCTTATCTGGACTTTAGTAAGGCTTTTGATACTGTCCCACATGGAAGGCTTATCAATAAATTACAGTCTTTGTGCGTGGACTAGGCAGTGGCTGAGGGACAGACAACAGAGGGTTTTAGTCAATGGAGTATATTCAGACCATGGTCTTGTTACCAGTGGGGTACCTCAGGGATCTGTTTTGGGACCCATATTGTTTAATATCTTTATCAGCAAAATTGCAGAAGGCCTCGATGGTAAGGTGTGTCTTTTTTGCTGATTTTTTTCAATTGGTCATTAAGACCATTGGTTGTCTCTAGGTTGACACGTGCTACTGGATTACCAATATTAAAAATGAACTTTTATTATTTACCCATAAATGATAACTAGAACTCACACATTAAAATTGTCAGTGGTGCCTGCACTGTTGCAATTGTAATCAAGTAATTTATATGTGCTTATAGGCCACTGGAGGGCACCCTGGCTATTTTTCCTAGTTATTTCTACTGTCACTGTGTAACAGTTATCACAGTTAGTTTAATGCGCACTGTTGGTTCCACAGTGCGCTACCTATAAGTATCGAGCGTCCTCCTAGTGCACTAAGTTACTGACAGTCATGTCGTACATTCTTGCTCAGCATAGCACTCACTGGCTAAAATCACATGTAACACACTCTGCCCCCCGACATGTTTCGCCAAGCACTTGGCATCTTCAGGGGTATGGGCATACCCCTGAAGTAAACGCATGCTGTGTCTCAACACGTTCTAGCGGGTCTTATGTAATTAAAGTCTTTTTTGCTGATGACACAAAGATTTGTAACAGGGTTGATGTTCCTGGAGGGATACAGCAAATGGAAAAGGATTTAGGAAAACTAGAGGAATGGTCAAAAATCTGGCAACTAAAATTTAATGTTGATAAGTGCAAGATAATGCACTTGGGGTGTAAAAACCCAAGAGCAGAATATGAAATCCGTGATACAGTCCTAACCTCAGTATCTGAGGAAAGGGATTTAGGGGTCATTATTTCAGAAGACTTAAAGGTAGGCAGACAATGTCATAGAGCAGCAGGAAATGCTAGCAGAATGCTTGGGTGTATAGGAAGAGGCATTACCAGTAGAAAGAGGGAGGTGCTCATGCCGCTCTACAGAGCACTAGTGAGACCTCATTTGGAGTATTGTGCTCAGTACTGGAGACCATATCTCCAGAAGGATATTGATACTTTGGAGAGAGTTCAGAGAAGAGCTACTAAACTGGTACATGGATTGCAGGATAAAACTTACCAGGAAAGATTAAAGGACCTTTAAATGTATAGCTTGGAAGAAAGACGAGACAGAGGGGATATGATATAAACTTTTAAATACATAAAGGGAATCAACAAGGTAAAAGAGGAGAGAATATTTAAAAGAAGAAAAACTGCTACAAGAGGACATAGTTTTAAATTAGAGGGGCAAAGATTTAAAAGTAATATCAGGAAGTATTACTTTACTGCGAGAGTAGTGGATGCATGGAATAGCCTTCTGTCACAGCCAGACAGCTGAGAAGCGCTCACAGGAGCTTCTCAGATCCTCCTCCTTGAATTTCTTTGTTTTGGTTTAGTTTCTCATCTCGTTAGTCTATCTCAGCTGTCATGCAGTCAGACTGATCGCTACCCTTTAAGTTCCTCCCCATAATGCAGTAGTGTGCGGCTGATACAACTTCCTGGAGTGTGTGTGCATGCAGTTCCCAGTTCCCAGTTCCCAGTTCCCAGTCCTCAGTCCTCAGTCGTCTGCAGATAAGTGCTGTTTATGTATTTATGTTTTTGTCTTTTCTGGATCCAGGTGACCCTGACTCCCTCCGTGTCAGTGTAGGGAGCCGGTGGTCGTGTCCCTTCACTATTGTAGGGTCTTCAGGTTATAGATAGCCGAGGAACGTGGATATGCGGCCATCCACCTTTGGGGTGTTCGCATAGGCTGAGCAGTGAGGGAGAGCGGCAGCTCTATTGCAGGGGTCTCCCTTTGTTCCTTAGTTGTGGATCCAGAGAGACATTGTTTATATGGTATTGTCTTGTTTCCTGTACACCATCCGTGACATTATCAGCCGCCAAAACCGTCTCAAGCATGGATCCGGTTTCACTTTTGGCTGAACGCCTCCAGGGTCTTTCATTGGAGGTAGCTGATCTCCGTAGGATTTTTTCTCAGTTTCAAGTGACCGGTTCAGCTTGCGTTCATGGAGTTTGTGCTGAGCCCAAGATCTCGCTCCCGGATACGTTCTCTGGGGGTAGTGAGAATTTTGTGCGTTTTAAAGAGGCTTGCAAACTCCATTTTCGCCTTCTTCCCCATTCTTCTGGTGATGAAGAACGGAGGGTGGGGATCATTGTATCGCTGCTCAGGGGTAACGCTCAGTCTTGGGCCTTTTCGCTACCGGAGGGGGCACGGCCCCTCCGCTCAGTGGATGAATTCTTTTTAGCCCTGGGTCAGATATATGATGATCCGGATCGTATTGCTCTGGCTGAGTCTAGACTACGTCTGTTATGCCAGGGTAAACAATCCGCAGAGATATACTGCTCCGAATTTCGGAGATGGGCAGCTGATACTGGTTGGAATGATGCTGCACTCCGAAGTCAATTTTGCCATGGTCTTTCAGAGGGATTGAAAGATGCATTTTCCTTTCATGAGAGGCCTATCTCCTTGGACTCTGCTATGTCTCAGGCCGTTCGTATTGACAGGCGTCTTAGAGAGAGACGAGAGATCTCTCCTTCCTGTCCTACTCAGTCTCGGAACAGTGCAGCGGTCTCATTCTGTGCGCAGGAGTCTCAGTCGCTGTCAGCCCCTTCTGAGCAGGAGCCCATGCAGCTGGGGTTGATTGCCTCTGACAATAGAAGATTCAGCCCGCATGGGAGGGTTTGTTTTTGTTGTGGAGGTATAAATCATTTGGCAAATGTTTGTCCCTCAAGGAGATTCAGGCAGTTTTCTGGGAGTAATAAAGAGACAAAAAGGAAAAAATCTTTTAAAAATGTTCCGTCTGACTAATGCTTGAAATTTTGTTCCGTAAGACTAATTATAGAATGTATTACTACCTCAGACTTATTGGTATGTCCAGTTCTCGACCTTGTACTTTTACTGTTTTGTATACTTATTGGATATATTTATACATTATTCAATTATACGATTTAATAAAATAATGATTGAACCGTAAAAATGTTCCGTCTGTTACTATCGGCAGGGTTGAGGCAGAAATTGAAGGTTTTCCGTTTGCTTGTAGTTCCCGTTTTGTCCTGCCTGCTAGGGTGGCGCTAGAGAGCAAGAGCATTTTTTGAGAGATTTTTGTAGATAGTGGAGCAGCTGTCAACCTCATTGATAATCAATTTGCAATAACTCATGGTTTCCAGGTATGCACTTTGGGAAGGGATATTCCTGTTTTTGCTATTGATTCAGCTCCACTTTCTCAGAAAACATTAAAGGGCATAGTTCACAATATCCGTTTAATTGTGAGTGATGCTCATGTTGAGGATGTGTCATGTTTCGTCCTTAGCGGTTTGCCTACTCCTCTAGTGTTGGGGCTACCCTGGCTCACTAAACATAACCCCACCATTGATTGGCAAGCGAGGCAAGTAAATGGTTGGAGTGACTTTTGCAGAGAGAATTGCCTCATAACATCTGTTTCTGAGGTTTCTACTAAGACTGTACCACCTTTCCTCTCTGAATTTTTGGATGTCTTCTCTGAGAGTGGAGTTCAGGTTTTGCCTCCGCACAGGGAGTATGATTGCCCTATTAATCTCATCCCAGGCGCCAAGCTGCCTAAATCTCGTTTATACAATCTCTCCCAACCTGAGAGGGTCGCTATGCGGGCTTATATCTCTGAGAGTTTGAGAAAAGGACACATACGACCCTCGAAGTCACCTGTTGCCGCTGTTTTTTTCTTTGTTAAGAAAAAAGATGGTTCTTTAAGACCTTGTCTGGATTTCAGGGAGCTGAACAGTATCACTATTCGTGATCCTTATCCGCTTCCTCTGATCCCGGACCTGTTTAACCAGGTTGTTGGGGCTAAAGTCTTTTCCAAATTAGACCTAAGAGGGGCATACAACCTGGTTAGGGTCAGAGAAGGAGAAGAATGGAAGACGGCTTTCAATACCCCTGAGGGCCATTTTGAGAATTTGGTTATGCCTTTTGGT